>NC_134218.1:5488750-5791780 GCF_965140235.1 Caretta caretta | reverse complement strand
ACCATACAAACCCTCAACGATCATCCAGAAAAGAAACAGTAGTGGAAGGAAAACATTTTCAAAATGAGAGCTCTTCCTCATTTCCTGAATCCAGGGGTAAGATCAGCAAGCCTGCAATTCCATGTGCAACGGATGACACCCAGCCCAACTCCATTCAGCACAGGGACAACCAGCACTTCATAGCACCGCAGCTTTGGCACCAGGTTACCTTTTTAGTTTTAAGTATGCATCAAGCGTCTTTTATTCCCACAGACACAAGAAAAAAAAATAAAATGAAGGAAGAGGATGAGATTTTTCCACATTGCTACTCAAGGATGTTGTTGTGGCAAAGGGAAGCCCTATGGTTGCATGACTTGGAATGTGCTGAGGGGGTATTTAATGCTTCAGCCAAGCCAGTCACACCTCAGCCTGGAAAAAAATCAGGCTGTATTCTTATACTACACACATCAGGGCATGGCCAAGGATGGGAAGCTGGAGTGAGGTGAATTAAGGCCTCCTTCCCAAAGCTGACCTAGAAGCACTATGAAGGCTATGTTGGGGAACTCATAAAATGGGGGTGGGCTAGGTCTCAAGAGAAATTGAACCTCATTTTGTGTGTAAAAAACTCTCTAAGCAGCATATTACTTGTGTTTGCTGCACTTGGAGCCTGATCCAGAGTCCACTGAACTCAACAATAGCCTTCCCTTTCCTGTCAATGGGCTCTGGAGTAGGCCCTTTGTACTTGCAGCCTGAGCGCCCTTTATGGAAAGGAAGCGTGCATAAAGGTTCCCAGAGTCTACCATAGATGTGCTCTGGACACCGTTCTTTGGTAATGGGCACAAAGGAGAGGGAGTCATTTTGCATTTAATGACAACTCAAATGCCGCCAGCAATGTCATGCAGACATGGTTGCTGTACACTGTTAAAAAAAAAAAAAAAAAAAAACTATCAAAAACCACCACCCGCTATTGTACTTCACACTAGAGGCAGCTGCATTACAGTGGTGGGTGATTCCTTTATTTGTGTAATAAACTGCATACACACACTGCACGAATTTAAGGGATTACTAAGAGCAGTTCTGGTTGTTTTCTTTGCAATTAACCAATGCAAATTTCTTCTGAAAACACTCAAGTTACTAATTCACCTTCCTAATATTTTATAGAGACGTGTTAAATGTTGTGAAAAAGGTTGCCACAAAGGAAAGCAACAGGGCTTCTCCTCACTGCCCTTTACACCCAGAGGGAGGCTGGTTCTCAGCAGCGTAAGATCCAGCTACCTGGAGAACATTATTAACCAGAATTTGTTTTCCTGTGTGGTCAAAGCCATGGCGGAGAGAGGGCTTTTGTTCCTGCAGGCATCACTAATGATCCTTTCATCACCGATTTAAGGCTGCTGTCTTTTGGATCCTAACTGAACCCCTCTTATACAGTAGACAGGACATAGCACAATGAAACCCAGCCTGAAACGGGACTAAATTTCTCCAGGCTCCTCCTCTATCCCCACACGCAGGAAACACAGATGTGCTTGAAGTGATACATTGTGAGTGCATGTATCCGTTTAGCCTTCAAGAATATGGCAGCATACAAGCTCTGCATCTGGGTGCTTTTTCAAGGGAGCTGAATTAAAACCTCTGTTGGTATCAAAGTAAACAGCGATGGCTGTTCCAGGTTAGCCATTCTTCCCATTCATGGCTCAGCGAATGGAAGTTTAACCCCGTTTCAAGGGTCCACAATGTTTCCCATCCAATGTGACGATCATCCTGCGTACTGCAGAAGAGCAGTGCCCAGTGCTTGGAATTTCGCTTCCCAAACATGCATTTAATTTAAGATTTTATACAGGATGCTAACTATATATTGCATGGTTAATGACCAATCATTAAAACACTAATTGAAGTTAAACAGCCATGTAATAGATACAGATCTCTTACTTTATCAGTAAATATGATTTAAGAAATAGATTAGAGTGAGATGTATAGATGGAAGTGCTAGTGGGTCTAGATTTCTGGTGATTTTTCCATGTGTTCATCATCTTTGACATGTCTGGAGAGGAGCCTAGTGAATGGTTTAAGAAAAGCTGAGTCTTGGTAGCTCTTTGTACACTCCAAGGCCAAGAAAAGCCCGAAGGAGCCAACAGTCTAAATAGACAAGACAGAAAATGGGGGGGAGAAAGGAAGGGATTATCATCCCATTTTACAGATTGGCAGAATGAGGCACAGAGAGGTTAAGTGATTTGCCTAAGATCACACAAAGAGTCTGTAGTAGAGCTGGGCAATGGACCCAGATCAGAGCCTTAACTGTGAGACAATCCTTCAGCACTTTGTGTGAGTGAGGTACTGCCCCTTTCTCCAAACTAAACTGAACCAACATCTCCAAATCCAGAGATGGGGGGAAAAGGTTGGATTAATTCAGGTCCTTATGTTTGGAGACCCATGAGGCCACGGATGAGCATTTGGCTACCCAGTGGCCAGGTGGGGACAAATCAGAAAAAGTTTTAGTTCTAAAAGCTCACACTATATAAATGCAAGCCCCAGTTTGGGCCTGCACTCCTCCCCTCCCAGGCAGTTCCCCACTCTCCCAGAATATAGGTTCCCGGCCCATGCTGGTGTTTGTATTGTGGAGCACCATGTGTGTAAAACTCAGACGTTTCGGGTTTGTTGGGGCTCACCTGTGCTTCCGGGAATGCCCTCGCACTGTGGCTCTCCAGTAGACATTACCAGTGGAGAGCCATATGTATGGGCACTTCCCCACGATGCACAGCCGACATTTAGATTCAAGCTCATCTCTTTTGCATACAATATTTGTGCCCCATCCCAAAGGCTTTTATTTTTTACTTTTTACCAGTAAATCTCATTGAAAGCAATAAGGTAAATGATTTTCACGTTGACAAGAAATACAGACACCGCTTACGAGAAACGCAGTTCAGAGGCCACGGGACAAACTCGCCCCCAACTTCTACACCAAAGCACCTCCATCCTGGGCACTGATTCTCCCATGGCTCGGTCAGGGTACATTATACCTGATCTGACACATCTTGCCACCATAGTCCTGGGCCCTTATGCAGCCTGCCAATGCATCTGAGCACTATCCTTACACTCCCTACTACTTCACACCCAGCATCTCCTATGCCCTTGGTGAATTATGCAAAACTGTGCCATAGTCAAATGCCCATTAAGGACCAAGGTGAG
Source organism: Caretta caretta (assembly GCF_965140235.1). Lineage (NCBI taxonomy): Eukaryota > Metazoa > Chordata > Testudines > Cheloniidae > Caretta > Caretta caretta. Next base: position 5,788,618 of record NC_134218.1, on the reverse strand, counting down.
ACAAACAAAATCATTTCACTCCTGGCGTTAAGTTTGGAGGGTGTTCCTCCAAAGGTGAAATAGTGTTATGTTAACCCACCACCTAACCCCACGCTCAGACTTTCCCGGGGATTCAAAGCTGGTGAAAGCTGTGAATATTTTCCTTTCTTCTTCCCCATGGGAAAGAAAAGTTTGCAATTTCAGTAGGGTCAGATCTTTATACTATCTCTGCATTGAACGTACGCTCCCAGCGTAGCTTGCATTGCTAACAGCTAAGCAATCAGATCAGCAGAAGTATGGCTCAGAGGTGTTTACTGCTGACAGCTGGGTATAATCTGGTTCAGCTCTGCAGGCACCAGGGTGAGAGGATAGAGAGAGGAACACTAGGGCTTCTAGCTGGCCGTGTCAAGGGAAAGAGACGAGTTTGTTGCTACCAGGATGCAGCTGTTCCGTTAGCACCAGAAGCATCACCCTGCCGTCCTCCATTCAGTTACTCTGACAGCTCATGAATGCGTAGCCATCACCTTAAATTCAACATAGCCTAAACCAACTTCTAATTCTCCCGCCCCCAAGTCCTGCCCTAATCACGGTGAACCACACTGTCATCCCCCCGTCACTCGGGCCCGTACCTGGGCACCATCTTCTACTCAGCCCTCTCTCAGATCCTGATTTCTAGGCTGAGTCTTTCTGTATGACATCCCTAAGACACAGCCTTTCCGAGCCATCCACACAGACTCATCTCACTGACCGCCCCATCCTTCTCTTCGGCCTTGACAAATGCCATCTCTCTCCACTGGTATCCATTCAGAAGGCGGCTGCAAAGATTGTTTACCTAGCTCATCACTTTGACCACATCACCCCTTTCTTTGCATCCCTCCCTGGGTTCCCCCTTCTCTATCACATCAAACATAAGCTACTTGTCTTCTTTCAAAGCCCTTCATGGCCTATCGTCACTCTACTTATCTCTCATTCACTTCTGAGATGTTAACTCCTGCCTCTGATCAGACAATGGGAATATGCCTTCACAGCCCACTGGTTAAATTTTCAAACAACATCTTTGTATATTCTCCTGTTCTGCTCCTGACACTTAGGAGGAGCTCCCCATAAACATCCCAATGCTACATCATTGTCCTCCTTCAGATCCTCCTTTGCCATGATGCATGGATGCCGGAATGGTGCGGGGGGGAGAAGAGGGCCAAAGTGGATGGGACTGGCCTGTCCACTTTTCACCATAGGCCCAGCCCCCTGCCCCTCCTCTTCCCCCTCAAGGTCCCACGTCCCAGCCATGCCAGAAGCTGGAGCCCGGCCCAGGTAACAGCGGCCCAGGGAGCCAGGGGAACCATGGACCCTCCACCTGCCCGAGGGGGAGGGGCCCAAGAGCAGCCCCTGGCCCATGACTCTGCCCCCCTGGGTCTCCTGCTCAGGGCAGATGGAGGGTCTGCGGCTCCCCATAGCTGCCTGGGCATCTCTTACCATGGCCTGGCAGCAGCTCTTCGGCCCCCGAGGCCCAAAGCCAGACTGGAAACTGAAGCTGGGTCACAGTAAAAGCCACATTGGCTGCTATGGGTAGCCGCAGACCCTCCTGCGCTGCTCGGTGGGTCTGGGGGCAGAGACACAAGCCAGGGGCTGCTCTTGGGCCCCCCTACCCTGGGCAACTGGAGGGGACTGTGCTCCCCAGCCTGGCTGTGGCTTCCAGCTTGGCTGGGGAGCAGGGCCCCCATGTTCACCCCCACTTTTAGGAAAAATCCATTGCCTCTACCATGATGCCTACAAAAAAATTGACAGCGAATAGGCCATGGGTGTGCTAAGGTCACTGCCTGTAATGCTAACCAATATTGTCTCATTTTGTCCTTGTACTCTTCTTGGCTGTCTGTATAGATCTATTATATCTTGTCTTACACTTTAAGTGTAAACTTTTGGGGGCAGGGGCCATTTTTTTGTCCTGTGTTTACACAGCCCCTAGCAGAATGGAGTCCTAAGTGCTCCCACAATATAAAAACAAGAAATAAGGCTAAAGACCCCGCTCCTTAACAAGGATATTTAGGGTCCAGTGTTCTTGAACCGTTAAATAGACAATGCCTTTTTCTGAGTGTGAGAGAAATACATTAAAGAAGGCTATATAAGGTTCAAAAGTAACATCTTTCTCCTTCCACTTCCTGATGTTCATGTCACTCACACATTCTTCAAGGGGGGGAACAAATGTTTCATGCACATGGCAGCAGTTCTGTTTATGTGTCATTCTCTAAAATATGTTGATTAAAAAAAAACAAAACCAGAGACCATTTTGCCCAGTGAATAGAATTATGGTATTTCAGCGTTTTTTCCCCTGCTCCTGGTTCTGTGGTTCTCAAACTGTGACGCTGCTCTTCTGCCTTCTGAGAAGGGGGGCAGAAAGCCAAAGAACAGGAAAATATAAGTTACAGAAGTTTCAGGTGGGGGGGCTCAGGAAAAGCAAATCTACTATTCTACAGTGGATGCTACTGTGCTTGGCTAAGTTAGCTTCCAAACCTGCAAACAGTTAAACTCATGCTTAATTTTACTCAGGAGAGTAGCCACATCGAACGCTATAGGGTAAGAGTTATGAACATACTAAAGTGCTTGCTGAATTGGGGACTTAAAGTCAAAATCTAACGCAACCCGAGAGATAAATTAACTGGTATGATTTCTCCACTAGCACCTCCATTTAAACATGTTTATAAGCAAATGTGGCCCAGATACCATTGCTGGTGCCTAGGAGAGGACTGCCAAAATGAAGACTACAAAGAAGGAATATTAAACCTACCAGTTAACTTTTCCCCACATCCCTAGAGAACTTCTTTATGTTCTTTGGGACAACAAGAGATCAACAATAGTGACAGTTGGTTTTAACCTTTGACTGCTTTCTAGGTAAGGACTAGTCCTGCTGCCTAGTCTCTACCTCGTGCATCAGTCTAGTAACCTGGGAGCAACAAAAAGCTGCTTAGATCGCCCATCTGTTTCTTTTGACCACAAACGCGGGAACCTTCTATAAGCACATTAATAATTACCAGCTGAACAGATCTGAGCATGAACAAAATTTAAACTACTGGCTTATCATTTTCAGACAATTACTCGCAGCATACCTTCTACTGCCAGGGACAGGAAAACCATAACAGTCCCTACTTGTAACCTGCTTTGTCCTCCAAATGCCCTTTTGCATGTGTGGTTCCTCTTGGTGTCTGACTGGGCATTTGTACATTGCCTGTGTATGCATGATGTGTTACACGCTTGTTTGCACATGAGTGTGTTTGGGAAGGGAGTAAGGGGATGTTGCTTCTTTCTTCTTGCACATTTACCTCATTATTTTGTTCTAATTTGGCTTTCCTGGTAACTTTTCTATTCAATAAAAGCCAAATACAATCCCTGTCCCTGAATCTCCCAAACAGCGGCTCACTGCTGAGAAAATAATACAGCTGTAACTTCCAGCCTCATACACTTTCTTTTCCATTTATATGCAAATACTGACCTTTCACCCAAGCTGTCTCAAAGACGTATTTCCTTAAAAATGCAAATAGCATGTTGCAGACAGTTACTCTGGCTGAGTCTCTCTTATATTATTATTATTTCTTTTAACCTGACCAGCAGAGTAAAAAACAACTGCTAAACGGCACCACCATAATAATTACTTTTCATACCAAATCAAAAGCCTCTGTGGAGCCAGTATGTCGACACAGCAGGAGAATTCCCTGCCAATAGATTTTAAGGGACAATTCAGGAAGACCAGCAAGTCTTGTACTCCTGGGGATGTGGCCAGCACCAGGGGATTGTGCTTCTTGAAGGAAGTAGCCAATGGCTCAGTGAAAAGCATCAGATAGTTCCTCTGTTATATAAGACATATCATGTGTGAGTTTGACATACACCTGACAATACAGAAAGTATAATAGTAACACCTAGCTCTTACACAGAATTTTCATCAGTAGATCTCAAAGTGCTTTGCATTGTTCATTATCTCTTTTAGAGATGAGAAACTGAGGCACAGCAAGGGGAAGTGGCTTGACTGTGGTCACCCAGCAGGCCAGTAGCAGAGGCGGGAATAGAAGCCAGGTCGCCCAAGTTCCAGTCCAGTGCTCCGTCTTCTATATAGGCTTTTGCGCTTCAGCAGTGTATTTAAAATAAGTGATGTGTTTATGCACCTCTGTTTCAGCACATATCTAGAGTCCAGTCCAACCGGATGACTTTGCATGACTGAGTTCAAGGATGCACAGACTGAATAGGAAAAGCTTGCACGCGGATGGAAAATGCGTGTGGGAAATGTGCAAGACAGGCAACTGCCTACAGCTGCCAATTTGCATGCATAAGATACATGGTTTGCAAGGGTACGAGCTTATTCTTTCGGGATGTGGTCCACGCTGTTTCAACAAAATGCTGTTTATATCATGCGTTTTATGGCAGCGAATATCTGGCCAGGGCTATTGGGATAGATGATCCTCTCTTTCTTGAATGGAGAGTTGCTCTGGCTTCCTGCTGATCTGTGGCATGGGAGCTGCCCTCCGTCACACAGCTGCAGGACTCTCGGGGCCCTCCTGACTCCTGTGGAATTTCTGCTTGGAGACATGCGTCACACAGCACAGAGACAGGGGCCACCATGAGAAGGATTACTGGAGCTGACCCCACAGGTGCGGGCATCATATGAAGGGGTGATTCACACCTTAGCTGGGGAATCAGAAGGTGTGGAAAGACACCTCCATATGTCTGCTGTGTGTCTACAGCCCCAAGCATAATGAGGTCCTGGTCCGTGACTAGGACTCTGAGGTGCTGTGGTAATACAAACAACAAATAATAATGTGTGTGAGGGGGCGGAGAGGAGAGGAACCATGAAGAAAGAAGCTTGTGAGATGGACTAACACCCGGGGTGGAGAGGTTGGGACTGGAGGACAGAGGATAGATCCCTGGATACTTGCTCTGTTCTGTTCATTGCCTTTGAAGCTTTTGGCACTAGCCACGGTGGGAGACTGATACTGGGAGAGACGGACCTTTGGTCTGACCCAATGGGGCCGTTCTTATGTTCTTAAATAAGCGGGCAAGAGGGCAAAAAAAATTGAGGAGGGACAGAAGGGAAAGAAAAACAAAAGAAGCACAGGATGAAAAGAGATGGGAGCTGGACAGATTACATCCTAATCGAATAGAGCCAAGCAGAGAGGATGCTGCTTCCATTTTGGCGAAGTCAGGAAATGTGGCATTAATAGAGGGAGGCAGAGTCACGGGAGCCAAAGTCAGAAAACTGGGGTTGAGGAGGAATGAAAATAGAAAGGAGATGACAGTTGTATTGTTTTGGGCATTAAAACACTTCCAGAGGGGGTCTTTTTTTCAAAAGATTTTTCATAGGAAGGATCCACCTCACCCCTGCCTCCCCTCCCCACCAAAAAACCTCAGGCATATTTCAGATTCAAAACCTCCAGCGAATTCAGCTCTTTCCCTTCCCTTGGAAGAATGGGCTAAGTTGAGAGGGAGGGAGCTTATGCCTTCTTCCAGCCTGTCAGAGACACCACTTTAGATCCAGCTAGGGTCTCTCCAGTTGTGTTAGATTCTTTCCACTCACACACGTATAAATTACATTCCTTCCACACCACCTGTAAGTTTAGCCCACTCAGCCTCAGGGAGTCTCTAAACTGGTGCAACTAATCTGCCAAGGAGAAGGTGTAAGTTACACCAGCTTTGAGCGAAGCCTGATTCTTCTCTCTAATGCTGGTTTTACATGGGTGGAGCTCCATTGGTTTGACTGGAGTTGCTCCCCATTTAGGCTGCTGTCCGATAGTTCAGAATGAGGCCCATTGACTCGGCTGAGAATCTGGCACAGCGTATCTGAGCTGTCAATATAAGAGCCAAAGGAAAAGGAAGAGAGCTGCAGCAGTGGTTGTAAGTGAGTGTGGGTCTGTGTGGAGGGAGAGGCTGCACCTAAGGAGTTTAGCGTAATCAATGAAATCCCTAACACACTCGTGAGTGTGAAGAAAGTCGATGGCTTGTAAGCAAAACTACTGCATGTTGCATTGGGGTCTTCAAAACCTTAAATAGGTCCGGATGCTCTTTAGCCAAACCTTTCAAATTTCAGTCCTGTCTAGTGTGTTGCTCAGGTCTCCTTCTGCTTGAAAGGCCTTTGACAGGCAAAAAGGGCATTGCCAACCACACAGAGCAAAACCTCGAACTTCAAGGGTGAGATTCTCTAAGTGGCCCAGCACAGAACTCCCAGCATCGTGGACTGGGAGGTTAAGGTGACTTTAAGCCACCCTTCCACTTTCTTGATTCTGTGGCCCATGGCAGTTTTGGTGCCTGTCTCAGTTATGACAGCCTAACCTTAGATCTTTATGGGCTCCATCCAGTACTGTCCACTATCTCTGCCGCATGGTGTGCTATATTTGCATGCCCCACACACCCCTATCCCAGCCCCTCCAGCCCCATGTCTGGCACATCCCCTATGCCAAGGCTTGCAAGGGGGTCCTCAGAAGGCCAACTTACGGCTGAGCTCTGCAACGCCTGAATGGGGAAGTCCTCCCCAGCTGGACCAAGGCTTCTGTACGCCATTCTGGACCTTCTACCCTATGAACAGGAGCTGCAGTAGGGGATGAAAATCTCACCCCATGTCACTGCTGACTGTAGCAAGACTGTGCAAACGTCCCCAGCAACCCATGGTTTACTAGCAAAGACAGACCTAGACAAACTATAGGGAACTGGAGAACATTCTTACGGACAGCCAAAAAAAAATCCAGTTTTACAAACACAGATAAAACACTTTACGTTGTTTTAGTTTAGTTTTTAAAAAAACAGGGTGATTGATTTAAAAATATACATCACAGGTCAGATCTTCAGCTCATGTAAATCAGTGTGACTTCACCAAAGTCAGTGGGCCTGAACTGATTATACCAACAGAGACGTTGACCCATCATGCAAACATATAGTAACTTCAGAGGGACACTTCATTGCTTCTTAAATCAGATCCATTCCTCATTAGCCAAAAATCAAGATTTCAGACAGATTTCTGCATTTTTGCTCCACCAAATACCCATGCCCAAGAAACTGGGGAAAATTTCACAATGAGTCAAGTTGGCAAGGTTCCATAAATAAAATCTGCAGCCAATAGATTTTGTGTTGTGTGTGTATATGTTGGATGCCACATCAGTTGTTGGAAGGATAAAGGAGCAGAGAGGCTGTCTTTAAGGCAGGCTGCTAAGCAGCCAGTGAACAGACTGGCTGTTCGTGTCACTGACATAGAGTTAGATGACTAAGTGGGCTCCTTCCAGAATGCCAGCTTGTCGTTGTGATATTAAGCCTTTTCTCTCTCCTGTCACATAAGAAGTGAAAATTTGACACATCAGTGTGTGTCGTAGAGTCAAACAGACAGAAGCAATAAGGCATAATAGGAGGTGAGATCATCATGAAATAATCACTCTCTTGGGGTAACTTAGCATTACTCAGCACCCTACGACTCTCAGCCTTCGAGAGGGTCAATCATCTCTCGACAGTGCCCCCCGTTTCCACACTTGGTACGGCCGCTGACGTGTGTTTCAGTTCTATTCACGCGCAGTCAATCAATGACCCCATTAGACATTAAAAAGGTAGCCTCAAACAAAAGTACCAGTTTGCCACTATCATCACACACTGAGCAGGGGTTCTGCTGTGCCCAGTTTATTTAAAAGCAAGAAGACTCGTCAACTATGTTAACTTCATCATCTCTCACAAATCTTGGGAGACAGGCCAGTCCTTGCCTACAGACAGCCCCCCCAACCTGAAGCAAATACTCACCAGCAACCACACACCACACAACAGAACCACTAACCCAGGAACCTATCCTTGCAACAAAGCCCGTTGCCAACTGTGCCCACATATCTATTCAGGGGACACCATCACAGGGCCTAATGACATCAGCCACACTATCAGAGGCTCGTTCACCTGCACATCTACCAATGTGATATATGCCATCATGTGCCAGCAATGCCCCTCTGCCATGTACATTGGTCAAACTGGACAGTCTCTACATAAAAGAATAAATGGACACAAATCAGATGTCAAGAATTATAACATTCATAAACCAGTCGGAGAACACTTCAATCTCTCTGGTCACGCGATTACAGATATGAAAGTTGCGATATTACAACAGAAAGACTTCAAAACCAGACTCCAGCGAGAGACTGCTGAATTAGAATTCATTTGCAAATTGGATACAATTAATTTAGGCTTGAATAGCGACTGGGAGTGGCTAAGTCATTATGCAAGGTAACCTATTTCCCCTTGTTTTTTCCTACCTACACACCACCCCCACCCCACCCCACCACCCCATTCCTCAGACGTTCTTGTTAAACCCTGGATTTGTGCTGGAAATGGCCCACCTTGATTATCATACATATTGTAAGGAGAGTGATCACTTTAGATAAGCTATTACCAACAGGAGAGTGGGTTTGTGTGTGTGGGAAAAAAGGGGGGGAGAAAACCTGGATTTGTGCTGGAAATGGCCGACCTTGATTATCATACCCATTGTAAGGAGAGTGATCACTTTACATAAGCTATTACCAGCAGGAGAGTGGGGTGGGGGGAGAGAAAACCTTTTGTAGTGGTAAACACCCATTTTTTCATGGTTTGTATGTATAAGAACATCTTCTGTATTTTCCACAGTATGCATCTGATGAAGTGAGCTGTAGCTCATGAAAGCTTATGCTCAAATAAATTGGTTAGTCTCTAAGGTGCCACAAGTACTCCTTTTCTTTCATCATCCTTGTGGTGCCATTTTCAGTGCTCCTGGAGACCCCCTTAATTGAAATGAAATAGGAAAGTGTGATACCTTTATATCTATCGTGTTAGGCTATATGGAGACTCTGCGATCGCTCTTTAAGTGTGAAGTAGAGTTAATAGGCTAACGATTAAGCATTCACAGCCGGGAAGAGGGAACATGTACGGCATTAGGAGCAGTAGCCAGAAGCCTTCTCTCTGCAGAGCGCCAAAGCAGACAGAATGCCTCCAGGGTGCTGTGGGGAACATGCTTAGAAGTGGCTTTTATACCTTCTTTCGGGGGCTGCATGGAAGTCAATGACAGCTCTGCTGAGAGCAATGAGAGTTCTGGTTCTGAGGGGTTGCAGAACTGAACCCTTTTAAAGGTGCAGCATGAACTTTCTCTAGTACTGGCCCCCACCCCAGCTTCTGTGCTGTATGGGAAAAGTCCCCATCCTGCCTAACTAGGCTCCTTTTGGGATGTGCAGGACCTCCAGCCAGGCCAGTCCATCCCCAGTTGCCTTGGCCTCACAAAACCCAACATTCTACCTGTCTGATCAAGTAGCCATTGACTGAAGAGTTGATCACTGGGCAAGAATCAGAGGCCAGATCATGCCCAGGTTGGCATGGGTATGTAAGTTGCCTGTGAGGAGCTGAGGCAGATGAAAAAAGGGCACAAGGACATTTCCTTCACCCCTGAAATGGCTCAGGTATAATAAGGTATAATCCTAGCCCTTGTGCTTCCCTGAGTGCACCAGGCCAGAAGCCACGACATTAGCCTTCTTAAAGGGTCAAAGAAAGCAGGGCCATTGTGTCCCTTGAGCGGTCCCATCCTGGTCCCTGGGGAGAGCATACAGCATTCTTCAAGATGGTACATTGGCTCCTAGAGCCATTTTCCTTCCTGAGGTAGGAAGCCTCTCATAGCTCCTCCCAGAGCCGTACAGTGCTGCACCTCTCCCTGTATGGGGTTCTGAAGTCTGGCCACAATCAAGCCTATGTTGTTCATCACTCTGCAATTGTTACATTCCCAGCGAATGCTGAAAGGGCTACATTGCTACATAGGGCTTACTGTACAGGATCAGACCAGGGTCCATCTAATTCACTGTCCTCTGAGAGTGGCCAGTGCTAGCTGCTAGAGAAGAAGGTGCACGAAACCCTGCAGGAGGCAGTAATGTGATATCCTGGCCCTAGTTAAAGTTTCCTCCTGACCTTTGCTAATTAAAAGTTGTCTCTTGCCCTGGAGCATAAAAGTTTATATTTCTTCCAACCCCCCCCCAAAAAAACTAACAACACCTTTACTATCACTGGATATGCTTGTTATCCTTCAAAACAAACAAACAAACAAACAAAAACCAGCCACCCAGTCCTGTTTAGAATCCTGCAAAGTAAGTGATGGATGGAGTGAACATGCCAAGGGTCCTCTGCCACTCCAGCAGCAATCTGTTTTTCTGCCAGTCAGAAAGCTCCATTCTCAACACCGTGTAGCTGAAAGTTTCTAAGGGAAGTGCAAGAGGAGATGACAACTCATTGTGGGCTCCTTTGAGACCCCTGGGGCAAAGTTAACTGCTCAGGCTGTCATTTTTTCTTTAAAGCAACTATACAACTTCCAGCCACTTTTTAAACAAAGCAGCTCTCTCTATAGGGCGACTAATCCTTGCCTGTCACTGATGTTATTGGAGAAAGCATTTCTCTGAGCAGAGCAGCTAGTTGCTCACTGACTAATTAAATCAAAACGTTGGGACCACAAACAAACTTTAACTCCACTTGCCAGAAGCTAGTGAGACACAAAGCTTCAAAATTATGGAAAATAGATGTTGTATTAACTGTAGAAATTAAGGCTGTAGAATTGCTACTATCCAGCAGACAATATAACTACAGCATCTCTCTCTCTAGACATCAGCATGAGCTTTCATTCCATCCAGGTTTTATATTAACACCTTAGGAGACCCTAACATCTGAAAAACACACACACACACACCCTAAGACACTCCACTCTCACCAAAACAGTCATACTTATGTCTTTGCCAGGTAGATGATCTTCTCTCACTCCTGTACTTGTGTTTTTTTCCACTGTGACTAGAACAGGGGCTGGACCTGAGTTACCACTGGGTGACTCCAGTTTTATGCTAGTGCTATTCTCCTGTAATCAGCCAATGTAATACCAGGGTAAATTGGACCCACTGAAACCAGTTGGGAGTTTTGCTGATAGCTAGCAAAGTAGAGGTAAACCAATGCTGCCTGCCTTTCAGTACCGCACCCAAAATGTGCACCACACCTCAGAGGCATTATTCATTGCACTGGGAGGGATATGTTCTACTTTGATGCATAAGCATTCATGCATAATGGTGATTAAACAGATACTGGAGAGTGGAAAGCAAGGATGGAGTTGGAGAGTTACTTCACACATAAATAAAGGCAGACAGGAGATTGAGGACGGTGGTAACCATGGTAAACCAAAGTGGAGTAGTGTGAAATGTCACTCTACACCCCTGAGGGGTTAGCATAGCCTTTTGCAGAGTTGTCCTCCATTGTGTTTCCTATATTTGGAGAAGACCACAAGAGATCCTCATTTGTTACAGTCATAATCAAAATGTTCTTCCCTTGGGAGGCTAGTTCACATTCTAGACCATTTCCCTGTCAAGAAAGGCTAATATTTCAGCCTACATTGTTCCTTAATTTCATCCCATTACTCCCAGTTACACTACTTGTGTACCCTAGATAATTCCACTCCCTCCATGGTGTTTACACCACTTATGGACCGTTCTCACACCCGTCTGAGGCCATGTCTACACCAGGAGTGCTTTGTTGGTATAATGTACAGTGTTCCTACACCCGGAAAGCAATACAGTTTATACCAGAAGAGCTCACGCGCTGTTACCAATGTTGCCCGAATCACACACACACCCTGAGCGAGGCGAGCTATTCCGGTAAAAGCACGGTTGACATTAGGAGCTTCAGAGGGCATGGCTATGTCTGTCACAAATCACACCTCTTCACAACCTTGACCAATATAAGTGTGCCCCACCGGTCTGTAGTTTAGATTGCTTGGCCAACTGACACACACATTTTCCTTTGGACTTGCCTCGTAAATTAATCCCTCCCGTCCCCCGGTCATTTTCCTTGCTCTTTTCTGGGCTCCAATCAACGAGTCAATAGGTTTCCTGTAATATGGAGAATGCAGATTGATAATAGCAACATCATCAGAATTCTTAATTGAGCGCATGGCCAGGGCTTAGTAGACTTGCGTTTCTAGTGTTTGGGCCAGTTCCTACCGGAGTCAATCAGAGAGATACCAGCACCACAGTGTTACAGAGATAGGTCAGAACCAAGACACCCAATCAGCACAGGCACAAATTAGGAAATGCTCGGATTTAGTTCCAGGTGCAGAGGGAGATTTTTTTTTTCTCTCAATCATCTCCCTTTGCATCATTAAGGCAGAGCAAAGGTGAGCTGAAAGCTCCCATAGCGCCCTTTCTGGGAAAACCCTCAGCCTAGGGGAGTCTCCAGTAAGTGCAGAGCTGACAAAACAAGTTCCTATGCCTTCCTCCACGTAGCCTGACAGTCCCCCATCCCAACTGTGCTTCGTCAAGCAGCAGAACCTGTGCAAAGCAGAGACTCTGCCCCACCAATTTAGACTCAGACATTGAGGCTAGAAGGGACCATCGTGATAATCTAGTCTGACCTCCTGCACACCGCAGGCCACAGAACCTCATCCACCCACTCCTGCAATGGGCCCCTAATCTCTGGCTGAGTTACTGAAGCCCTTAAATCTTGATTTAAAGACGTCAAGTTCCAGAGAGAAAAGGAGTACTTGTGGCACCTTAGAGACTAACCAATTTATTTGAGCATAAGCTTTCGTGAGCTACAACTCACTTCATCAGATGCATACTGTGGAAACTGCAGAAGACATTATATACACAGAGACCATGAAACAATACCTCCTCCCACCCCACTCTCCTGCTGGTAATAGCTTATCTAAAGTGATCACTCTCCTTACAATGTGTATGATAATCAAGTTGGGCCATTTCCAGCACAAATCCAGGTTTTCTCAGAGTTCCAGAGAAGCCACCATTTACTCTAGTTCAAACCAGCGAGTGACCCAGGCCCCTGGCTGCAGAGGAAGGTGAAAAGCCCCCAGGGACTCCGCCAATCTGACCTGGGAGAAAATTCCTTCCTGACCCCAAATATGGCAGTCCTGTTACACTCTGAGCATGTGAGCAAGACCCACCAGCCAGACACCTGGGAAAGAATTATCTGCAGTAATCAGAACCCTCCCCTTTAGTGTCTTATCTCTCTCTGTTAGAGATATTTGCTAATAGGAGTCATGGATGGGCCATATGTCATTATAGGCAACTTCACAGCTGGTGCCTATATGTCAAATAGGTTGAACCAAAACCTGTGTTCTAAACACCCCTGAGCATGGAGAAATTTTGGATCAGGATCCACATCTTTGTGGCAGTAGTCCATCTTGAGTGTTTGGTTACCACGAGTCTGCAAGTCCTTGGGGCGGCCTCTCTTTAGGTTACACGGGGAAGCCCAAATTTGAAATGCGAGTGCCTAAATGGGAGGGCAAAATTCTGCATTTAGATGCTCCAGTTGATACTTAGAGTTCTTCCAAGGGATGCTGGGTGCCCAAATGCTGATCTGAGTGCTCACATGCAAGATCTGGATTTCTGAAATTGGGTCCCAAATGCCTTCCTGCTAGATAAACCATTCCTTTTCTCCTAGCAGAACTTCCCCTCTTCAGGCTCAAGAAAAATGAAGAGTCACAGGTGCTGGAAAGACAGCACATTCAGATTCTAGGACATTTAAGGCCACTCAAACCATCCAAAGCAGTTGGTGAAATTCTATTTAATTATCTTATGTGCAACATACAGGCATTTATACATAAGTATTTTGGCTACAGTATATCTATTCAATGTCAAATGGTTGCTTTTGAGAGATTAAAAAAAATAAAATAAAATCAAGCACACAGTAAGGATCACCTGCAGATTAAGCCAGAGATGCCTTGGGTTTTAAGTAGTGTATATATGAAACCTCCCCCAGAGACATCTCATGTACCTTATAACAACACTCGCTATGGGGAATCCATAATGTGGGTTTTGAATTCATTTCTGCTGAATACACTTGACTCCTAAGCTGGCAGAGAGCACTTGAGTAAACAAGTCTGAGGTGCCGTTGCAAGAGACAATTTTATTTCTAATTTTTTGCACTCAAACGGGCTCTGATCTCAAACCCACTGGAGTAGCCCGCCCTCAGTTGAAAAGGCTGGGGGTGGGGCAGGAAGCTTGCCCTAGACGCATCTATTCCAGTTCCAAACGGTTTCAAGCTGGTAGGTTTCTTCTTTTGCCTAAGTCCCCCTGCAGTTATATTTAATTGGACCAAAGGCAGCTTGTGCAGCCGTTCTGGAAAAATATTGTCTTACAGCATATTGGATAAATGTATCTTAGCAGCTCAAGATTGATTTCTTTTCTACAGAGGAAGAAGGGAAAATAGCATGCCCTAAGTTGTGTCTGTTCCAAGGAGTTGCCTGTACCATTTGTACTCCTAAACATTAGTCATCAAAGGCGTGAACTCATATATTATGTATGGGAAGTAGAGTTTTCAGTCTTCTGCAAAAAGGAATTTCCAACGTTTGGTATTTTGTGAGCACGCTGGCACCATATGGCTCTCCCCTGCTGATACCCTTTCACACCAGAATTTTATGTTCAGACGCTTTCGTTAATATTTTACCCAGCAAGCATAAACAGGATGCAGAGATTGCCGTCGCCAGCAACCTCCTTTTCAAATGAGGTACCTGTGTTAACACTGAAAGATTCTTTCAGCAAGTGGTTTACTGAGCGCACATGGTTTTTCCTCGGGGGTCTGAACTGAGTTGTTTACTTCATCTGTGTTATCAGACAAAACACAGGGAGCAAACCCCAAAAGAACTTTCTTTTTTATTGCGACCAAGAGCAACATCGGATACATTCAAATGTGCTGTCTATGTGTCTAAGGATGCCTCCCGCTTTGGTTTTTATTTTGATAGGACTTAGCGCTGCAAGATACCGTGAGCCACTATCCACTACTGAAACCAATGTCAGTTGAGAACGCTAAGCACCTCCCAGCTTCAGTCTGCTCCGCTGACAGCTCCTTAGGGCCCTGCTTTCTGCTGCCTGCTACTCGCTGTATGGTGTTAGGCATTTATCCACTTGAAAAGGCTTTTAGTGGAGTTGTAAACTGCTGCTTTCAAACAGAAGAAATAGATGTCTTACAAACTTTCCATTTGGGGACAGAGGTAAATATTCCCCTCCAGCAAGGCAAATTCAAGGGCAAAAACATGCATTCTTGACTTAGGTAAAACTCTCATTGACTCTGGGGGATGTTTATCCTAAGTAAGGACTGAAGGCCTAAATTGTCAAAAAGTAATGAATGATTTTAGGTGCTCATCTTTAAACACCTTAAAGAGGCCCAATTTTCACAGAGTAGGCATATCCTACCATATTCACAGGACGTGGAATCCTTTTAAAACATCTTCATTTGGCTATTCAAAAAAAAAATCACTATTTTGAAACTGACTAAAAGATTGTGGCCCTAACTGCTACGTTTAGATTTCTTTTTTTTAATTCTGTAATATTCATAAAACAACCAGGGCTTAACAGATGTCTTTCAGCCTACACTCTTATTAATGAGAATATTGTCAGAGTGGAAACCAGGTCACAAATGTTTAATACTTTGTTTAAAAAGTCTTCAGCTTCTTTAAAGAGTTCCACTAATCCCAAACATGACAGATGTACAAGGCAGTTTTGCTTGGAGCAGATTAAAATTCTCCTTTTTGCTCTTTCATTCAGTCTGATTCAAATAACATTGCAATTTCTTTTAAATGTGCTGACTTCAAAATTTTAAAAAAGGAAAGAATAAAAGATGCCCAGGAAAGGCCAGTGTGATCACAGTAAAAGCAAACTTATTTCTGTGAACATAAAAGGGGAAAGGGGAAAAAAAAAAAGGTGGGGCCCATATACAGGTCAGCACTAAAGCTTTCTGTTAAAGATAAAAAGGGGACCTTTTCAAACTATACTTTTCCATTTGAAAGTGTTTATTAATCTATTCTCTCTGAAGCAAAAAGTTCAATGAAAGACAAAGATCAAAGGCATTTTAATTCAGGTGAAAATTATTATATTTTCCATTTTCGTTTTGTTTTTAAAAAAGATAAAGGGCAGTATTAAAGCAATGTGTCACTTCTTTTATTTTAAAGACCCGACAATTGCTTGAAATCGTCTAACCACGGAGACACTGATCTCATTCTCTTCCAACTTGCCATTTATCAATAAAAAGAGAGTTCACAGAACCCCAGTTTGCCTTTCTGCCCTCCTTTCCATACTACACTGGACCTTTGCCAGGACCTTCACTGTAGAGGCTTTCAAAGTCACAATTTCCCCTTGCTTCAGTTTTTCCTCCAAAGTTTACCACCACACACAGGCAATGCACAGGGGCAACTCTGAGCCAGGCGGTACAGGGGGTATCAGAAATCAGTATTCCGGGGGTGACCTACTGGGATGAGCACAGGATTAGGAACCAAACGTGAAACCCTGGACCTGTCTTCTTCTGGACAGGCACTAGTTTGTTGTAAACTGGGTCCATGTGCGTCTAACTCCCCTGGTCTGAGTAGTGACTGGTTCCTAACTCTGGGTCTCTCAGGCATGCTCCCAAGTGCAGGCCCCCATGCCGAACACTCTAAGGCAGTGGGACCTTGCTGTCCAGCTGCCTTAGGCCCCAGAACCTGTACCTCATCCCTTCCAAGCCACCAGTCGGTTAGATGCATTCTCCCAGAGTCCATCCGGCGGTGGGAGCTCTGGTTTCTTGTTAAGCCCATCAGGGACAATGGGGCAGGTAAGCAAGAAACATAGGCTTAGTAGAGCAATTAAACCATTGATACTTTGCTCTTATCAAGCCGCACGAGAGAGTTAGAGATTTTGAAGGAATCTGAATGCAACCCTCGGGTCCCCAGGATAAAATCCTTGCCTCACTGAAGTCAGTGGCAAAACTGGAAAGTTTGGACAATACCATGAGTGTCACCCTGTGTGGAGTTTCCATGGACTCATCCAGCCAATGTGATGTGCACACAAGTGTGAAGGAAATGCCAACCTGTCAGTGTAGGCAAGGGCCACAAACCTCATAACCCATGCATATCCTACCAATCTCTGACTATTCACAGAGGGCTGATACCTGGGGGCAGAACCCTATTTCTCCCACAATATTCCCTAGAGGGCATCTCTCTTCCCACCCTAATAATAGCCCCTGGTGCAGCCTCCTGGTTCTGTCTGGGCTTGCCAGAAGCCCTCCACTCCCCTCAAGCCTACAGCTGGTTTGAGAAGCAAGTAGCATCAGAAGATAAGGCTGAAAATATCTTATGCAGGGAATTGGAAATCCCAGTGAGTTTGGGGAGAGGCTGATGCTGTGGAGACCAGTTTCATGCCTCACCTCCCAGCCCCAAAGGCAGAGTGACAAATGTGCAGATATCCATGTAAGCAGCTTCAGAAGCAGAGGAAGGGTAGATAATACCATCCCATAGAAAAGACCATAGGACGTCTGGGGACTATATAATGAGTTGCAACTAGTCTTCATGGAATCACCCCATCAAGATGATACATTTGCATCCTCCTCACTCTGTCACACACGCACACCTGCCTGCCTCTCTTCCTCACCCCCAGCAAAAGTAATGACAAATGAGTGGGTTTTCTTTTTGCCATTGGAAAAAAATTTGGTCCTTATCCTTTAGTTACATTTTTGGTAGGTGGCAAGAGTCCTTGGGAAAGGGTGATGTACCAATGCATGCATTATTACTCTAGCAGTAGTTCTTTACAAGTGAATTAGTCTGCATATACAGCCTGGCTTCTTTATTCATAGCATGATATCTCCACTCCCCACCCTTCCAAGCTAATAAAACTCCTTGAAAGATCAAGTCCCCATGTGGAGTCAAATAACGTTCAATTTGATACAATGTTCTTTATAAACTGATATTTAGTGGTGCCTTGCTTCAAAAGCTGCCCCAATCCATCCCAGAAGTGGCTGCCTCTCAGTGGTGGGTGAAGTGATGTATAGTACTTCGGTCCTGTTAACCTTCCTGTGCTTCGATTACCCTAGCTGCAGATCAGGGGCATAAATATCACTTTATTGGCCTTTGAAATCCTTGGACAAGAACAACATATTATTCAGTTGTATTATTATCCTTCATAAAGTTTACAATGGTTTCACGATCCTACGTATAGAAACGTCCAATGAGAAGGAGCTAGTTACCACTAACGGATCTAAGTGGCGTCTGTCTGTCTAGGTTAATACACGGAGCTCATCACCAGGAGAAGGCCAATTTCCTCCCTCTTATCCCTGTCCATCTGTCCTTGAAACACTCATTAACTTATGCGCTATCCCAGAGCCAGACCGAGACAGCCACGGGCTGCTTTCATCGAAAAATTCCCGACTTTCGGGAGTTAGTTCGTGCTCTTTGGAGCAGCACTGACCGTCTCCAGGGCGGGTCTGCCTCTCGCCTCCTTGGAGAGGGACGGGGCAGGCCCATTCCCATCCCTTTGGCAATTCCACGCAAACATCTGACTTCACAGCAGCCTGGACAGCGCTGCTCCTTTGCGCCGGCTGCCTTGATGCTTTCTGGGAAATGCAGTGGGTCTGTCGGGATGAGTTCACCCGAGCTGAGGCCACTTCTGGCATTTCCTGGAAGCTCGCATTGCAAAGCCAGACCCCCTCCCCCGCCACGTTAGTCCTCTGCCTTAGAGGCCGAATCTCCCCGTTTGGGGAGGTAGATCGGTCCCCCTTTGCAGGGAGCAGAGCGCAGCACCGGCTGACACGTGCAGGGAGCAGAACCGATCAAGCCAGGTGGTCTTCCCGACTCCGGATCACAACCTATTGTTCATACGGTGGGATTGGGGAGGGGGTGGAGAAAACTGCTTCCCCCCAGGTGAAGCAAAAGCTTTGAAAATGTTTCCCCCGCCCCCCAGTGCAAATGCAAGGGAACAGAACGGGCAAAGGCGCACACACCGGGCTCGGGAGGTCAGAGGACTGGGCTCGGGAGATCAGAGGGTTAAAGTGTTTTCAAAATGTCTGAGTAAAATGGCAGCTGGTCTGACGCGCTGCACACGCAGCTCAGCCCGGCTGGGGATCATATGACTTCCAGTAATAATTCAAAAGCTTTCTCCGGCTTCTTCCGGCAAGTCTGTGTGATCTGGTTACAATGATGTTAACCAGCAGTCCTGGCCAGGCAGCCTCTCCGCGCTTTAAGGCTGCAATCAGCAATAAATAAATAACTCAAACAAAAAACAAAACGTAACAGGGCTGAAGGGGTTTTTGTTTTATTTTTTTTGGCAATTGAGCCAAGACAGCGTCAAAACTGGCATTCCCCCAGCTAGGGAGCAATGCAACGCCCGCCCCCCTCCCCCGACCGGGGAATCATAGCTCCAGTCGGGCACACTGGCGAGGTAGGTAGCGGTGTAACTTGACGTCTTCCATGCACATGGAAGGGAGCTTCCGAACAGTGCAGCGCGATCCCACTGCCAAATGCCAACACATTAAGGGGGCGGGGGAGGTTAAAAGTACATGGGCCGGGTTCTGTTCCCACTTTCAGATCAGGAGTAACTCCAACGTCAGGGGAGGAAGAGCAAGCCCAGCGTCTAGAGCTGTAAGAGCCAAGCTCGATGCCTGCGTTAGTGTCCCAATTACGCACAGGAGCTGCTCTCCCGGCGACTGGACTCAGCCACCTGTTATTAGAGGCTCCCCTCTCCTCCAGAAAACTGCGGCAGACGCTTCGCCAGCCAGCCCCACCGGCCTGAGGCTGGAGCTGCGAGCACTGGGATTTTTGCTTTGGCTGCTATTCCCCTTCCGAGTCAGCCTGACACTGTCCACTCACAAGCTTTCCCCTATGTCCCTCCTGACCCTTCCCTCCCTGACCTGCAGTTCACTGCTTTGATTAAGCCCCAACGAGAGAGCAGCTCTACCCAGCTGGTTTAGTTGCAAGGATAATTACTGTCGTCAGCTCCCCGGTTTGAAATCACCTGGTCCTGCTGTGCCCCCCCCCCCCATTCCCCAAGCCTCGTGGGATGAGCCGCACGAAATCCGCATTTGGCCAGCGCCAAGAACGCAACCAACCCCCAGCGCAGCATCAAACAACCCAGGAAGGCAGAAGAGCGCACACAGGCAAACAGGTACCCAGAGGCCAGCCCGACACACCGCCTCGGGACTGACGGCCTGTCATTCAAGCCACCCACTGCAGAGCCCCCGAGAGTCCAACTGGGAGCTGGAGTTTATTAGTGTCACGCATTTTAGGTCTCTACCCGCCCCCCCCCCCACACACACACTTCGGGTGTATACACCTAACGCCTGTACAGATAGTCGCAGACACTGGAGTAAAGGGGTGGGGGAGATGCGTAGGGTGGCAGGAGGCTGTAATGTTGGCTTAAGAGATAAAGGTAGAAGATATTTCTCAGGAATGAGAGCAAGGCATTATTGTGCGAGGCTCAGAAATTCCCACCACCCTGTATTTTTTTAAAAGGGATTTTATAAAGGGGAGAGTGCGGGTGGGAGAAAGTTGCGGGGGGGGGAGGGTCGTTTGAGGTCACTGTCTTATTGAATTGGGGACCTTGTTGTCAAAAGGTGAAATTCACCCCTGTTTAGAGAAGCAGCAGGACTTTAGTGATGCATTTGGGCCTCTGCACCGGGTAAGTCTCACACACACACCCCGGGGAACAGGACGTACTGGCCCGCAGCCACGGGCAGCAGGGGTCCCGTGGGGAAGTGAAGCAGGGGAGCGAGACCGGACTGGCCCCGCTGGCAGGAGCCCACGTGCGAGCTGTGGCGAGGCTGCATTTCTGATGCCTGCACCCAGTGCCTCAGCCCAGCTCCCCCCAGGACTGTCGTGCAGTTAAAAGGTTAGCGAAGAGCCGTGAAGGGCGATCAGCTGATGCCTTCCACGAGATCGCCTCCTCTGACAACAAACCTGGCTGCAACGGGCTAGGCAACGCGGATCGGTTTTACGCGTGCGCCTCTAGAAACATCCCATTCTCAGAGATTTAAAAACAACCACCACCCACAAACCAATGGAGACTTCAATTATGCAGGGCAGACGTTTGGGAGGGCCAGAAGGGTGGGTGTCTGCGGAGCTACTCTGATAAACACCCGTGTTGTCTTCCCACATTTATCCCCAGTGTGACTAATATTTATTAATAACCCTCCTTCAAAGGAATCCCATCAAATACCCCTGGGAGACTCTAGGAGGCAGGGATGACAGGGACACGGAGGAGATTGTGCTGTTTTCACCCTCTTGGTTGTTAGAACATCCCTGCATGTCCTCACTATAAACTGGAAAGAGTTGAGCGTGCATCTCCATGTTCCTTCTAACAGCGCATTCCCCCATGGCTGACCCTCCCAAAGCTAATTCGGCAAGTGCAGTAGCTGTTACTTGTGGAGTAGGATGCCTGGCCCCCAATAAAAATACCCCGCTGGGGTCTAGTTGTACCTTTCGCTACAAAGACACTCCGCTCCGTAGCCAGTTGGCAATTCTGTCCGAATGTGCAGCTAATCACAAAACAAACTTTCCTGAGTTCTCCTAAGGGTGCAACAGCTCATCCCAGCGCCCCTCTCACCACTGGGTTTCCTTCAGATCACAATTCACTCCCTTCCCCCCCCGGCCAGCGAAAGTGATCTCGGCCTCCACAAGGCACAGGCAAACGGGGCGTGTGTGTGTCAGTCACAGCTCCAGAAACAACAAACCAACAACTTGGTTGGGCGAATGAATCCTAGAGCTAAGAAGGACCGCCGCCGTCAGATGGGTTTGTGCTTCCTTCCCCTGCAGCAGAGACCCGGCTACGGCGTGTGCGGCCGCTGGAACAATAAACAGCATCATACAAAGAAGGGCACAGGCGGCATCTTTGCTTCGGGTTCCTATGACAGCCTCAGCCACGAACCCGCTATAAACTCTAATTCCTGGATTCCTCTCTTCCTCCCCCTCCCCCTTTTGTCTGCCATTAATTAAAGTGACCATATGGAAAAAGCTGATAATAACAGCAGAAGAGCCAACTGGGAGGGGGGAGGGGGGGATAAAAGAACCGGCAGAGAGATGGGGAGGACTTTGCCTGAAACTGCCTTTCCTGGGAAAAGGGTTAGAATACAAGCAGAGGGGCCCACAATAGATGGAGGATAAACACAGCGATGGGGGCTGTTTGTGGCTGCACATTGGCACGGTTAGATTGCACTCCTGCCCCCCCCCCCCGCCCTTGATGATTTGGAAATGGCTGTCCTGCAAAACTACACAGTCGTGCTTAGTAAGTCAAAGACAAAAGTAGGGGAGAGCCCCCCCAGACAACCAGGTCCTGGATCCAAGCCAAGCTGTAAGCGAACGATTCACTTCAGAATAGGGGGAAAGGGAGGATTTCAAGGCAAACATCCTGATGACTCATAACACAAAGGCCTCCTGCCACTAGGTATCTGTTTTGTTCAGTGGTTTATGTTCATCTTACTGTGACTTGCTCTTTTGTTTGCACAGGTCACTCGCACGAAAGAACCTTGAACGTGTCTGGGTTTTTGCTTTCCAGGTGCTACAAGAGATGGTTTCCGTAGTGTCCTCCCTAATACAGAACAACCTCTGCCATCCAGCAAACTGGTCCTTTCACTCCAACCCCCAGGACTAAGGAACTGTTTTCACTTGCTGTGCGAACGTTTTGCGGGATTTTTAACTTTTCCTCTTCGGCGAAATTGTTAAAGGGATCATTCAAGTAAAACCTCTGATCAAAGCTAACTACAAACAAGGCTTCAGATGTCTTTTTGTCACGGTAAACAGAGAGCACGGAAACAAATATCGCATATTTTCCTCCTTTCTCCTTACTATAACTAGAGAAGTGGAAAGTAGTCAGAAAAAAAGTCTACTAGCTGAAACAGCCAACACATGGTCTTTTAACACCTCACATCAACTTGCTTTTAAAGGCATGCCATTTTTAGAGGCTCTGCCCTGTTTTGTTTAAACTAATTATCTTCACTTAGTTGAAGGAAAATGCAAAGCTCATCAATGATTTAAGAGTAAGAAACAGCAGACCGAAGACACTGGCCTGCATCTTTTGTACAAGGCAAACAAGAACAAAATATGTAAAGGTCCCCCCCCCCCTTTCCCCTTCAGTAGTTTGAAAAGAAAAAGAAAGAAAGAAAGAAAGAAAGAAAGAAAGAAAGAAAGAAAGAAAGAAAGACAACAACCAGAGAGATCACAGCCTCAGACAGAGTCAGTCACAGCATCGGCTCCTGTTCCAGTACCTTGGACTGGAAGTTACCACGCAAGATATCCCAGTGAAATAAACTACGAAGCTTGCCTTTTCTTCCTCTCCCTTTACGAAGCTTCTTCTGTTAAAACCACAGTGATTTATCCTGATAAACGTCCACAGATCTCTATGTCCACAAACATATCTGCTCTTCTTCTTCCAGAAATATTCAGAAAGTTTCCCAGCTGAATCCGATGCTGTGTCCCCTCCCCCGCCCCCGCTAAAGCTCTCTTCTTCAGTCAGAAGCATAACATGTCCACTGGAGTCTCAGAGAAAGAGAGAGAGAAAGATGGACCTAGGAATAATCATTATCTTAATAAAACCGCCTCGGTTCTCCAATGCAATTTTAAAACAACAAACCCTGCCTCCAAGAGCCAAGCCTGTATCTGTTTACATTAATTGGGTTCTCCGAGACCCCCTTCCTCTGCTCTGTACCAATCCAAGGTGAACCCCCCTCCCCCCAGCATTATCTGCCTTTGTCAGCGAAAGAACATAATATTGACTTACCTTTTCCCCACAGCTATTGTCTGCCCCTTTTCAAAATGACATCACGGAAAGCAATCATGAAATTTACATGGGGAGGGGGGAGAGGTTGGAGGTGGGGTGGGGGGGGGAAGAGTTGTTGGAGGCTTGCCCACTTCCCTACACCAGTAACATGCGTGTAAGATGGTTTGTTGGTTTCAATTCAATAGCTGATGCGCCTTAGTGTGTGAACTCTTAAGCCTGCTACAGGCAATGTCTCATTTACTTAATGACCGCTCTCATTAATGGAAATGGCACAGAGGGGGCTTGATGCGCCTTCCCTTTGTAAATACACTACCCATGAACCCTTGGGGTTGCAATATATCTGTTTACTCTCCGAGGTGAAATACATTTACAGTGTAGCATCAAAAAGATGGGACTGCTGACTTTTTGGAGTGGAGAGAGAGCTGGGGCGCTGCTCGACCCGCCGCCCCCCCCTCCTGCTCCCACCTCCCCACTTCCGCCGCCAGAGCCAACCGAAAGGGCCCGATTTTGCCCAAGATGATTCATAATTAATATGCAGAAGAGTTGGGGCTTCTTTGAAGCCCAGCACACAGAAGGGCTGCGAATGTTACGACTGCCATCCTGATTCCCCCCCCCGTGCATTCCCTTCGTATGGTACAGTCCAATAATTTCTAATAGCAACAACCAGGGAATGACAGATGCCCTAGGTTAGCATAGCTACAGCGAAAGTACTTTACAATATTTATTGGTGGTTAGGAAGATGACCTATCATCATAAAGAAGAGACCGGGAAATTTATCGCCTATATGAAACAGGAAGTATGGCATATTAGCCCATGTACATATTCAAGGACCAGTTGTTACAATGTATCTATAGTTCTTTTAAAAAAACACCACACACAACAGTCCCAGAAAACATCCCCCCCCCTTCAAAAAACAGGAAGGAGGGGGGTGACGGATAAAGTTTCAGATAGTTCCATTTGTTTGTTTCCACTGAAAGCAGAAGAACGATCCTTCTAAAAACAGCCCCACAATCTCTACTTAAGTGTGTGTGTGTGTGTGTGAGAGAGAGAGAGAGAATCGGTTCTTCCTGGAAGCCTGTTTCCCCCCGGAAAGAGCCTCCCCCCCACCCCGGAGCTATCATCTGACCACTCTCTCTCTCTCTCTCTCTCTCTCTCACACACACACACACACACCCCTCCCCGCAGGCCCCATCATCACCCATGAGGTGTGCCACGAAGCCGACACGTGCTATGTGTATCCCGGCTCTTGTCAGAGACCCCCACTCCCCACATGGGCAAGCAAGGACAAAAGTTATCACCCTTCCCCTGTGTTGGACTGGGGCGTTAGCACTTTTAATCGGTGCTGATTGTAACTTTGGAAAATCGTGGCGGACATATGATCCGACTGAACCAAGCTCTTCGCACTGGGGAGGGATATTCTGCACTTCCCAGCCTCTGCTCTTCCCCTCACTGAGAAGGTGACTCGACTGTCCTCTTAATGGAGGTTTGAGAGGAACAGGCTGCAGCTCACAAATGGACTAAAAAACCCAAAGAGCCTTCAGAGATGCTAGAGCCAGAGAGCGGTTGCAGAGCTAAGCAACCCAAGTTGAGGTCTGGGCCTGTGGTCCCCCATGGCTGGTCTGGAGGAGACCCTGCCGAGCCAAACTGATGACCGTCTCTCTGCTGGAGCTCGCCCAGGCCCGCAGGGACAGAAAAGCCAAGAGAAGGCAAAAGTTGCAACCTCAGCATTTCAAACACTCCACTCAAGTCATTTATTCTTCCTCCCAGAGCACGCTGAGGAGCGGAACATCTCGCCCGTGTACATCTTTACGGCGCAGTTGTGTGTGTACGAGAGAGAGAAAAGAAGTAAATGACAATTATTCTGAGATCGATTCCTGCCCTGATATTTCACGGTCATAGAAAGAAAGAAAGAAAGAAAGAAAGAAAGAAAGAAAGAAAGAAAGAAAGAAAGAAAGAAAGAAAGAAAGAAAGATTGGTCGTGTCACCGTGGGCCCTGATCCTATTCTCATCCAAGCCAATGGCATTGAGCGTCCTGGGTACCACCACAAAGGGCCCCAAGGAATAATCTTTAGATAAAATCCCATTTTGCCAACCAGCTCCTCACCCACCACCCTACTATTGGGCCAAAGCCCATGTCCTTTAGTTAGTTATTTTGGACTATTTTATTCTGAATGCATTGTTTTAAGATTTAGGGGGAGGGGCTGTAACAGCATTGTAATCCCAGAACATTCAGCGTGTCTTGGAAAGAAACATCTTACAATGCCCATTTCCATGACTGCAGGCCCAGCTACTGGCTCTTGCCTGAGCTGCTAAGCCATTAACATAAAAGGAGGAATTCAACTGAGAGTACTCCTGAAAAGCCATTTTCTATCTCCTTTGGACATGCTGCGAGGACAGGGATATTTTACATCCTAAACCTTTGGCATTCAGAAATTCTATTAAACTCTTATCTCCCGGCAGCAGGCCCGGTGCTACACCGCATCTTCATTGTTCTGCATTCCAGATAGAATCAAAAGGGAGGAATCAGGCGCCATCAGCTCCATTCTGTTAACAATACTGGATGGTACTCCTGAATGCTATTGAATTCGGCCACGTAACACTAAAACTTGGGAAACAAAAGCAAAAGAGATAGCATGGAAAACAAGAGGAAAAGGTGTTTGTGTGTATGCATGCGTATGTGGGTTTACACACACACAGTCTCTCTCTCTCTCACACACACCCCTTCTACACTTATTTACCCTGGAACTCCAAAGTCTGTACAATTGACTGCCGATAGCATTCCGTTGTTTATGCAAAACCTCAACAGAAAAATAAAAGTTAGTTTGCAAACGGGTATATCCAAATACACCAACCTAGATTTAGACGCAAAATGGGACAGTGTAAGGCTAGAGTTTATCGTTATCACTAGGATGTTGCTGAAGAGAAACAAAATATTAAGGGTTTTATTATTTTGTCTTTTAAACCTAACCTGTTTGTTTTGCTAAACGAAGATAAATGGCTTACATGGCAAACACATTGAGAAAATTGGAGGGGCGATTTAAGACATTAGCATACAGAGGTTTCAACTTTTAAAAGCCTCCAGAAAGCTGAGAAAATTAAAGAGAAACCAGGCAAACACAGGGCAATCAGCACTGGTGAAGTGGACAGCTCCTGCCATAGCTTGTAGCAGCCACTGTTCAGAAACGATTTAGGAATACCCGCCCCTGAGCTTGCTGCTAAAGTTAAGATCACAGCTGAGCAAAACCTTCAAACAACTGGCTACAGTTTTCGGCTGTCTTTTAAGTGATACATGTGTCAGACCAAGAAATTACTTGAAGCACAGAATGTTAATAGTTACAATTTGTGTTTTAAAATTATATTATTTCTGATTTCTAAGTAGCCACTTTTTAATACGCTGACTCTTTCTCTGTGTTCCACATTTTACACATGGCTTTTTCCCCTTTGAGGTACAAAATTACTCGCAAACATTGGAAAATCTTAGCGGCTGCAAATTGAAACTGACACGTTTACCAGTCATTGATAACAAGAACAGGAGGACTTGTGGCACCTTCGAGACTAACCAATTTATTTGAGCAGAAGCTTTCGTGAGCTACAGCTCACTTCATCCGTACCCTACAAAATGAATATGGAAAGATTTTTTTTTAAAAAACCACAAAAATGGATTATATTCATCCTCTGGTTTAAAAAAACCCTGGATGAGTCCATTTAAAAAACTCGAATTAAAGGTCTATGTTTGAAGGTTGTTTAAAATACAAGTGCAGTTACTTTGTGTATATCCAGACATAATGCTAAGCTGCAGTCTACTTGCTTCCTAGAGACTCTTTGCAAGTACTTTAGGTCTCAAACTTTATACATTTGCAATTGGCACCAATTTCTACGGTACCAGCTGGGGGGTGAAAGATTTTTCTTGTTTCTTTCTGAAAGCTTCGATGCAGATGGGCTGGCTGCCTTAATGCCTCAGACTACAATTAGTGCTGTTGTATGCCGAATAGAAATGGCCAGCATTAATATTGTATATGGAACAGCTGAAGGGTTGGGAAAGAAAGACCTGCCCACTACAGGCCCCTGGCAGATGGGACACCACCGCACACGCACAAAAACTCTTCAATATCCCTCCGTTTCTCTCTCTTGATTTACACAGTTTCCCCCAGGAGAAAACTTCTTTGTCTAAAAGGAATTTACAGTTGGAAGCTTATTTTTTAAACTACTATTAATTTCTTTAAAGGCGTCCGCCTCCTTATCAGTCCCATGCAAATCTTTGCAATCTCAACCCTGCATTTTCTACATGGCATTTAAAAACAAAACCAAAACTTGTCAGCATTGTGTCCCGGCAGTGAAGTGCAATCTTTAGGACACTCCATCAACGGCTTAACAGGCTTTAGGCAGCTTTATATTTGAGCTACCCCCTATTTATCCACGAATATGCAAAAGCGGAGAACTCTGGACAAAGCTTTGATGAGAAACAAACAGAGAAAAAGATCTCTTACCTGCATCATTTCCCCCCCCCAAAAAAAAACCCCCCGAATGATTAACAACAACAAAGCATTATTTGGAGTCTAATTTCAGCACGAGCAGGTGAGAGTCACACACACACACACACTTTCGCCTACGTTTGTAAGAGTGTTTAGATCTACAAACTTTTGCATCTGAAATTGAGCTTAGTCAATGTCAATCATTTTGAAAACGAGATATTTAAAAAAGAATAAATCAGAATCTCACTTGCTAAGTGCACACACTAGAGGTGAAGCTTGGCTTTTAAGCCTGTGAAATGTGTTGAATGTATTGAAAGGTATTGCTGCCATGCACTCAACAGAGGAGAATACAGATACATGGTTTTTTGTGTGTGTTTGTTTGTTTGTTCCTAGCCTCCCTGACACATTTCCTTTTCTGAGCCACATACACAAAGCGATTAACATCGAGGCACGCCTGGAAGTTAGTCACTTTCGCCACCGCTGCTTGGTGCATTGAAAAATGACATGTAACAGACGCGGAAGAGACCGGCTAAGAAGCTGCAAGGAAGGAAAACAAAACCCAAAGACACAGAAGTCAAGAAAAGTTTAGAGAGGCTTTTACGAACCAAGGAAAGTTCCACACAGCTTCATCCTTGCTAGCGATTTAGCCACCGCCTCCCCTCAAAAAAAACCAACAAAAACAAAAAAACAAACCAAAACACAACAGCTCAAGTCAGAAGTTACTTCATCCCTGCAAAAAGTTACACTCCAGAGCAAAAACTTATGTGCTCGAGAGGCCCATAGAGCGAGGCCGCCCGGCCAATGGGAGCTCGCCGAGCTGCTCATTACAAATCAATGCGGCCAATCGCAGGTCTGCAGATCTGGAGCCGCGGCTCAATTGTTCCCCGGGCTGCAGACAATGGGAAGCTGCCGCCTCAGACTGAGCATGCGCCCCGGGAGCCCAGCCTGGGGCCGCTACTGGGGTGCAAACTCCCCTCCGTCCGACCGAGTATTTCGGCTGGAGCGTGCCGGGCATAACCGGGGCCATCAGCAGGGAGGGACACCCGCGGCTGCTAAATGTAAGCTGCGGGGCTCTGTAGATTAAAAAAGCCACCCAGCTGCAGTGAGGCGGTGCAATTTCAGTGCTTCTGCCGAAATGTTTCCCATGCACACGGGGAAAGTCTCCACCCGCCTCTGCTTTGCCACTGGAAGCAGGAAAAAGGGTTCCCCCCCCCCTCCTCCCAAAGGGACACCAATGTGAGGACATGGAGGTGGGTGCTGGAGATGTGTTGGCCCCCTGCTCTGATGCTGCCAGCGTCCCATGGTTGAAACAGAATCATCCGGCTGCCTGGAGTCTTTGTCACAGAAATGTGGTCTCCGAATGGAAGTGGTGGGGTGTTGAATCCTTTCTCCTTGCTGGCCCAAATGAGTCAGGCCTGGCCTCTCTGCAACTGGGTAGCTCAGGTTATGCTTTGTTAAAGTGCAGAGTATGTGGGTGGGTGGATGAGGAGGGGGAACTGCCTCCTGGCTGCATCCAAACTGTAATGGGCAGCCCTGCATCTGAAGGGACATATGGCAACATGGTACTGAACTGATTCCCAGCTGGGGAAAACTGGCTAAAGGCCAGGGAGGAGTGCTTTCACAGGCCTCCCAGATGGAAGTGGAGGGAACCGAGTTACCACTGAATCCTAAAGATAAACCAGGCGTGCGTTTAGTACGTTTGGCAGCGGTGAACTTTTATGGCCCGGTGGGCTTGGAGGGCCAGGACTTTCCATAGCCCAGGTGCCCCATAGCACAGCACTCACCATCACTCTGACATGGAAAACAGGTGACCTTTTCTTCTTGGTCTTTAGTGTTTTTTTCTGGTGGGCTGCTTGGCTGGCCTGCTGAACAGAGAGAGCTCTCTCCAAAAGTGAGGAGGGGCCATTGTGTTACACAAAGCCCGATTGTCAGGAGGAGCCAAACCCTACCCACTGACCCTTGGGAGGAAGGTAGGGAATTTGCAGGGATGGGAGCAGGGAGCTGGGGAGAGGGAGAGGGCAGGCCCACCCAAGCCCCTCTCTTCACATCCTGGGTAATTTGGGAACTGGAAGGGGGAAGCCTGCTGTTTGAAAGACAGGTGGCAACAGTAATAAGGAACAGGGACAAAGCTGATATTAACTGACGGGGAGTTTAAAGCAATTTATCCCAGCAGGACACAACTGTCAGGGTTTTTTTTTTATTATTATTATTATTTTATTTTTATTTTTATGATTGTGGGGAATGGGGATGGAATAAAGGTTAGCAAAGAATGAAGAACAAAAGACTGTAATGCACTCTTTGGTCCAAGATCTTGAGCTGAACCCTTTGTTTAAAGAAGCTCGATTTCTTAATCCAGATTTCTTTGGCGGGGGAGGACTGCTGGCGGGGGGGGGGGGGGGGGGGGTGAGAAACAGCTTTGCTGATTATTATTTTTTTTTTTTGAGTCTTTAAGTGCACTATTGCTTCTATGACCCTCCATTAGTCTCAGGGGCTTAGGAAATAAAGCCATGAGTGGCTTGAATCAGGAAACAGAGATTACATGTACAGTCAAAGTCCAGATCCGTAAACAGCTGGCCCAATTCTGCCACCCTTATTCAGTCTGAGTAGCACCTAACTGTGGACGGGGCTGTATTCGTTGCAATGGGACTCCCTGCAAAACTGATGTGGCAGGGCACGAGTGAGGGTAGGAGAACTGGACCAAAATAAATTCCAGTTGGACAAATGCTATTAGTTTATCTACAAACCTGCTGTTAATCTACTGAAAACTCTTTTCTTTACATTGGTGGCTTCTTCGTTCCTGAATATTCCTTCCTTTTATTGTCTTTCCAACCCCACTTTGGCAGATGAGAGGTGGCATCGTGAAAGGCTCTGCACTTGCAAAATGACTTTCACAATTACGTCCTGGCAATTTGAAACTTTTGTCCTTCTCTCATCTTCAGCCTCCTGGGGCTTTAATGGCAGACAGCAAAGTGCCTTCCCCCTCCTTCCCCACTCTCACTCCCGGGCAGCTGCAGTGGCCGGAGATTCAACAAGGTCACTTACCTCCACTTAGTGCCTGTATTTCATGCATGGAGGAGATTTCAAATTGATGTATGTCGGGAGAAACACACGAGATGAAACAGTGTTTTTTAAAATATTTGCTATCTGAAGAGCATAAACAAATACAGGAGTGCTCCAAATGACTTGTCTTGCACAGATCATAATAAGATTAAAGCAGAAGAAAATTGGGAAGTCCTTGGACCAAACATTGCCATATTTACTCAAGCACATCTGGAGAATCTATGGACCAGTTCCTACTGTCTCTGCACTTTACTTTTGACAGTAAGTCACGGACAGCAGAATTTGGCTGTGCAAATGGCGGATGAACAAAGCAATAGAAAAGAAGAATCTCACACATCCATATTACAGAAACTGATGAAGTGTGATTTAAACATTTCTGTGACATGTATGGGGAGGCCACATTGCTAATGAATGGAACTAGTCAGGGAAAGACTCTGAAAAATTCATTTTTATATTGCTGCTTTTTGTTGAAATGCAAGATTTGGATGAAATTTCAATGACAAATTTCATTCAACCTTCACATTTTGGAGGGAGTGCAATCTGGTTTTGGTTTGTTTCACAGCACATCATCAGAGTAAGCAGATGCTCACTATAAATGGAATTCCAGCCAGTGCATTGTAACAACATTAGTGCAGTAAAACAATCTCAGATTTTCATTCTTTTTCACTTTAATCATGAATTTATTGAATTCATGCCTAACGTGTGTGTATCCATGTATATACACACATACAGCAGTGGGCCCAGATGAGATGCACCTGAAAATTATACAAGACCGATCAAGGGAAATACCAGAACTTCTGAAAATACATTTCAATAAATTATGGGTGTCACTGTTACCCCAGGGCTCAATTTTACACCAGAGTTAAATATTATTTTATCAGTAACTAAAATAACCTAAAAGACCTGCATCAGTGCTAGAGGAACACAACTAAGACAAGAAGGAGTACAAGGTTTGATCTCAACTCTAGATGGGAATTGTCAATATTCAAGACATGGAATCTGACTCATAGGAAGTATTGTCACGCCTCTCTTTGCATTCCTCCACTGACTTCCCCTTCTCTATCACATCAGACATGAGCTACTTGTCTTCACTTCCAAGGCCCTTCATCACCTATCCCCGCCCTTCCTGCCATCTCTCATTCAGTAGCAAGAGGTCGACTCCCACCTCCTATCCGCTGACGTTACCAGACTCTATTGCTCCCTTGTTAAATTTTCAAACAAGCACCTTTGTGCTTTCTCCCATGCTGTGCCCCTCACACAAGGGAGGAGCACCCGGTAAATATCTGCAAAGCCACTTCATTGTTCCTTTCAAATCTCTCTTTAAAACTCTCCTTTGCTATGATGCCTACAAAAAGCTTGGTCACGGTCATGCTACTGGCGTGCGGAGACCATGGCTTAGCGTGCTGGACAATATTTCCTCACTGTGCTACTCCTGCTGTCCAGGCCCACCGTCAGCAATTCCAGGCCCCAGGTCCAGGACCGTCCCTAGGAGGGTGCGGGGCCTGGGGTGGAAGTGACGAATTGGTCACTTCTGGGACTGATCCTTCACTTCCAGAACCAGCCGCGCTGGCCAATCGCACTGGCCCGCGGGGTCTCCCAAAGCACGTTCCCCGGCGCGGTCGCCCCAATTCGCCGTACCCTAGGGACGGCTCTGCCCAGGGCGGAACAGTCAGTGGGCCCCCCTAGAAAGGTCTGCCTGATATTTGGGTGCTGCTCTGCCTGTGCTGGCTGGTACCCAGCGAGCTGCCGGCTGCACTGCTGGGCGCACTCGTCCAGGATGGCCAGGGCTTCCACATGCCTGCCCGGCTGCCTTGGCCGCTGCCAGTATCACCCCGCACAAGCCTGTGGCCAGCCTGGGTGATTTAAAAGGGCTAGGGGCTTCTGGCCACCACCACTGCTATGGCGGCCGCCCCCCGGGCCCTTTTAAATCACCCGGACCCCTGGGCAATTGTCCCCTTTGCCTCCCCCTGTCGGCGGGCTTACTGCTGTCTATATCCCTCCGTTGTCTCTTGTCTTGTGCTTAGATTGTAAGCTCTTTGAGGGCAGGGATCGTCTTCTGTTCCATGTTTGTACAGCACCTTGCACAATGGAGTCTTAGTCCATGACTAGGACTCATAGGTGCTATGATAATACAATTAATAAATCAATAATATATAATAGCAGTAAATAATAATAGTAAAAGGTCTGCTCCAGAGATGAAACCTATCCATTGTGTTTATAAAGGACCTGTTTCCCCCACCTCAAATATATGTATCTTTTTATCATATAACCATCTGACTGCATTAG
Source organism: Caretta caretta (assembly GCF_965140235.1). Classification (NCBI taxonomy): domain Eukaryota; kingdom Metazoa; phylum Chordata; order Testudines; family Cheloniidae; genus Caretta; species Caretta caretta. The sequence continues at coordinate 5,755,311 of NC_134218.1, read as the reverse complement.
AGTTAGTGTGGCACTATCCTCACCATAAATAGTTCCCCAGTCCCCAACAGGCATGGCCCCTCCACTAAGAAGGGGATCTCTCCAGTTATCTGTGGACTGTTTGCCTCTGTATTAAATCACTTCCCCGACCACATCTCTCCTCACTTTCCCAACAAAAAGCTGGAGACGCGGCATGCATAGATTGTCAAGCTCAGCTTGATAGGCCCTGTCAAAACTGCCAGAGTGTGGTGACAATAAACATTTTAGCTGGCGAACAATTTGCTGCAAAAAGGTTTGACCCTGAAATCAAGTTCTGCTGTAATGAACACTTTGTCGCCAAATATTTGCATTTTAGCTGACAAGGTTCAGTTTCCAAGGGATTTTATACACCCAGAAACAATCTGCTTTCAAACCGGGATGCTAGGAGCTCAGAGGATGAACAAAGTTTCATCATCGAACGGTGACGGCTTGTGTGGGAATCATACATGCCCCAAATAAATGGAAGGACTGAGGATGAGGGGGCACTATTTGACTCAGAGGCATGGTAATAGGCTTCAGCGCCATTCACCTCTAGGTTAGCTGTAATTCTTATCAAGAGGCCCCATTCTGCTGGCACTGTACATACACAGTCCCTTTGTGGAAGAGCTTATGTTCTAAATAGGGAACACAGACAATGGGTAGAAGAAAAGAAGTATTTTACTCCATTTTACAGGTGGGAAAACTGAGGCACACAACAATTAAGTATATTGCCTAAGGTCATCCGGGGAGTCTATGGCAGAACTGGGAACTGAATGCTGATCTCCTGAGTCCCAGTACAAAAGACCATCTTTTCTTTCTGGTTCAAACTAAGAAATGAGGGCGAGAATCAATTTGTGACAAAGGCAATGTTGAAATTCATATGGTGGGAGGTGCAAAAGATTACTTTGAAAAGATATATTTTAGGTTAAATGTTCAAAAATAGCCTCTAAACTGGTAACAACATTTCTGTATGCCCTATTGCTAGCATCTGCGAATAACTCCTCTGGAGTTCCACACATTAAGGGCTTGCTATATCAGCCCAAGGATTTGTATGTACGACTTCTCTCTCTCTCTCTCTCTTTCTCTCTCTCTCTCTCACACACACACGCACGCACGCCTGGGAAATTTGGACTTTACATCTGGAGTTCCTTAATTGTGTGAATGTAACTGCAAAAACAATTTTCACCCAGATTTATCAGGACCGTGTTTGCAAATAGCCAGTTAGGTATCAACTTAGTCATTTGCATGTGCTGTTGCATTATAATCATGGCAACTATATTAATAATCACAGAAAAGATACATGCTGACTAGTTATGCTGGTCTAAAAAACTGGACTTTTTTGCCTCCAGTCCATTTATTTCTGTTTGATATTTCAAGAAAACTTTAAATACATCACAACATTTAAAAATCGTTGCCCTGTTCAAAGTCTTAAAACTCAGGTTTTCAAACCTGAGCACTTGCCTCTCCTTCTAGAGAAATGTGACAGAAATTGTATACTTAAAGGCAGCATAGTCCAGTGAGAAGGTAGGTATCTGAGAGCCAGGAGACTCAGATTCTATTCCTCACTCTGCCACTGACTGGGCATGTAACGTTTGGCAAATCACTTCACTTCATTTTATTGTTCATCGCATTTATATGATAGTGCCTCAGGACCAACCAAGAATGGCGCCCTGTTGTGCTCGGTGCTGTACAAATAGAGTAGCAGACAATCCCTGCCCTAGAGAACTCACAAGGTAATCAGATGAGACAGACAATGGGGGAAGGGATTGAACACACAGGCAGAGTGAACAGTGTGATGGAGGCAGGCAAACATCATGGTACTTCAACTTATTTTGGGGTGGGTGGAATTAGGAGGGGGTCAGCTAAATGGAAAGAAAAGAGAAGGGAGGGTACATTGAAGGAAAGGGAGCGAGGGGGACAGGGTAAGAGAGAGGGTGTAAAACGAAGCAGAGGTGATGAGACTTGGAGGGAGAGGACTGGAGCAAACAGCCAGAAGGCAGAGAAAGTCCAGTCAACACTGTAGAAAGTTCTCGGAATGTCTCTCTGTCTGTCTGTGTGTCCCTTCCATCCTCTGTCTGTCTTGCCTATTTAGAGTATTTAGGTGTTTGGGGCGGGGGCTATCTCTTGCTAATTTTATGTACAGCGCCTAACACAATGGGGCCCTGATCTTGGTTAGGATCTCTAGGCACTAGCCCAATACAAATAAACAACAACAACACTCATCACTGCGGGTAAACTAGCAAGGAAAACTTTCTCCACCAAGTTCAAGGATAAAAGCAAAGTTTTCTTTAATTTTTATCTCCATTCTCTTCCTAGTGAAATGAAAGGCAGCTTTTACTGGCAGAAGTTTGTCATTGTGCCTAAAAGAAATTCACAACTTTGTCCAGTGGGTGGATTTCAGCACAAAATGCTGCACATTGCTGGGAGCAGTGATAAAAATCCACCTTGGAACAAATCCACAAAGACTCACAAAAAGATCACATTTTGCACGTGTACTTAAGCAAGGACCACACCTCTCTGTTTGCGGTAGGATTACGAGATCAGGGAAATGACGAGGGAGGGAAAACAGCAAGAAGGGTGACCAAGAGTGAGGGTGCCAGAGGAAGTGTCGCTGATCAAACGGTGGCCAGAGGGAGACAGCTTGTGATTTAGTTAATGTCAGGATGACATTTACCAAAGTGCAGCTTACTCTAAACAGTGACATGCTCTCAGACTGCAGCAGTGGGTGGGTGATGTCACAGGGACCAATGACTGTGGAAGCAATCCGTCCAGCAGGGAGTCAGGCCTGAAAACTGACCTTGTTCAGCTGATTGCTAAGTGGGCAGTGGCATGTCAACTTCATACTCATTTAACAGTCGGATGCTGAAAGGGACTTTGAATCAGACAACGCTCTTTTGCTTCAAGCTCACTACACTAACAGTACAAGGAAAGATGGTACACTGGGTGAACGGTAGGGCACCTAGCTAGAGAAGGGGGAGGTAGGCACCACAATAAGCCAGAGGTTCTTAGTCCAGGGGCTGCTGAAGTGCGTTCTGTGAACCAGTGGGAGTCTGCAAATGCTGCCCACTTGCCACAGAACGTTCTGCAGCTGAGAATGGGAGAAGTGACGCATGTGATCTCAAACTTGAGAGGGGAGGTGGGCTACGAGACGGTCGCTCTCTCCAGAGCTGATTGACCCCATGAAAACATTTGACAACCCCTGTATTGATCTTTAACCTCTGGTGGTCTGGATTCCAGCGTGACTTATTATCATTTATATTACCATAGCACCGAGAAGCTCCAGTCAGGGACCAGGACCCCTGTTCCCTCTAAGCTGTGCGCATGTGCGCATGCACACAGATCCTAAACCCCGTGCACATGGTGAAACACCGCGTGCACAAAAATTTGCACAGAAGAAATTTTTTGCGCACCCGGCCTGTCAAAAATTAGAGGGAAGATTGACCAAGACCCCACTGTGTTAGATGCTGTATAAACACAGAATAGGTAATTGTAGGTCACAGGTAAAATGTGTTTGGTGGCTCCAACCTGGTCCCTGATGAGCATTTATCCATCTCCCAAAAGCAGCACCCAGTGAGGGACAATTGGGCATGATTTGATCTCTGATCAGAAGCTCAGAACCAGAGTCGTAGGTGACACATTAGGTCTGGATGGAGTCACTGTGTGGGAGCAGTCCATGGCATGTACAGCAGAGGAGTGTCAGATCAGGACTGAGGTACATTAACAGATCTCCATGGGGAAATTCTGTGAACTGCTTGACTATTCTATAGCTGATTTTGCCAGGAGCTATAATCCTTCATCTTTATGAACACAAACATTCACTTAATGACTCCTAACTTGTTTTAAAAGGTGATAAGAAATGTAGTCGCCCCTTGTCTAACTAGTATAAATTCTTTAAATTTTCATCTTGTGAAAAACTTTATGAAGATTCATTTCATGGTTCAGCTTATAGAAAAACGTGGAATACAACAGCTACAAATTAGAATTGGTTTGTTAAGATGATTTGCACAGCACACCATTCCCAGCTGCTTCATCTTCATTCCAGCTCTCCAACCCTGTCCACAGACAAAGTGACATGCATGAGTATTAGCATGACAAGCCTTGTCAAGAAGGCAAATACCGGGCTGATTTGCCGTTGCACATCTTTTGCACAGAAGTGGAACAACGTTTTAATATAACTATAGATGAGGGGTACATGCCGCTAAGCGTGTAAATACAGCTAGTTGTTTAACAGAAAATAAATATTAATTTGACATTTTATTTAAAATTTTTAGTGAAATTGGTCAAATAAATGACTATCAAGTTCTTCCTGAAGCATTCACGTTGCTCCTTAGACAGGCACATAATGGGGGTTAAACTGTAAAATAGTTTATTAAAATATTGGAAATAGTTGACTAAATTGTCTGACTAATATTATTTAGACAGTTTAATGCAGATCCGGTCCAAGTTGTGATTCAGCATCAACCTTTAGATATTCCTGTTACACATAGAATGTTCTTACACAATTGCCCCTCAAACACCCACATGTGCATACAAACATGAACACACGCAGCATCTTCGTTTAAAGAAACCCAAACTGCACCTGGCAAAAAATATCTTCCTGTCCTGTCATGACCAAACTGAGATTTCTGTGGCCAGTGAATGCTAAATACCCATTGTGGATCCCCAGTGGGAATTTCTTGTGCATCTTGCTACCTGGGGATTTCTTAATGTTGAAAAACACCATCATCATTTGCTCCCAGCCCACAGGGGCTTATCTGCATCCCTGGGGAAAGGCAAAAGGTTACCTCCATTTTCCCTCTTCCTTACAACCCCTACCCCTGAGTGCTGGTCTCAGAGCCCCAGCTGAGTCCTGGATGGGACTCACTGAGGATCCAGCCCACCCTTAATTGGTCAGAGGGGGGGAAATGTTGAGCAATGTGAATATTTCCCAACCTCGGGGGTTCATTATGCTGCTGCTGCAGCGCATTCAATCCTCAATGGCCTTGTGCAATAAGAGACAGTGAGCAGGGGTCAAATGGACCTCTCCGAGGTGGCTCTGCAGACCACTGCAATTAAGCCCCTAGGTTGCCTCTTCACCATGTTTTTGGACAAACAACACAATTTAAGATCCCACGGGCCTGATTCTGCAGACTCACGTAAGTAAGGGTTACTCACCTAAGGCTTTGCAAGATTGAGCCCTGAGTCACCAGAAGGAAATGAGCATTGGCTTAACGGCTACCTTGACTGAGTTACTTCAGTTTCACAATGGAAACAATGGCATTGTGTTGGCATAAAGCTGGAGTAGTGCAGTGGTGAATCCAGCCCTAGGATTGTCTAAAGTGGCCTCCAAAACTTCACACACCCAGTTGAATATGCAAATCTTGATCTACATGTGCAAAAGTGTATATTGGCAGGTAAAAGTGTGTGCAGTTACTCAGTTTGCATCTGCAAATGTCTACTTATTTATTCAACTACAGGGTTTGTGCACTGACGTGGGGGCACATCTGTAGGAGCCATTTTTAGAGGCTCATTTGAAACATGGGTCCTTGTGGTTCACGCAAATGCACTTTGAAAGAAAGCCTCAGAAAACACTTTCTTCTTTCCCAGGCCTGTCTACCCTTGAGCCTACAAACGTTTGCATTTCCCACGCAAGAACTGAGCACTTTGCAGCTATTTAAAACAATACAGGGCAAACAGCTCCCCATAAGCTTTTAGCTGGTACGGCTCTCCTCCATCACTGCACAAGAAATGGAGAACCACAAGTCTTCACAAGTAAACAAGCGTTTTATTCACTTTTAAAATATTTCCTGCCATGTGCCTTAAGATGACCCAGGCTTCATACATCCACGCAACCATCACTCAAAGGAAACATTTTTCTTTCCTTTCCCCCAATTCCATACTCTCTAGAGCAGGACAATTATCATAGAGCCAACAAAAAAAGTGTATTATTTTTGCCCAATCTATCAGCTGAGTCATTTCACCCCATCCTCATTGTAGTCTGCGCTGGGAAGCCCATAAAGCACTAGGGAGGGATAATTACTAGTCCCAGCAGCCAGGAGATAATTAATACACTGATAAGAGGAGGGCTTGGGAAGTCAGGGAATGAAATACAAGCATAGGAGGGGTAAAAAAAAAAAAAGCCTGAAAAAGAATTGCTTTAAACTGGAGATGTGGGGAGTATGGGAAGAGAAGAGGTATCTCTCTGATCTAGATGGTAGTCTAAGCAGACTGCCCTCTCTCTTAGCTAGTGCATAGGAGTGGTTCTCTAGACTATATCCCTAGGAAAAGTACCCCTCTGCAGTTTGGATGCTGTTGAGATGTAAGGAAGGTGTTTTATTGAGCACTCTACTGTCAAGGATACCCCTTACCTGGGAACTCATGGGCTATGACTTAGGAATGATCTGCAGCCAGTATTTCAAAAGAAACCAGCCAGCCGTTGAGCTGAAATGCACTTCTCTGAGAGCTCAGATGTGCTCTCAGAGGGATGAGGAAACCCTCTACATAATCTTTTATATCAGCAATGGAAACTTCCTTCAGTTGGGGTCCTGATTAGTTGATGTCCGCCAGGCAAGGTTTTGCCTTGACTCATAATGTCCGAGTCTTGGACATTTGTGTTTCAGTGTTTCCCATCTCTCCCCATCATTCCAATGACTCCTCTTTGGTCATTTGACATCTCACTTCTGTGGAATTTTACACAGCATTCAAAGCACATTGTCTTAACATTTTATAAGAAAAACATTTTTCTTTTTTGGTTTAGAAAATGTCAAAACAAAGTGTTTTGGTTATATCCAAAGTGTTTTTTTCTTTTGACCAAAACAACGTGGTGAATTTGACACAAATTCACAAAATGTTTTGCTCAACCCTGCCTTTTTCAGGAAAACAAAAAATCCTACAAATATAACTCAGCTCTGCTATTGAGTAAAATGTGTTTGGCCACTAGTTAGGTATGCTCTGTTTTTCATGCAGTGGTTGCCATTAACAAGTCACCGTTTACCAACACAAGCCAGGCTGTGGTATCACAGACACCATAGTTATGGCCTGTTTTCAAGTATGGGGAACAATTGCAGTTTCTCAGCTACCACTGTGTTGTGAGTGTTGGTAAATACTGACTTGTTAATAGCGACTGTTCTGTAGGCGGTGACTGTAGAGAGTATCTCAATGGGAGTTGAGGGCACTCAGGACATTGCAGGAATGAGCTCTTATCGCCGATAGTATCTTCACACTTATTGCATATCAAACTTTTTAGAATGACAGAGTTAAATAAAAAGTAATACTAAGGGGAGATTGAGATGGAGAGGTACCAGCAAGGGAGAAAAACATGTTTTCAGATGAGATTTAATAAGAGACGTTTTGTTACTACTGGGTTGGCATCATACAGTCATAGCCCCATCAACATAACATGCTATCACTGCTAACATGACCATTTAGGGAATACGGAATGCGAACGGAAAGCAATTCAAATAGAAACAGACTGAGAATGCTTTAAAAGAAGATAACAAATATGCAGCAATCTCATTCTGTACCAGGGAATTCCACCTTGGGGGTTCTGGTGACATCATAGTAGACAGGAAGTCACCAGAACCCCTGAATAGAATTAGATCTGTATACTACATGGCTCCTTAGCTTTAATTCTTATTATCTATTCCTAATAGAGAAACGGTTTAAAGACAGATGCTCTGGCATCAAATAACCCTGTTGTTCCTTTCTAATAAAAATAATTAACTGTCTTCTCAAGAAACTGATTTGTTTTAAATCCCTAAGTATCGCCACTCAAAGGAATTCATCACCTTGGGTGAGTTAAAAACTGGTTATCTCAAGTCCCCTGGATCTGAAGATACTCAATCCTGAAATCCACCACTCTAATTAAGTTAGGAGGCAAATTTTCAGACTGTTGGCTCTCTTTTTGATTGGCATGAATTTGCCCCTGCAACCAAGTCACAGCGTAAATCCGAATACTAGCTTCTCTCTCTGATTGTGGGACACAGCTCTGGTAGCTACGTGAGTAAATACTCAGACTTGAGTGCACAATTCATTGGACAGGTGCAGAAATATGTGAACTCAAACTGCATCCACAAGTAGAAATTCAGCCTCATTCTAGGTGAGACTGTATCTCTAAATGAGTATGTCTGGAAACTCACCACCCAATAGCATTGAATGTGCTATGCTGACCAACAAAGTTCTAGCACAAACACAGCTATACAAACCATAGAATAAGGATGACGGCATGGCAAGGACAACCCCTACACAAAAGAAATTCAAGAAAAAACATTCTTTAAAAATATTGACTCTGAAGCCTTTTTAATTTGTATTATTCTGTCTAAAACTAAAGGAAAGAGATGTGAAATCTAAAAATATCCCAGAAGCTATGTAAGATACTTTTAATAAACCTAAAGCTAGACACCTATATTGATAGATATCAGAGATATTACTGGCACCTTAGAGACTAACCAATTTATTTGAGCATGAGCTTTCGTGAGCTACAGCTCACTACATCTGATGAAGTGAGCTGTAGCTCACGAAAGCTCATGCTCAAATAAATTGGTTAGTCTCTAAGGTGCCACAAGTACTCCTTTTCTTTTTGCGAATACAGACTAACACGGCTGTTCCTCTGAAACCAGAGATATTACTGATATTCTTCACAACGTAGAGAAATATACACACATGCATTTGTGCAGATAGTTGTGTATAAATGTTCCTATAGTTGGCTGTGGTGTTTAGATGCTGCTTGTAATTATTAGAACTGGGAGCACGGGCTGTTGGGTGTCTGAAAGGACAGGAAACAGGAAGGAAGGGGGAAGTTGAGGAGGCGGAGTGAGAGCTACCGAGGGTGCAGCAGCAGCTTAGTAAAGAGGTTTCCACTTTAAAAATAAAGTCCTGTTGAAGTTTGTTAGTATCTTGCCTGGTTGCTGCAACATTTTGGCAATGAGGATGGGATCTTCTGCCTCTGAACCCACCTGCACCCTTTCTGCAAAGCCCAGGTGAGCCTCCAATTGCTTTTACTGCCTGGATCCATATGTTTGAGACTTACCTGCTTGCAATCACTGCTACAGAGATTTCTGAAGTAAGAAAGTGCGCTCTGCTAATCCACTGCCTTGAAGCAGAAGGGCAGCGTATATTTTACACTTTTCCCCTTGCAGATGATAAATATGAGACTGCACTCACTGCATTAAAGAACTTTTTTGTGCCAAAAGTGAATGTAGTAGCTAATTGCTACAGATTTCGCCAGCGTGAGCAGAAACCAGGGAAGCCTATAATGCAGTATATTGCTTCCCTGAGGAGTCTGATTGTAACTTGTGACTTTGGGAATATGGCAGATGAGATGATTAGAACCAGCTCATTGAGAAAACCACCATGCTTCGTGTAAGAGAATGCTTACTTCTAGAATCACAACTTACACTAGAAAAAGCAATAACCATTGCTACTCTGATTGAGTCAGCTACAGTTGAAGCCAAAATAATGAGCATGGATACAGGAGGCACAGTCCAGGCTGTGAGTCCTTTGCAGAAAAGTTCACTATCACTGCAGACAAACGATTACAAGAGGAAAACTAATGGAAAACCACCAAATCGGCAAATTCAAAATACAGTAAAAGCATGCAAAAGTAGCAAAATTTTACCACTTGTAAAATTGTGATTTTTTCTGATTCTGTGGGGGTGAAATTTTGCATTTTGTTTCATATCAAAAGTGATCTGATATAGAGTTATCTGAAGGTGACTCTAAAGGGCGAGAGTTGCAGAGAAGTTTCTCACCCCAGGAGCGTCCACACTGTGTGAAGAGGCAGGAAAAGAGACAAGTGTGGCATGAGCAAAGGACTGCTAGCAATGTACCAGGTGAAGCAATGACCACTCATGGTCACTGAAGACCTGATCCTGTAAAACATTCACAAGGGCTTGTGTCACCTAATACTAAGATTGTCAGCGCTTTGGGACAGGAAGTATCTTTTCTGCAATGGGTGTATAGTGCTTGGCACAATGGAGCCCTGATCTCCGATAGGTGCTAACACAATACAAATAATAAATAAGAATACTAAATGGTCCCATTGAATTCAAATAGACTGTTTGCATATGAGAGTATTATTCAGTATGAGTAAGGGTTACACAATCTGCCTCTAAAAGATTCCAAGACACGGTAGGAGTGGGTAACCCCAGGGTCCAAATTCCAAGATGAGTAATTACATTCTGCTGGCTTAAAATCCCCCTGGGGTTACAAGCAAAGACATGTATCAATTCACAGCTATTCTCCACTTCCTCTCCTAAAACACAGTTACACAGATTTCCTGGCCACTTGCCAAGCATGTTCTATCCCAGAGCTGGCTGCCTATCAGTTGTAGGTGAATGATCCCTGCATGTACAGTTCATTAAGGGTGCTGGGAGCCTTAGAGTCACTAGATAAATGTAATGAGTGTATATTATTCTATTTCTCCCCAGCCACACTGCTCGTCTTTAGTTTGATCTCATCAACTCATTGCAGACTAACTGTGTGTAATCCACATGAACTCCACATGTCGCACAGGGAAACCATGAATCTTGGCAGGTATGAGCTGCAGGCTAAAGGGACCAATGTGCTCTTTGAATATGCATGAACTGGGAACTGGGAAAGTCATATGTCATATTGCAGCATGCCCTGGAAGCTAAAATAGCTGATCTTTCTGTTATAGACATGTATTGGACACTACTGCATACATATGGGAACGGGATATGGTCCTGGGAACATGAAGAACTGCAGCTATGTAAGCAGAGATAGGATTAACTCTATAGACAAAGACAAACATTTCTAAACTTACTTATCACCTTCACTTGATGTCCTTTAGAAAGACTCTGATACTGTTCATTTACAAAGATGCTGGCTCCACCCATGCAGGTAGGACAAATAGTTTGCTACGTATCAATATTTACTCATGTGACATGACTAGAGATGCTCAGAAAATTTCAACAGGAAACAAATGAGAAATGATTATTTTTAAAAAGTCTTGCAATATTTTCCCCTTTTCCAACCAGCTACTAGAACTGGACTGGAATTGTTCAACATCACTTTTTTGGGGTCAGAAAACACCAATTTGTCAAACCCAAAACTTTTTGCAGGAAAACTATTAAAACAAAACATTCTGACATTTTTTAAACACAAAATGTGGTTTTCTGGTTCAAAATGATTTTTTTTTTTTGTTTTGAAATTTAAGCTAGTTATAGTAAAAAAAAAAAAGTTTTTAAATGGTCAAAATTGAAACGAAACATTCTGATTGACCTGAAACAATTTTTTATTTTTTGTTCATGAAAATGTTTGAGATTTTTTACTTTTTACTTTTACAATTTGTGGTGGGCAGATTTTCTGAACTCTGAAAAAGTTTTGCATGATGGGAAAAACCTTTTCTGCCCAGCTCTGTGAGCTATAGATGTGATATTAAATCCACTTCATTGTGTCAGCTTCCTCTTCTGGATGAAAACTCTCCTTAGCTGGTGAGGGTGATTAATAGATAGATAGGTAGATAGAGTTGTAAGTGTGTTGGTCTTCATATATGAGAGGAACAAGGTGGGTGAGGTAATATCTTTTACTGGACCAACTTCCGTTAGTGAAAGAAACAAGAGGTAAACAATATTACCTCACCCACCTTGTCTCTCTCGGGTTAATAGATATGTAGGTAGATAGAAGCAATTCAGTGGCTCAGTATCAGGAGAGCTGTCTTCCTGGTGCTACGTCATCACTTATTATTATCTCACATTTATAGCCTACATTGTTTCATGGACTTTATACACATCGGGCTACTATTCACACAAATACGTCCCAATTCTGTATTGTCCTCACCCCTGAATCCAATCTCTGCTGAAAACAGCCTCCACAAAGCCTTCAAAGAGTGTACTACATTTTAAATAAAAACTTATGGTTTACAAACGAGTCTGCTTAGAAGTGTGAATGAACTGCAACTCCCCATGATCTTACTGAGGTCCCCTTGTCCAGTCCCACCCTAACCCTGTTTTATTTCCGTCTCATCCTCCCTTGATATGTCGCATCTAATTCTAAATTGTAAACTCTTCAGGGCAAAGGCCTTGCCTAACTCTGCTCTGGGAGGCGCCCAAGGCAACTTTAGCCCCAACAATAAGCAATGATAATTGGGCTCCAAAGGGCAGGTCTTCTGCTGGTGTACATTGTTATATTGCCATTGACTTAATTGGAGCTCTGACAATTCACAACAGTGGAGGACCTTCCCCCAAATCCTCATGGAGGTCAGGGCTTTCTGCAATACGCCTCAGCCAGCCTGTATGTGGATAAATAGTTGATACACCTGGAGACTCATGGTAATTTATTAAATGTCTCCTCTTACGATGAAGGTGGGCTATCAGCCATAAAACAGGGAAAGAACGGAATTAACTGGGCTAGTTTTTCTTCACCACCTAATTGTTCCAGGGAGGCTGAGTTCTGAGGAGATGATGAATCATTGTTTATGAGATATTTCTTCCAGGAAGATGATTTGAAAAAGACATTTATTACAACCCCTTGCTCTCTGGAAATGGCAGCTAAAGGAGGGATTCCCTCCCCCTTTTCTTCTCCCTCCCAATTCATTATTTTTGTAATCTCAGCTCTCTTTTTTCACCCTCCTTTAAATTTCACATCTTATTCTGTGTATGTGTTTGTGTGGGGGGTGTGTGCATGCAAACGGGGGAGAGATTGGGAAAAGGCGTCATATTTCAGGCTGGCTCTATTTAAATGAGTTTGGGATTGTGCTTCTGTAGAGCAGATGGCCCTGGGAGATAATGATGCCTGAGCAATGGAGGCTGTAGCCCCCTCTCTTCTGTTGCCATGGCAGGCCAGAGGACTGAAATGGATTCTGCTTATTAAATTTGCGAGCTCTTGTGTACTCAGATGAATGGCGCTCAGTCATAAAGAGGCCCAGCCTCCCAATGTCACTGGATAGTTTTATCTTAGAAAGCCAGGCACTCTAACTCAGTCAGATGAGGGTCTCATTAACCTATTAACAGCAGCCTCCGAGGAGTTCAAACTGCAGGGGCTTTTAACGCAGAGTGTTAGGTGTTTCCAGGAATAAGCCAAATGCTAGTGTTCCTTATGGCATGTAAACCATAACGAGAGCACTTAATAAACTAGTATTTATTGGCTCATAAAGGATAAAGCATTTTCCCCTAATATGTGATCAAATATAGAACACATGTCTATAAACTATCTCAGGGACAAATTCTGTTCTCATTGATGCCAAGACAGGGACTGTGGCTTCCTATATGTTTGTATGGGACCTCGTGCTGCGGAGGTCTGATCCTGATTGGTGCCCTTGAACAGGACCATTATTTAAATAATGAATATTAATAAGAATTTCAGACTCATTGATTCCAATGGGAGTTGTACCAGTGTAACATCCCCCTGTGTCCAGATGCATTATTAGCTCAATTTCATAGATCAAAATTATATATACATATATTGTACAACTCTAGTTATATTAGAAACATAAGTGATGCCTCAAAATGTTACTAAAATCATGGCATGGTAGAGACTGCAGCAGGAAGAGAAACTGGGAAATAGGAAACTTTGGGGCCCTAATGGTTGGCAGACATAATGTGGAAAGATCAGTGTCCTTTCTTTTAAGATTTCACTGCACATCAGAACCGTCCCGCATACTGTGTATTGACTGAACATTCACATATGAACCCTAAAGCACAACGTGCTAAGTAATGCTCGCTGGAATTTTTTCATCAAAACTTTTTTTTTTTATTCAACATTGTTTTCCTCAACAGAAGTCCAGTTTTGTAAAATAAAAAAAATTGGGGGGGGGGAGGCGGGTTGATTAGAAAACTGAAAATCAACATGTTTGTGGGTGCCAAACCCCTCCTCTTCCATCCCACCAACTGTCCAACAAAAAATGTTACCGAAAACAAAAAACCATTTAATTTCATCCAATTGTTTAAGGGAAAAATAATCCGACTGTTAAATCAGTGTGGCTGAAATTCTGTTTTCAAGAGAGACACATCAGTCCCATGTCTAGCAGATTTAGAACCATGCAAAAGATTCAGAAGCATGGAAATCTGACATGCAGTTAGACAATACATGTTGTATTACAATGAATTTAACTTTGATTAACCAGAGGTAGGTTACATAGCGCTGTACTATATTTAGTTTCACAGCAGGGTTTTTTTTTTTACTTTTGTAAATTTTGCACGTCTCGTTTTGTATGCTACACAAATATGTTCCTCCCCCACAAGGGAAAAATCCTGCATTGCTCATGCATCCAAAAAGCCCACCTGGCATTGCTGCAAGATATAGATTTTCAGTCATGATGTTGGATACAGTACTCGCAGTGTCCATGTACCCTGCATCTAGGAAATAATCACTCAGGAGATTGTCATCACTGAATAATCTTCCTGGAAACAAGATGGAGGCAGCAGCCATCTGCATCAATCTAAGCATTCCCATTCCTTAAAGGGCAGATGAAATATAGATGCCTAAATCACCGTCAGGCACCTAAGTAAGTAAGTAATTTCCAGATGGGCTGAGCAGCTCCCATCAACTTCAGCAGGAGTAGTTAGTTGCTCAGCACTTAAAAAAAATATCTGGCTTCTTATATAGGTGTCTACCTATGAATTTAGAGGGCTAACTTTCTGAAGCCATTTTAGAAAATCTTGGCCTGGTTGCACTATGAACGAGAGCTGTTGGCAATTTTCCAATGGAAAATGCAGATTCATCGAAACTGAAAGATTCCACGGGAATCTAGCTGTTCCAGGAAGGCTGCTGCAGAGCCTGCGCTCCCAGTGTTCCACCGGTTTTTAGGCTCCTGCCTCTTTGGTAGCTTGCCAGGTGAGCCACTAGTTTGCACTAGTTCACTGAACTGTTTGCCCAGCCCTTACTTATGGCTTTTACACGGGGATGGGCTCCCCAGCTGAATATCAGAGATATGAACATTAGAGCATTAAAAGAGCCTATAAATGGAAATCTGATGAGCAGATATGAGAAGGACACTGAGATGAAGAGGCCACAGCAACTGAGAAATCCTTGTGCCCTGCCTTCCAGCCCCTGCGTTTCTTATTGAAGAAAACCACAATTTATCCACTTATAAAGAGAGACATTTATACCAAAGGGAAGACTCAGTTCTATGGATTTCTCCATATCAAAGTCTAGTCCAAAATCTCCACAGAACTCCCATGGACCAAGGTGAAGAGGCCAGGCTCTTATTTCCAAAATGGGCCTTATCCAAAGGCCATGAAATTCAGTGGGAAGGTTCTCCATTGGCCTCAGTGCGCCCCATGGGTGGCTTTCAAGAGAATGTTAGTGAATGGTATATGAATGTGGCTGACTGTTTTTCATGGGTATTATGTTTTAGGGAGGAAGCTCTCAGTTTAGGTGGTAAGCTCTTTGGGGTGGTCTGCAAAGCACCTAAGGTTGGCATTATGCAAATAACAACCCCAACCATTGCCCAGGCACCGACAGGCTGACCACCAATCTATCTTGCCAACACATTTTCTAAAGCTGGAGCTGCCCGTAAACAGGGGGAATGTTGAGTTCCAAAACAGACACGATCACCATCCCCCGCAAGCTCATCTAGGCTATTGCAAGACAGGTGGTCTTCACTCTGTCTAACAAAAGTTTTGACAGTGAATAAGGGAGCTTGAACAAAGTCTTAACACTCGAAGTAGTTGAAACAAAGCCAGCGGGAGCTAGAAAGGTCAACCTCCTCCTCCGTCCTCCCTTAGAATGGCCTGAAAGTCAAACGAGCCAAAAGGAGCATCATCATTTACATGAAGGCAAGCACTTGGCAACATCATATCAACATCACATTCTCTTCTGTCTGACTCCCCCTTGTCGCCTACCCTCACCAGAAACCAGGGCAGAAGGCTAAGAGAAACAAAGACATAAGAAGAATTTGGGCAGGTGCAGGATTCCCGATATTCTGCCTCTTGTGTTATAGAGTCAGCAGCAGAAGCTGGAGGGGTGGACAGGATTTGCTTATAGTGCGCCTTCATGATTAAATATCATTGTATATTTCCCAAGAAAGACAGGGTTATGTCTTCTCATTCACAGAGCATACAGAGAAAAGGCCCTTTAGAAATACAGGACTGGAAAAAAAACCCCTCTAAAATACAGACTAGAGTTAGAACTTTTCCCTCCCTTTGTTATGAAACAGCCCATTTGAAACCCCAGCTTTCCTACCTTCTGGATATTTTTGGGATCATCCAAGAGTAGGACCCACCTGCAAACAGTTTTATAACATGGTGGAATTAAAGGTCAGAGAGAGAGGCATTTCAGCCAGGAAGTTGGCTTTAATGCATGGGGAAAATGGGAACAGAATTAATCTTGGGCTCATGAAGACGTGAAGTTTGTCACATTTCTGAAACAACTGATTTGCAGTCTGGGAGGGGTGGGAGGAGTTATTTTGTTGTGATTATTGCAAAACACACAACAGCTTATTTTCTCTCTCTCTCTCTCGCAAGAAGCTTTGTTCACCAGCAGAAAGAAGAAAAGATTGCCCTATTTGAAATGCATGAATTCTCATAAAAACTGGCAATGGGAGAATTTAAAAAAGCACGGAGGGGAAGCACTGATTTAGGGGAAGCATCCAAAATTTCAGCTGCTTATCTGAAGCACGTTGGAGTTTGTAATCAAGGGTCAAATAGGGAAAACAAACATGTTAAGGTATTCTCCTAAATCCCACCCACAAATCAAGCTCTGCCCACTTGAATCATCAAACCAAACATGCCGCTCATGGCAAATTGTGAAAATCTACACAATAAGCTCATTCTTCTTCTTTCTTGTGTGATTCAATCAGCAGTGAAACAGTTAATGGTATTGGCATTTAAATTGTCATTAGGCTTCAGTGTTAACATCCTCATGATGGGTAAATTCATGCCTATTGTTTCAGGCTGCCGGCAGACTTTCCTGCATTGGTTAAAGTTGGCAGGTTATCTTCACAACCCTAAGGGCTCGACAATTCCTTTTTTAAAAATCAAAACTTAGATTCTGGAGCATCCTTCAAAAGATGGAGCAGCGTGTTACAAACTGGCCCAGTTCAATCCATCTTTGTATTCAAGTCTAACACTGTTGAGTCTAGAACTTTCTCACCAGACTTAGGACCACAAAGCTATCTCCCAAGATTTTCAGTTCTTTCTGATTTAGGCCCTAGTCAAAAATTCTATGAGAATCTTCTCCCTGTTGCTGTCTAAGTCTTTCTGTTTCTGGGTCTGGCTGGAACAGAGACATTCAGGAAGACAGTTTAATTAAACAACCAAGAATCAAAAAGAGAATGAACTCAAATTTATTTTCCCCTCAAAAGATAAAGACAGGCCCAAATTCAGATGTCCTCAAACCTTGAAGAAATTCAGCTGAAGAGCCAGATCTGAACGTTAAGGCTTGGACCCTGCCACGTCTATCAATATGGATTGGGTTGGGGGTGAAAGTCTGGCTTTGGATTAGAGCGGTGTCAGACCAGAATGTCCATTTCGTGGGAAATTCTATGATTTTGAAATTTGGAAAATTGGAACAAACCCAAAGAATTTCAAAATTTCCCATGAAATACAATTAAGAAAATCACTTAGAAATGTTTCATTTAGATTTTGGCTTCTTTATACTATAATTTTAATATAATAGGAAATAAAATTCAACATGAAAAATTACTTCAAAACAAAAAAAAAACACGCTAAATGTTCCATTCTGATAATGTTGAAACAGAACTTTTTGATGTCATCAACATGTTTCATTTTGATTTTTTTAAAACAAAATTTCACTGAAACTGACACATTCTGTGGAAAGTTTCGATTCTGGTGAGAAAATGGCAGAAAAATTTTCCACCAGTTCTGGTTCTGTCTCCTTTTATCATAATCAGTTTGTTCTTCCTTAGTGAAAATATCAATTTTTGCCTGCAACTACTCACAAAACAAACAGAAGCCATTTCTCATCTCCCTCATCTATGCATGTGTGTTGAGTTTTATGAAGGCTAGTGAATCTGACTTTTTTGGAACTGCTATAATCCACATTATTAGAGGTCCATAATCTGAGCGCACAGAGCTGTTCAAATAATGGATTTTATTTATTTTGGTTCACTGGTAGTTCAAAAAACATTTAAAAAAATTTATTTCAGGTCACCCCGAAAATGAAATTTGTCGGAATTTTTGGCAAATCGAAAAGTTAGCAAAAAAAAAATGTTTTGGGTTGGTTTTGTTCAACCTGAAATGAAAATTTTCAATTTTGAGCAGGTTTTTTTATGTTTTTGCATCGTTAAAAATTGAATTGAAGGGGAAATTTTGAAATACAAAGTTGTTTCGACCTGAAAAGTTGAAACATTTCAACCTTCTAGAATAGGTTTGCTTTTTCAGCCAAAATCATTCAGCAAAGCCAACAAAACTTTGCAACGCATTTTGCTGTTACTGAATCTGCATTTTTTGCCAAAAAATAGTTCCATCCCAAAAATTTTGTCCAGCTGTAGCCTACAGTAGCTAGGAAGCCACACAGCAAGAAAAGCAAAGCTAAGAACAGAACCGAGATCCCCTGAATGCAAGTCCTGTGCTTTAACCACTAGACAATGCTTCCACGAGTGTGTATGTGTATGTATGCACTAAAAACTATGCAGGGCCATGTGTGTGTGCATGGAAGAGGGCTCTGTTTATAGGTGTGTGCGAGAGAGAGAGAGAGATGTCCCTGAGTGCATGCATGTGAATCCAAGTATCTGTGTGTATTTTCTTCACTGCATGATGACATGGCTTGGCTTTTGTTTCCTGAGTAAATAGAGAGGCCTAGCTGGCAGGAGGAAAAAGGCAATGGCAGGACTCCACAAACAGCAGCCTGCTTAGAATAACAAAAGACCCTGCCACACTTCTGGGAGGAGATTTTCCTTCCAGGCTTCAGGCTTCATTAAGTGAGTGGCCACAGCTAATAGGCTTTGTGTGCTACAGGCCCCAGTCTTGCAGGGTCCAGCTGTCACTGGGGTGAATGTCAGAAATGACAGCGGGCCCAAGCATTCTCTCTCTCTTTCTCTTTTTAAAATTTATTTTCAAAAGGGGGAGGAGCCAGGTGGTGCAAAGTAGTGAGCAATTAATAGGAAACAAAAGCAAATGAACCCAAAGTGCTGATTGTGTGGGGTATAAATCCCAAGAAGCGCAAAAGGGGAGGATGAAGGGGTGTGTGTGGGGGGGGGAGACAAAAAAATCAGTTGCTGTAATGAATACACAAATTCCTTATAGAAAAAGGCCCGGAGAAGTGGGAGGTCAGGAATCTAGGACCCCAACCACGGCATTCTTTGGACTTTGGTCAGACTGAAGCAGCTACCCCCACCTCCAGGCATTCTTCACTCCTGGAGGTTTCGTGCGCAAATGGAGAAGCAAACGGGGGCACGGGGAAGCACATTTTCCCTTTAATAATCTGAATCAGGGATCAGAGCAATCTTCTCTGAAGTTGTAGTCTCTCTCTGCCTCCCAGCCACAGAGGAAGTGAAATTTAAAGCCAAAAAAAAAAAAAAAAAGTCAGATCTAGCCAGAATAATTGTGCTCAGGTATATAAATCTCCTCACTGTATTTTCCACTGAATGCATCCGATGAAGTGAGCTGTAGCTCACGAAAGCTCATGCTCAAATAAATTGGTTAGTCGCTAAGGTGCCACAAGTCCTCCTTTTCTTTTTGCGAATACAGACTAACACGGCTGCTACTCTGAAACCTATGCTCAGTTGTTTGAGGTTTTTTTTAACTCCCCCCCCCCCCCCCATCCCACATATAAATCTGTCCCTCAGCACCATAGGACTTCTTGGCTTCAATAATATTTGTAAAATGCTTTTTCCTGTGTCTCTATCAGGTGTCTGGGGGAAGATACACAAAGCATTTGTTTCATTTGTTTATTCGTGTAGAAAGTCAATAGGGAAGACAGGTTCTAGAACTCTTTAGAACTTCAGGGGTTCTAGAATTGAAGGTCCTGTAGAACTTGCCCTGCTCTGTTTTCATCTAGCCTCAAGTCTCCTTCTGATCTGGCATAGCCACATTTGTACATACCAGCCCTTCCAACCAGTCCCTTCATTTTGAGATATGCCATTCATTTTGTTCTAAAAGTTAGCACTTTTTGTGGGGGCTCTCCTCACTTTCATCTCTGACAATTTTTACATCAGAAATCAAGAATCGTGAAAATGAGGTTACGGAAAGAATTGGTTATGCTAACAGAGCAAATCCCACAACATTTTTGAGCATCCAGCATTAATGATTTTTGTGCATCCCTCATTTTGGTCACACATTGTGTCCTGTGTTTGGATCTTGCCAGGTTGAGAGGTATGGTGCACGCATTACTAACATGCGCCTCATATGTAATCATACAGTGACCCTCTCTTTCATATGCATGCACATGATCACAGATGCGTATGTACACGCATGGTCTAAAAGAGCATGTTCACAGGAGCGCTGGGCAATCCCCTAGCTGAGTCCTTCCACACGGAGTAGATTGCAGACTCTGTGGGATTCTACAGCTGGCCGTATCCCTACCTGTGTCTGTGCTGGAAAGGGGCTTGAGAGCCGGTCACAGCAGCGCAGAGTTGATGGGACAGGCCGACTCAGTGAGACCCCCGCACATCCAGTGGCATTCCAAAAGGTGGGTCCAATCCGTCATCTTTTGTAATTCACTCATGTTTGTAAAATGCGTCAGTGCCGTTGGATAGGAGATCTGATAGATGAGTACAGCCTTGCATGGTGTATCAGACAATTTACAGTCCAAATAATTGCTGACTTTGGAGGTGGAACTCTCCATCACTGTAAACTATTTCAAAGCAAAAATTTGAAATACTGAATTCTTGAAACAAAGGAGTTACTTGCTTTGCCTTCGGCCAGGTTTTTAGTCACAGACCTTAATTTTTGCTCCCACAAATTATAAGGGCAGATAATTGTGGGTGCAGTTTTGTTTCACAATAATTTGTGGATACCGTTTTGGTCATTCAGATTTCTAAGTACTTAATCTGTGTCTCCTTGTCATCCTGTCCATCCTGCCAAAGAAGGAAAGATGGCCCCGCTTCATCTCTGGTGTAGCATTATGAGAAGGAGGCAAAATATACTATAGTACGTTACTGATAAGGATACCAAAAATGCCTTTCACCCAATGGAGGAACTCAAAGCAATGATGTTGCTAAGTTTATTCATAGATCCATAAATTTTTAAGGCCATAAGGGACTCCTGTGATCATGTAGTCTGATTTCCTACATAATAGAGGCCATAGGACTTTCTAGCTCACCCACAGCTATTGGACTTGAAGCAGGTATTAATTCAGGAAAGTCTCTTTTAGATATTCCATCTCATTCAGTGTTTTTTGTTGAGTGCAGATCTTCTCGCATATAACATTAAAAGACACATTAGAGGGAAGTTACTGGTTACTCCAAGTCTTAAAATATGGCCACTGATTACCTAAATAGTGACTGGAAACATTTAAGGGTTCCCTGAAAATAACGATCATTCTGTCTGGATCAATCCTTCTTGTAACAGACTGAATTTTTGGAGGAGGAAGCAATACACCTTGATTGAAAGAGGAGAGAAACAACCTACTCCAAACACATCTGCTCAGATCTAGAGTGCACCATGTTACACTTGCAAAGGGGAATTGATGCAAATAAACAGCTGTTGAATGGGTCACCTCAGAAGAGCCTATGGAACAGTGTAACAATTGCATGACATATTCAGTTAATTTATGCCAAGGCTATATGCATGACAAGCACCTCTTAAGAGTACACGTGATGAGGGAATTCAATTTACTGTTTGCCAAGGCTACACATTTGGGATGTCATGCATGATATTTGATAACAATAATAACAGCAGCAACTACAAGGACACTGCCTGAGCAAAGTCATTTCCACTGACGTTGTTGTGTTTTTTTTTAAATGCACATGGTTTGTTTTTGCTGAGCTCTTCGTTAACACAGAATGTTTGTGGTTCCTTTGTCTTACCTCACTGAACGCCATTCAAAACCAGCAGAGTCAATTCCGGTGCTTGTGCTTTTCCTGTATGCCAACTGGGATTTGAATTCCAGCAGCAAAGACAAGAGAATACAACTGGGATTCAAAGAATGTGATGAATTTAGCATTTCTCCTGTTTAATGCATATACGAGATCAGTTTCCTTAATGCTGCAAAATGCTAGGGGGTACAGCTGTGCAAATAATGTATTTGACAAATGTATCCTTTTCTCCTGCTCAAGGAATACCCATTAGCCAGTCACCATTTCCCTTCATTTATTCATTATTCAAGTGTATCTGATGGATATCCTTTCAATATTTTTTATATATACGTTGATTGCTAAGAATCAAAATGTGAGCTTTCTTGTTAAGTTGTGTCACGTGATATCTTTTCTGTTTGCTGATTGGATGAGCGTTCAGCCACTCTGATATGAGTATTTGTGCACGTGAATTTTATAATTTGGTCTCAGATTGCACTTCCCCCCTATGTTTTTGAGCATGAACTCAGTTGCTGGAATACTCATTGGAGGCAAATGCAAAAGAGGGATAGAACAATGGAGTTCATTTAAAAATTCAGACAAAGTTCATGGACATATTGTCTTGGCATTTTTGCCAAGCTCATCTTAGGGCACAATATGGGGATGGGTTTTGTAGGGCAGAGTACAGATCAAGGGCGAGGGTGGGAAAGAACAGAGCTTGTGTCATTTGGATACAGACAGATACCACCCAGATACATTTACACAGCCACATAGGCATCAGTAGGGCACTAATCAGTGCTTTGGGATCGTTTGTGAAGATGACAAATAGTTGCCTTAACATAACATCCAACCCTTTGAGAAAAACCAAGTGGAATGGAGAAAGAGAAAAGGACGGAAAGATGACAAGATGAGGGAAGAAAGTGGTGGGGTGGAAAAGCGGGAGAGTGAAGAAGAGAAAGCACACAAGCATGAGGGAAGAAGAGAGATAAGAGCACAAAGAGGAGGATGAAAGCTGTGGAAAAAAGTAGACAGACTGTGCATGTCTTTGTACGGGATCAAATCAAATCCTTATTCCCCACACCCGTAGAAATTAGAAGCCCCCACATTTAACTGAGAGGAGGGGAATATTTGAGTGCAAACAGTCAGACAAAAGCTCCAACTTCCCCTCCCCAGCCCTGCCAAAAAAGAACAAGACAAGTGCTCAAGGGCAGCTAGCAGTGAATGCTTCGCCATGTGTTCCTGTAGGGCTCAGCCACCACTCTGCTCTTGAAGCAAGGAGCTTGGGGGAGGGGGAAGAGACTAAAACTCCAAGGACAATAATAGCCCTTTCTGAATGGCCATTGTCCCGCCACCTGGGCTCTGGGAGTCAACAGACTGGCTTGCGACTACTAGACAGAGATTTTAGGTGGTCACACATTGGCCAGCCTCCCCTCCTTTCTATCCCCTCGCGCCCCACTCCCACACCCAAGCCCCTCCAATCAACTTCAGCAGGGGTGAGGATTTCCTAAGCATCTGTATGCAAATCACATGCTGCCTCGGCTGGGACTTGGGGGGAGACGTGCTAGGGGAAAGGACTTTGTTCACAGATTGCCAGAGAACCTGCCATGCAGCTGCTTTGTTTCCCCAGCCTGAGCAGGGATGGGAAGGCTGAAACCTGGCTTTCTCCATCCCATTCAGTACTGGCAAGTGCTACGAATTTGAGACATGCTGAGAGTTGTCCTTAAGTTAGCGGAAGAGCAAAGTGACATCCCCTGCCACCAGGTTCTGTTTCCGATCGTCTCAGTCAATGGCAGAGTGAAGGCCTCTGGGGAGAAGAAAGAGGTCTTATGGTTAAAGGATGGAGCTGGGACTTGGCAGACCCAGGTTGTATGCCTGCTCCGTAACAGCCATGCAGACTGACCTTGGGCAATTCATGTAACCACTTGCCGAGTCAGTTTCTTCATCTGCAAAACAGGGACAATAATGCCTACCCCAGAGGGGAGTTGTGAGGCTTAAAACATTAACTGTTAAGTGCTTTGAGAGATTCTGAGATGCAAAATGCTAGAGAAGAGAAAAAGACAAACCGTGGGGCGTTCGTTGTAAGGGCTGACTGTGAAATTCTGATCTGAATCCAGGCTGGTCTCCAGGCTCCCAGAATGTTTCAGGTTGGTTTGGATCCTGGGTTTTGGCTCAGGTCTAGTTGCACTCGTTAAGGAGTCCATCTTGCTCTTAGATCATAAATGTCTTTCAAAGATGTCACTCAGAGTTTCTTCCTGCACTTGGGTCATGACAATGACCATAACATAACACCTCCAGCTTCTGGGTCATACATTTAAAACATTGTGAATTCAGACAGAAATAATAACATAACAGCTTTGAGACAGTTACAGAGCTAGTTTCATACCAAGTATGAAATGGAGGGTTTTGAGTCCACATTCCATAAATATGCAGTAGATTTGATCATGTATATGAAGTTTTATATAGATTTTGTCCTGCATTGGGAACATTTAACCAGCAGTGGTTTCTCTCTGCCTTATGTACTTCCTCTTTCAAGTTTCAAGAGACACACAGGAACATCAGGTTTGTCAGACCAGATCAAACCACTGGACCGCCAAGCCAGCAGCCTGAGTCCAGGAATGGTCATCTGTCCCAGTCAAAACTTAGTGGGCCCTATACATCCCTAATCTAATTCCAGTAGCTTCAGTGACATTACAATGGGAATGAATTTGAGCCACATTACACTGCTGAAAGAGGAGTGCACCCAGCAGGCTAAATTCATGTCGTCCCAAACTACCAACTTTCTTCCCAGACAGTAACCATCCCCACTTCTCTCCAGCTCAATTTTTTTTCTATTGATACTCCTGAGAGCAGTTTGAATTCCTGCATTTTAAAATCAATCCATCCATAAAACTCAGAGCAGGGACAGTACAGAAGGTGGACCAATAGAGCTGATCAAAATTTTACTTTCAGAGTTTTTTCTGTTTTATTTTTTGTTCTTGTTTTTCAAAAATGGCTTTTTCATCAATATGGAAATTTCCATCTTTGACAACTTTTTTGTTTTTTCAAGAAAAGCTCCCAAGCACCCAAACTGAAAAACGCTTAGTTTTCAACAATCAAACCCCATAACATTTTGGCTGAAAACTGTATATTTTTCACTATTTGGTCATCTGAAACAATGATATTTCAGCTAAGCTCCCCAGATTTGGGGGGAGGGGAGGGGGGTTGATGAAAAGGCAAAAACATTTGAGGGGGGAAAAGTCACTGAACACCAAAACTTGTTTGTTTTCGTCAGAAATTTTCACGGGAACATAAATCATTTCCTGACTGGCACTAAAGACAGAGAAACCCAAATCTGCCTGGGAGATGTGATTTCACCCTACTAAAGCAGGAGCTAAGGAACTTTTCCTGGAAATCTTAGATGACAGAGCAGTGTGGCTCTTTGTTCCTCACAAGAAAGGTAATGTTAGGGCACTTAAAGACCACAGGTGGCTTCCAGGTAGAGGGAGCACTCATAGTCAAGGACAAACTTGGATAACTGTATGCAGGAACTAGTAGCTTGAAGGCTTGCCCTGCGTTCAGGGGTAACGACGTCAGCTGTGCACTAGACGTAAGATCTCCCGCTATTTTGGTTGGAAATTTGTAACAGGTGTTTATAATGCAATGGCAAAGTTCACACTAACACAGATTAATGCCTACATGCTGTTGCATGATAAGACACCACTCATGCATCTTGTCACTGCACAGAATTCAGTGATTGCACTGTTCTGTATCATAGGTAGGGTTGATTACCCTGGGTGTCAATTCTTAGCACCTCTTTCTGAACCAGAGCAGTTACCTGTTTTCTCACTGAGCTCTTTTTGGCAACTCAGACAGCAACTCAGAACTGCCTCAACTGATGTAATAATTTTTCTGTTTTTGTTGTATGAGATTCTCAGATTCAATGTTTTTTAAAAGCAGCCCCCCACCCTTCTCCCATGTGACATGGATGTAAATGGGAAACAGTAGGATGCCAGCTTATCTTTTATTTGTGCTTTTAGGTTATAATTGCAGTCGGAATCACTGACTTTTAAGTTATTCTGCAGAAGCAGGGGAAAGGAAAGAAGTGGATGCATGGAATACTCCCTTTCAGTTCTATAAACCAAGTGGCATTGTGCAAAAAGCCCTTGCAAATGTGGCCCGTTTGTTAAAGGCACAAACAATTTCTGTGGTGAAAGAATGAAAAGAGCTAATTGGGATGGAAAAAAAAAACCAAACAAGAAACAGGTCTTGGTTTGCGTGTGATCACTGCGGGGGCGGGTCAGGTTTTGAGCTTCCTAGCTGCCAGCTCTGTACAATTTCTTGTTCTAATTTGTAAGTGCAAGAGCTTTTTGCCCTCCCAATTTCTCCCCATTATTGCATCTCCTTGCATGTTAACAAAAATCTTCATCCATGAAGGTCATCCCATCACATATCCCTTCTGTCATCTGCATCTGAAGTCTGAGGTCACCCTTTGCAGGACATCCACTTTGCAATGCCACAATGCAAGGAGTAAATGCACTGTACTGAGATACATCCCAGTATCACACACAAGAAGTAGTCCCGACAACACAGCCACACCTGATTTCCATAGTTACTTGTCTTGTCCCCATGATCCTGCTGGGTTGCTCTTGAATGGAGAATGTTCTGTTCCTCTAAGTCCTAAAGAGACATGGTTATAGTCATGTACGTAGTATTTTCACTCTACAGTGTATTTTGTCTTAAGATTTCAAAGTGCTTTATACCCATTCGTTCATATACAACACCCATGAAGTAGGGTGAGTAATGTCAGACCCATTTTATCAATGCATACGTACAATGTACAGAGGATTTAAGTGATGTTCCCAAGGCCATATAAATGAGATGTCTGTAGAGCTAGCATTAGAAGCCAGGATACCCGACTCCCTGTCACCTGCTCTAATCATGATTGGACAACGCTTCCTAAGATGTGGAAGTTCCCTTGTCCCACTTTCAGGGAAGTTAGCAGATTTCCAACCACTACCTCAGGGCGGGAAACCCAGGGAGATGGGACCTTTCAAACCACCTTTGGTTTGCCTTTCTATCCATTGAAATGCCACTCCTGAGATTTCCAAACACACAGTAATGTCACATTCTGCTTGTCTGATGACCTCAACCATGACCTGTTAGGACCACCCTCCCTGGAGGTGAAAGATAAGTCAGCCATCCTGCTAAATCATTCCTCTCAATGTTTCCAGCACAAAGAACCTTCCACAGCCCTGAAGAGTCTGACTCTGGGGTGGGTTGATAGGGGGAGTTTGGTGGGAAGTGCGGTCTCTGAGCTGAAATCACTGCCCTCTTTCCTGTGTATTATTCCAGAGCTAACTTTGTACTTGAACCGGGAGAGCAGAGGTGAAAGGGCAAACCTTTAATTCATGGAGCCCCTTCCCTAGTTCTGTCTCACTCTCGACATTGGCCTTTGTGTTTCAGTTTTGGTCCTCCTTGATCTGGCCTCCTTTAAAAAAAAATCCCAGACCAATGAATAGGAGAATAGTTCACACGAGGATAACTTATGAACTTGTAACAGCTGCCAGACACAGGGGATGGTGCATTTATCCTCAGAATTTAGAGAATCCAACACTTTCCAGACATTTTTTTTCTAAATTAAAAAGTGTTTTAAGATATTTTGAGGAAGAGAATTGCCAAAGATTAGATCTTTTCAAAGGGAAGAGTGGAAGGTGCCAGGCTAAACAGCCCTGGACACCATAGTCTTCAGTTCATCCATAAGCCAGGCCTGGCATAGAAAGTAGCAGGGCACGTTTTCCTATGTGACTCTGTCTGACTTTCTACAGTCCTGTCTGACTCGACCAACAATAACCTAGAGAAAGGAGCATCACCTCTTTTGGGGAAAAGGACAGTTCAGTCCCAATTTCCATGCAATCCCTGATCTCCCTGCTTGGACTAAAGATGCCAGCTGTGATGGCAGTTTTTGCAATGTGTGCACTTATCCATTAGGAACTGCTCTGTGGCTATTTCACATAGACCATTAGATAGGTGTCAGAAAGCAACAACTTCAGTCACTAGCATCCTAGTACAAAGACAGCCTGGAGAAATATGCTGAAAGGTCACTGGACTCATCTTTGCTTCCTTAAATCACAGCTGGAAATAATTCTGGCAGCCATTCCCCCACCCTCTTTACTCAGAGTAAAAGGGATGGAGGGGCACTAAAAGCCCTGGATCAGGCTCTGCGAAACCTCTTGGAGACACAGAACTGAATCACCCACCCCCTTGTCCCTGATTTTTAGAGGTGCTGAGGTCTGTCCTCTCCCCAGGAGCCGGAAGGAAGGAAGGCGAGGTAAAGCCAACTTCCCCACCTCCTCCCCTTCCTGGCCCTATGTCCAGCATGGCTCAGCCAAACCAAACAATCTGTCCTGTATGCTCTGTGGGGCAGGGGCCATGTCTACATAAGTATTAGCTCCTAGCACAATGGCATCCCAGTGATGACTGGGGCCTCTGGACACTAATGTAATAGAAATACTGGACCAGATCCTCGGCTTGGCTTGTCTTCTTTGTGCCATGCTAGCAATGCCATCTGTTTGACCAGGCAAA
This sequence comes from Caretta caretta, assembly GCF_965140235.1. Classification (NCBI taxonomy): domain Eukaryota; kingdom Metazoa; phylum Chordata; order Testudines; family Cheloniidae; genus Caretta; species Caretta caretta. Next base: position 5,726,900 of record NC_134218.1, on the reverse strand, counting down.
GTTACCTGCTCCCATTCTTCCTTGTCTCTCCGCACAAGGGTATTCTGTGGTAGGGAAGTGGCAGGTTGGGGGACAGGAAGGGGCGTTCCTTGACTGGTAGACCAATCATTTGGGAATCATTCCAGCTAGTGTAAGTTAAAGCAGCCCTGTGGATGTGGTCAGCTTAGCCCCTGAGAGTCATGAATGCCTGTCCCCACCACAGCTGCTCCAAGCTTGACCCCATTACATTAAAAAATGGCAATGGAGGTCAAAGACTATTTGCAAGGTAAACTATTTGCAAGGATCATCACCTTCAAGCCCTGTTTTCTGTATGCTGGGCATTGCAAATGGAGTTAGGATGAGTGTTATGTGCACTCAGAACAGTTGTGTCTGTACACTAACAAGGAAAATACTCCCACGAAGGAGGTGAGTTGGATTTGTGTGGGTCAAAAGAAAGAGAGAGAAACCAAATACCCCCAAACCTCTACCCCAACAAAATCAGTGCCCTGTCAAATTTGCAAGTTAAGAATTGTTATACACCAGCTGACGGTCAATTTCCTATTGCCAGGGAGACCGCGTATATTTATTAGAGGCATTGGTTATTTATATTTCCCAGTGGCCAGACGGGTTTATTGCCATTTCATGTTGTACAGCTCAGGTTTTGAGTTTTTTTTTTTTTTTTTTAACCTCAGCAAATCTGCACCATTCTTCTTTCTTGGCGGTGTTGGCCATGCGTGTGTGTATGCGCTTCCCCCCGCTCCGAACCTCCTCTCCCCCCGCCCCCCGCACCCAGTGTGTGTTCGTGTGTGAATCAGGACTAGCCCACTGGATTCAGTGAGGACCAGATGTATACTTTTATATGTGCCTCACTAATGGACTTTCAGGTACAACGTTATTATTTTCCTCTAATGACGTGCTTTTCTCTTGCTCCCTCTTGTAAAAGGCAGAACATAACTACAGAGGGAAAGAAAAGGGAAAAGCTTTGCAAATTATAGCAATCAGAGAGTCTGAACCATTAGGAGCATCTGGGACTGTGTTTTACATAACAGTGGATACTTTCTTTGAAACAATTATGGCTAATAATGAATTAGGATTGACTGGGCTGTAAATGCTTCAAACTGCAATTCAGCGACTCCCAGTGCCTGCCATCCCCTCCTCTCAGGAGAAAAGCCTCTTAACACTATACAGAAGTTTTATAACCAGGCCCTTTTAAAGAGACAAGCTCTCTTCTGTAGCCCCATGGAAGGTGGGGCTACTATGGAGGTGCTGTAGACTCTTGTTTATTTCACCCACGCTTGACATCCTCTCCCCACCATGTATTTATAATTATGTGTTATGGTCTCATTGACTGGTTTTACAGGGTATTTGATTCCACTGAATTTTTAAGGAGCGATGGGCCCTTTCCTTCAAGAGAATGCCCTCCCCTGTTTTTTCCTCTTCAGTCTGGTGGTTGGGACCAAAGTCCCACAGCATTATAATGTCCTGCCATTGTTCATTTCTAAAAGGAGGGAAGAGTGGAGGAGACTGAGGTAAGTTACAAGACAAAGCGCACCCCTGTCTTCTTGGGAAGAGGGGGCGTGGAGGGCCATACATAGTTGTGTGTGAGGCCAAATTTTTAAGCTTTCAGCATCCACAAATGAGACTAGGTTTTCAAAACTGCTCAGCAGCCAGTGTGCACCCAACGTGCTGGGCTCTTGACAGAATGTGGCCCCTAGTGCCTGCTAGCTTTTTATTCTCAAGGGGCTGAATTTTGGGGTAAAATGACATAGATCCCTACTCTATTAGAACTGGGGACGAGAAGAGAAGGTTAGCATAAGGCGTAGCGGCTCATGGCTAGACCACAATTCAGGTCTCTCAAATAACAATATGCAGTAAAGCCCGCTAGTCCAGCAAAACTTAGATTTGTTCATAGTTGATTGAGTTTATAACTAACAAACCATCACTGGTTTGTTGTCTAGTGTAACATACAACTTCCATCTGATTTATGCTGGTGTTAGGTGATGCTCAGACCCTACAGTGGCAGGCACCTTGGAAGTGTGTGAGATAAATAAATAATAAAAGGGATTTCCCCTCTTTTTACCCTGTATTGGATGTTTCTGATGGTTCCTCCTATGATCTGAGGTTATTATACAGAGAACTGCTTTGTCAGACTGGGAAGACTCATCATGGAAAAACAAAAGATGTTCAAGAGGGAGAATGTGTTTGCTAAAATCACCCTAGATCTCCCCTTGCAAAATAATAGCTGGGAATTACCTATGCACAGTACACACGGCGCCTCTCTGCTGTCTCTCCTGTATTCATGCACCGTTCAGGTTAAAATATTTTCAGAGGTAGAGAAAAAAAGCCCCATATTAATAGCACCACCTAGAATTTTAAAGCTTAGAACAACAGCCATTGTTCCTAGAGACCAAGGGCTGTGTTTCGGAGTTACATTGGATGAATTAATTTTTACTCCTAGACAGGAAGCCTGGCAGGTTGTAGCTACCGTCGTTAGTAGTGCGGTATGTGTTCACACTGCAGTTTCCTTGGTTATATAGGTAGCTAAACTTCAGTTAAGAAAGAGATACCAGACTCTCCACTTTCACCAGAACAAAATCTCTATTTAAAAGGAAAAAAAATAGAGGGAGATGAACTGAAAAAAGGGGAACATTTGCTTCTCTTCCTTTGGGAGTGCAGATGCGCTGAGACTGGGAGTGTTTGCTTTTACAAGTGGCTTGGTCTCCGCTACCTCAAAGCCCCTTTCTCTCACAAGTTGGCAAAACCATAAAAGCCCGTTTGTTTTAAAAATTGGCTTGTGGGTTGTGCCTCTTCTCAAGGGCAGGGACAATAGTGTCAAAACAGGTTTTAAAAATTACTCTTGCTGCCCTTATAAGCCCTTGTTTGCTTCCAGCCAGTCAGTCAGTCCAGTATTCCAGTGGGTCAAACCCTCTGACCGCCCTGTGATGGTTACACCTGGTACCATAAGACTGGCACACTCCCTTCTCCTCAGGGAGGGTCCAAGAGATCCCAGCTTCTCCCAACCCCCGAATTTGGCATGGGAAAGTTTGGATCCACATTCAATGAAACTGAAAGGAGACAAATTCAGAATTGCGGAAAGGCAATACTTTTTCACACAGCATGCAGCCAGATTCTGGGACTTGCTGCCACAGGATGTTGTGGAGACCAAGAACTGAGCAAGATTTAAAAAAAAAAAAAAGGATTTCATATTTATGTGGATGGCAAGAGGACCTAGTTGTAATAGCTAATGCTTACAAATAAAAAGGGTGTTAAAGGGATATAAACCCTCATGCTTCAGGGATTAAACGGATCCCTAATTAACTGAGGTGAGACTTTCACAGGGGCAAAATAGCCCATAACTATCTATTGCAGGGTTTCTTGCACCTTCCTCCATAGCATCTGGGACTTGCTACTCGGGGTCAGGATGCTGAATTCGATGCACCTCAGGTCTGAGCCAGTCTGGCAATTCCCACATTTCCTACACCTTGTTCTGGATCTGAAGTTTGTGACTTTGAATAATCAACACTTAAACCTTAGAGACACTGAACCATTCAGAACTCAGATCTGATTGACTTTAATGACACCAAGGCCCATGGAACTAAGAGAAGAAGTTGTCCCTTCCTACTGATAACAAAGCAAGGGGATTCATTCTCAGTTATGCGTGAAGAAGTCACTGTAAGCGTATGGACAAATGACCATTTACACATTCCGTTGATCACCGGCGTGTGCACTAACTATGGTGGTGTGTGGAATCAGAGTAAATACACGCATGCCTTGGCATGCCCAGAGATGCATGGACATTTTTGCATATGCAAATATGAGCACACAATTCTGAGAATCCAGGATTAATGAAATAAACCCTCATTTTTATGTACCCAAATTTGAGTAATAGAAAAAAAAAGCAGCTTTCCAGCATCTTTACCATCATTCCCTAAAGAACATTTCTGGTTGCATTTGGCCTTTGTAGTTATTTCAGAATATTAGAAAACTCTTTTGTCTTCTTGTTACTCCTGAATTGTATGCATGGGAATGTCACACAAACACAGACATGCACATGGACAGTCCCAGTGGGTTCTGGAGCACATTGTTTTTGAAGGGGACAGCTTTGAACTGCATCAATGAATTTGTGAAGATGCCTCTCGCTACAAGGATGTACTCCAGCTACGGAATCCATGCTACTGAGAGTGTCCTTGACAAATGCATCAAGTGTCCTGGACTGTGTTGGACGATTGCATCACTACATGATATTCATTGTCACTGGATGTGTGTAACTTCAATTACTTAATAGCATCTCCCTATAGTCTCCCGAGTAACCTTTATATCATCTTTTCCTATGGAGATGTTTTGTTTTGTTGTTTTTGTCCTGACCAGGGCTGCCACGTTTTGGGTGGAGTCCCAGAAGAAAATATTCTCACTGGTATTTTAATTTTTCATATAAAAGTTAGGGGCCAGATCCATAGCTGGTGTAAATCAGCATAGCTCCACCAACACCGATTTATATCAGGTAAAGTTTTAGCATACTATTCCTTATATATTTTTGATTCATGTTATTTCAGATGCTGAGTAGATTGGAGATATATTTTTTCATTTACAGTCTGCTTGAAATTTGAGGCACTGGGACAAATACACAGGAACTAGCTACATCATTGTTTATAGAAGCACTCACACCAGCTTTAAGGAAACTCTAATTAGAGAAAAAAAGAACAGTGAGGCTCTGAAGCACAGAAGCACTTAGATATTATTTCAAGCCAAGCAACGAGAAAGTTACAGCTGCCATAATTAAACATGACACAGAGAAGTCAAGCATTAAACACAGGTTCATTATGAAAGTGCAGGAGCTCAGTGATCCATGAGAGAAGGACCTTGTAATTCTGTGCCAGGCTGGGAGAAGATCAGAGATTTGAAAATCCTCCTGCCAACCTAGAAAAAGCAGCAATGAATCTAATTGTGTTTGCACCAGAGGTATAAGCAGTTGCAGGATAACTTTGCAAGGCTTAACTCACCTGCTGTCCTTGGTTACTCTTGTTTCTCCAGCAGAGCTATTCTACAGGTGATTCTATAGCCTGAAGCAGCCAGGCTGCTAGTACATGTTTCCAGCACCTGTCACTGACACTTTAGTCCTGAGTTCCCCTTTGTTTGCCTTTGCCTGTACAAACAAGCCCTTTTGCACTGACCTGAAAAAGGATAATAGAAAAGCCACCAACCAATTCTCTGTTTCCTGTCTCTTTCCCTTCCTTCCAATGAGCTTGTCAGCAAACAGGTTAGCTTGTCTCCAGCCTCTGCTGCCACTTCTTTCTGTGTTAGCTCAGGTGTTCCATTTTACGGAATGGTCCCAGATGCTGCATCTTGCTGCTATTTGCTTGGCTTTCTGCGTATAAGCAGCAGATGAAGAAATGAAATTAACAGTCACATTGTTTGCTACATCAGCCTATTTTCATATGTTTTAAAAATTTGGGGACCCTGGCTATTTGCTGATTAGTTTCTTTCCCATGCTTGGGAACTATCAAGTAAATGTCATGCTCTTCCTTTTATCAAAGCAAGAGATGGATCTGAAACAGGAACTTTAGCTCAGGAAAGTTTGGGGCGGCGGGTTCTGATCTGGTTTTTCCGTTCCGATCTGTTTCAAATGACAGTTCTGATATCTCTCTGTCACCGCTAGCACTAAGCTTGGGAAGCCTGGACCACCCAGCCTAGAGCTTGTTACAGATTCTCTCTTTCCATGTCACATCACCTGAGCTGGAAGGAGTATGCTGGATCCCTGAACTACGGGTCCCATTCTGCACCCATGCTGTCTTGCCAATAGTGCATCAGCAGGGAGGAAAAGATAAGTGTACCATATATTCTCCAGGCTAGAGCACTATACGCATCTCAGGAGGCTACAAGTAAACATGCTTTAATTCAGCCACAAGTTATTGGGCTCAAGGAAGGAATCCCTGGGTGAAATTCTCTAGCCTGTGTTCTGCAGGAGGTCAAACTAGACGATCACAATGGTCCTTTTTGGCTATAAAATCTATGAAACCTGGGTAAAATATCCAGCTGGCGTGACAACCCCTGACAAAGTGGATGGAATTAAGAAAAAACATAGTCTATGACTTTGCCCAGTTTCATGGAGTTGCACAATTTCTCCAGCTTTTGACCTTTCTGAAGCAAAAATCACTTTGTCCTTCGGGATGAAAACTAGTGAATAATGTAAGTCATGGCCTTGGCCTCCAGCTCCACATATTCCGCAGGCTGGCCACCGCTCTGTGTACAGTAGATTTGGATACACAGAGAGAAGTCTAGAGCCACAAACTGTAGAGGGACCACAGGGGAAAGGCAGTTGGCAAGGAACTAGAGTTGGGGATGGATTCTCTGAGCCATGTCCAGTCATACACGAAAGGAGCGAAACATGCTATCACTCTGAGCTGGGGCTGCGGTGCAATGAAGAACCAGGCCCACGGACTCCAGCCGTGAGTTAAAAACATAAATAAATGCAGGGCGGCCCAGACGTAAGCGAAGCAACACAACGATAGCAGGGAAAGAAGGAACGAAGAAAGGAAGAATGTTCAGCATGATCCCTCCTGACCTGGGAGCGTGCAGGTCTGCAGCATGGGCCTTTGTCTCCCTTCCCTCCCCCTCCATGTCTGAATGTACAATAAAGGCAGCTGCTTGGAACAGGGCCGGCTGCTATAGAAAAGAGGGCAAGAGGGCAGAGAGTAATTTATTTACTCTTCACAATGTGCTGTTTGAACAGACTCCTAAAGAAAATGGAGAAGGAAGCAACCCTCTGCCAGAGAGGAGAAGGAGAAGGGAGGGAATGGAGGAAGGGTCAGCTCTAAATGGATTAGAAATTTACCCTGCAACAGTGGGCCTTTAATTGATATGGGGAGGGAAAGGGGCAGTAAAATTTCTCTCTAATTGCATTAAAGATCCACTAATTAGGTTGATTAAAAACAGAAAGGCTTTCTTTCTTTCCTTCATTCTTTCTCAGAAGGCCTTGTGGGGTGGCACAATGGAGGGGGGGGGAAGAAACTACAAACAGATTTGAGTAAAAAAAAAAAGTTTTCAAGCACAGGTGTAACGTAGAAGAGAGTTACTTTATTGGGTCTGACCCCCTGTCAGCCAGGCTCTCACTTCTGCATTCAGAGGACTAGCATGGCATCAGTATTGCCAGTTCCACGTGGTCAAAAATCACAAGACTGACTCAGCAATCAAGAAGTTTTAAAAAATCATTTTTGGGTCTTTAGATTCACCTCCCATTTTCTGAGCCTTTGGGTAAATTCAGGTGACATTTTAGAGCTTTTCTTTTCAACCACAAGGGCGAGAAACTTCCTTTTTTTAAATGAAAGTGGAGATTCTCTCAAAATCACTTGACTCCAGGAGCTGAGGTGATAAGGAAGACAACATATATCACGTGACTTAGGATACGAACATAAGAGTTGACAACCCTGGCTTTTGCTGGTGTTACTTTTTTATGCTGCGTAGTATTGGCTGAGCTCACGGTGAGAAAAATCAAGTGTGCTCACTCAAACTGGGCAAAATATTTTGGCCAAAACTTTTTTTCTTCAATGAAAAATGCAGATTCGGCAGCTCTGACGCATTTTGTGCATTTGTGCTGGCCTTGCCCATTTGTTTTGGTGAAAAAAAAATCAGAAAAAATCCAAACATGCCATTTCAACATTTTTAAATGAAATATTTTGATTTTCTGGTTCAAAATGACTTTTCATTTCAAATTTTCCTCTCGTTTTACTGAAAATTCAAAACTGTTTAAAATGCTTGAAATCAAACCAAAACATTTCAATTTGTATCAGGCAAAATGTTTTATTTGACCTGAGATTAATTTGTTCAAAAAAGTTTCGAGTCATTGAAAATTTTGGAAAAAAAAAATGTTTTTGGGTTTCCCCAGTTTTTTGGAGCTGCCAGCGAACCAAAAAATTTGGTATTCACCCAGCTGTAGTGTATGTGTAACCCATCGGTGAGTGTGTTTATAGAATCCTCTCTGTGATGATCCACAGAGGAGATGAGTCTGCTACAGACCCAGTTAAGGAGCCTTTAACTCAAGCTGTACCAGCTCATGCTTTTAGGGCTTGAGGTCCCTGCACTGGTGATTCCTAGATGGTGGCTGTCACAAGTGCATTGGTGGGAGACACACAAAATTCAATTTGATGTTTACCTTGGTAATATGGCAGGTGGAAATTCTCCACTAATTTATTGTTCTAAGTGACCTGGGAGTCGTCCATGTGACTAATAACTACCAAGATGACTAGCAGTAAGAGCCAGTCTCTGGACAAGCTCATGTCAGGAGTAGCCGCTGGTGTGGCAGGCCAAGGTTCAGATGCTCTGGTGGATGCAAGACTAGAAGAACAGGGGTGCCACAAGTTCAGGACCGGCAGCAATGGTAGAGTTGTGTGTGCCCAACACTAGACTAGGAGGGGCACTGCAGACTGGCACATTAGTGGTTAGGAAAAAGACTGCTGTAGGCTTGGCTTATGCCAGTGCTATTGGTTCCTTTTTTTATCCTGAGCATAGGAAAAATATCTGCCTTGATTATCTTACTTAGTCAAACAACACTAAGCTTGTGATCTACCCATTTGGACACGAGGCACTCAATCCAGACATTACCCTGAGTGCTATCTGTACCGGAAGTTTATTGCCTTTGGAAAAGTACCTCTCTAGATTTTGCCATCCTCATAAATGGGAACTCCTCATTCATGGAACTGCCGCTCTCTGCTTCTTTATGTAAGCGCCAACAAAACAAAAAGATAACGTCCTTTCATGATTAGGAAAAACTGATTTTACAGAACGCCTTTCCTCCTCAGAGTACCCCCATTGCTTTGCAAAGGGAAGTATTAGATAGTGGGGACAAATTTAATCAGGACTTAGATTTTTGCATACAGATTGGAGAAGTTGGATTTGCAATTACCTGTTTTCTGTGCACAAATGTAGGTTTTGCACTCCGTGAATGGGTGTTCATGAGCATGAGCACATTGTCTGGAAGCCTGCTGAAACTTTTGCTCGGGAAATGCAATTGTTGTGGAGGCAAATGCAACAACCATGATAGACAATGCAAAAGCTCACACAGTCCATGTGTTGCAGAACTGATTGCTGATGAACATTCCCAAAATATGCAGCTTGCAGTGTGCCTAACATATCTGAGGATGACAACATGATCTCACTGAGCCTGGCGTTTGCTGAAATTCAGCTTTTTGTTACCAAACATGAAATTATGCCCTAAAAATATGAACACAATTGGGTGCCTAATTTTGCATGTATGTGCCACAATTGTGCACCCATGTAGGGCAATTGCACACACAAATTATCTGAGTTATTTGCAAGCCTTTATCTAATTTGTATGTGCAACTATAGTGATGCATACAAGTATTCCATGGAAATGTATGCACATTTTCCATGTTCATAGATTCATAGATATTTAGGTCAGAAGGGACCATTATGATCATCTAGTCTGACCTCCTGCACAACGCAGGTCACAGAATTTCACCCACCACTCCTACAAAAAAAAGCCCTCACACCTATATCTGTGCTATTGAAGTCCTCAAATCGTAGTTTAAAGACTTCAAGGAGCAGAGAATCCTCCAGCAAGTGACCCGTGCCCCATGCTACAGAGGAAGGCGAAAAACCTCCAGGGCCTCTTCCAATCTGCCCTGGAGGAAAATTCCTTCCCGACCCCAAATATGGCGATCAGCTAAACCCTGAGCATATGGGCAAGATTCATCAGCCAGATACTACAGAAAATTCTTTCCTGGGTAACTCGGATCTCACCCCATCTAATAGCCCATCACAGGCCATTGGGCCTATTTACCATGAATAATTACCAGAACCATGTTATCCCATCATACCATCTCCTCCATAAACTTACCAAGTTTAATCTTAAAGCCAGATAGATCTTTTGCCCCCACTGCTTCCCTTGGAAGGCTATTCCAACACTTCACTCCTCTGATGGTTAAAAACCTTCGTCTAATTTCTAGTCTAAATTTCCTAGTGGCCAGTTTATATCCATTTGTTCTTGTTTAAAACCTATGTTTTTGGAAATCTCACCCATAATTCACGATCACGTTTCCCCCCCCCCCCTCCCCACAGACCTTAGCAAAATATTCCCTGGAAGGAAACAATCAAAATTTATTTAATCACTAATGCACTTTATATAATGTACAGTAGCAGTCCATGTTGCAGCTTTACTTATATGTGTCTTTTAGATCTATTCACTTATTTTCTTTCTCCCAGGTAAATAGCATGTATATGTGTATATCTTATGGAGTTTTGTCCGTATATCTCTGGTCTTTGTTTATGCTTTGGGGTAAAATTGGAAAGGTATTCCAAACTTCCCCCCATTAAAAAAAACTCTGCTCTCTTTAATGTTCAATCGCCTGAAGAACAAAGATTTCAGAGAGACAAGGTGGGTTTTTTATTGGACCAACATCTATTGGTGAACAAGAGAAGCTTTCGAGCTCCACAGAGCTTCTCTTCGGGGTCTGGAGAGCTCAAAAGCTTGTCTCTTTCACCAACAAACTTGGTCCACTAAAAGGTATTACCTCACCCACCTTGTCTCTTTCATATCCTGGGACCCACAGGGAGACAACACCACCACAAACAACAATAGAATATTTCAGAGACAGTTTTCCCCACTGCCTTGCTCACTGGTTACACTATACAGCTCTCCAGAGTGGTCTCAGAACTGGTGGGGAATTTTTCAACGAAACATTTTTCCATGAGAAAATGTTGGTTTGTCTAAACCAAACCATTTTGCCAGAAAGGGTTAGTTTCCATGAATTTTTTGACTCAAAAATGTTTTGGAAAAAAGAAAATGCTTTGAAAAAAGTTTAGAAATTGCTAACATGAGTTAGCCGTTTCGATGTAAAAACACCTCTCTTTTCAGGGAAGCATTGCATCATGGCTAGTGTTTCTCCTATCTATAAATGTAAGGGTGCCACTTTTAGAAAGTAATGCTGAATTAGGGTCTAGATCTTTTCCACATGGGCACCGCTACCAATAGTAAATTAAAAGGGAAGCTGTAGAAAACAAATGTATTCTTTGAGCAGCTGTTGGTTTAAATGTATGCCACTGACTCAATGCTCTGAAGAGATTTGCTCATTAGCTTAAATCTAGTTGTAAGGAACCAACATTTAAATGAATTCCCCAATCACTGCTCTTCCTAAAACACTAACGGACAGTGTGCTGAAATCAGAACTGCTGTCTGAGAACCACTGAACTAAATGAAGCTAGATTAGCCAGGTAAGTTGGCACATATATTGTTATATTGCAGAAACTTGGCCCCCATTTTTTAGTCCGTTGACTGTTTTAAATAACTCCACTGGTTTCTTTTTAGATGCTGCTGTGGGTCAATGACATTTGCTTGCTGTATATTTGGTAATCGCCAGAAGTGGTTGACATTTTTCAAATTTCAAATGTTTCTATGAATTTTTTGTCAAAAATTTGAATTTTACGTAGAAAAAAACCCCACCAAAATATTTTGAGCAAAATACAGTCCATTTCTTTTTCATTTTTTGGACAAACCATAGCTCTTGTAGTTAGTTTGTTTTTTTTGAAAATTTTCATCAGTACTTTTAAAACCCCAAAAAGTATATTTAAAAAAAATCACTATTTTTTATTGTTTTCTGACCAGTTCTAGTAATAACCTTCACACAAAAATCATATTCAAATCCTGATCTGTCAAAAACCTTTGGAATTATACGATTCTTAGACAATGCACATATCGGCTGATGCATTTTGACTGCCCTCCATAGAACAAAGTTGTCACTTACTGTGCTGTCAGGGGGGAGAGCTGGAAAACAAAGCTATGTGCTTCTGGCAGCTTAAGGACATGAAATCTTCTGGATCTACTAATATCTATCTAATATCTGTACTTAGACTGTAAAATCTTTCAGGCAGGGACTGTATTTTTGTTCTATTTTTGTACAGCACCCAGCACAATGGGACCCTGGTCCACGACTGAGGTTCCTATGTGCTGCCACAATACGATAATAAATAATAATCTGTAGATAGAGTATCTGCGGAATGTGGGTCTAGTTTTTAGATCAGTGACCAGCCAGCAGGACTCCTGGTTACTGTGACTGATTCTGCTTCACTGTGTGACTATGTGGACTGCAGCATAAAAGTTCATTGGATGCTATTGAGCATGTTTGGTAGCTGCTCTGTGCCTCAGTTTACCCATCTGCAAAATGGGGTTAATACCTAAGAATTGTGAGGTCTAATTACTTCGTTTTTGTAAAGTGCTTTGAGATCTTTGAATAAAACATGCCATGTAAAATAAGTACTAAAAAGAAGATCATAGGCAAGATTCTGACGTCACTTTCCACTTCACAGAAACCCAAGGAATTTCAGGCTCCAAGAGGAGTGGTAATGAGGACATTAAATATGCCCCTAATTTAAATGGGACTGCAATAAATGCACCTCACACAAATGAAAATGAGCTCGTCTGCATCAACTGGTGCCAATAAGATAGTTATTTGTGCAGCAGCTTCTCTGACTGTGCTCAGTTGTGGGTGTGACACTTCCTTTTTCCACGCTGGAATTACAGAGGTCACAATTCAGCCTGGTAATCTATTGTGCGGGTCAATCGGGTCATGAGGTATTGTCATGGGATTGCCCAGTAACAGAAGTAGTGTAGTCCTGAAGGAGGACCAATATACCTCTTCTTAAGCCAGGGTTCAGCTGGTGCAGCAGAGTTATCAGTCAGATTGTATTGATTAAAGGTATTTGCATACAGCTGCAGAACTTTATGGACTGGCGGCTTGGCATGCAGCGTTGGTGCTGGGAAGTCTAATAATGACTGCATGTTGCCCCTACTTCCTAGCATCTCCTATTAGAAAAGTAAGCAATTATTTAGTGAGATCAGCATTCATCTTTCATATGAACATCCAGCGTCCCATGATGTCCTTTGAAGACTTCCAGTCGTATCTGAGGACAAAGTTAAAGTGACTGGATCTTTCGTTAGCAGATCAGGATTTCCTAGGGCGATCGGGGAATATTTTATCACACTGGGGCAGCTTTTGGTCCCTCTCAAAGTCCTAAGAAGGCCTCCAATATTGAGTAGTTTTAAAGTTACTGGACATTTTTCCAGCAGGTAGGTACTCACAGGTTTAATGTGTTGAGCTGTATATACCAGGCCAAAGCCAGAGTTTTTAGATGTGTCCTAAGACTGTACTAAACTATGCTGGAGCTGGCATAGAACCAACCCTACAATCAGGAAACAAAAACATGCCCCTAGCTGCAACCAGCAGATATTGGGTGGAGATAACACTTTAGTCTTGCAATGTCTATTGCGTGTAACATTTTGCCATTTTTCAATAGCACATCACCTCCTGCTTTGCCCTACTCCTTCTTACTTTCTCCTGACAGTTGCTTTTCCTGCTGCACTCCACTTTTCCAGCCAGGCAATGTTTAAGGTATACCAGTTTAATTTCAGGCAGACTCAGAAAAATAAATTGAGAGGTGATGTATCAGGAGCTGTACTTATGTTGATGAGTACGGGCCTCTTTATCTGGAGAGACTGGGCAAAGAGGTTCAGTAATTGCTGGTACTTTTGAACCTGGATTTATTTAAAGGCACATGCAGGTTGGCCAAGCAACCTGTTACAAAAGCACTCCATAAAAGAGATGTGAGTGTATACTGCATATGTAAATAGTAAAGAGATAAAGAGCCAGTAGGTGGTGCTCAGAAATATACACCATAGTTCCTGGGTGTTGTGAGACCAGTAAAACTTCTTGATGTGCACTGCAAACATCTCCTTGTGTGCAGCTCAATACAGACAGCTCTCAACTTAGGCTACAACCCCGTGGGCACTGCCATGCCTGTTCCCACCATTCCCACCACTACTTAGATACAGAGCTGGTCCTTCCAGGAATGAAGTCTAACAACTCAGTGGCCTCTCCCAGGCTGGGGTACTCACTCCCAGGTGGGTGGGTTATTAGGGAGCCCAAGCGGTGTTGCCAACGCTTATGATTTTATCATGAGTCTTGGGATATTTAGTGTATTCTTCAATCCCTGTGCTCCTGGAGCCAAGTGATTTTGTGAGAAGCCAGAAAGCAAAGGAAAAGAACCCAATATTTGCTATTGGAAGAAGTGCATGATTTCAAAGCCAAGCTCGTGATTTCCTGAGGCCTGACCCATGATTTCTGAATGTGTGAGGTTGGCCACGCTGCAGAAGTAGGTATCATGGGATACTTGTACCGTTTCACGTCCAGGTGATATTTTGATTCAACCATAAATCCCTGCATTGGGGCTGTTGCTGTAGTATAGAACATACACTTGGTCTCCTCTTTAAAGAGTCCCTCAGCTTCTTAGGTGTTCCCTGTCCTCTTTGAAATAGACCTACAGACTTCGTAAGAGAATATCACACCATTGCGTAAGCCACATGCTCTATAAGCCAGCCTGTAGGCTGCAGAAAAAGTGGTACTTTAAAGAAGGCTTTTGAATGTCAGTGAACAGAATAAGGAGATCTGAGGCCTGCAGCCATTTCTTTTGTGCACACAGAGCTGGATACATAGCCAGGATCCCACCTACAATGGGAGATAACACAGGAAATCTCCCAAGTGTGGCTCTGCGAAGGAGAGATTGCTAACAGTCTGCAAAGGGTTTCGGAATAAAATCTCTCTATGAGGACCTAGCTGCTAAGGCAGCCAGGAAACATCTCCCATAGTGTGAAGTTCAAGTGACTGGGAAAGCAAACCAAAATCATCCCTTTTATGGTCCCCTTTTCTAATGTAGCCAAGGCCCAGTCAAGTTAAATACTCTGCCTCAAAGCCCAAAGAAAGACCCTGGTATCTATTTTAAAAGGAAATTTGGAACAGTCCCTCTGCCTCATTAAAATCACTTCTCATTACCCTCTCAGACACTCTCTAGCACTAACCTCCTCCCGTTGGCCAGTACATTGATACCGTCCCCTCCTGGGGAGTGCTGTTAAACTGCCTGAGTCTGGCATTAACATGCAGAGGGCTCTGGCTGAAGAACAGGCCTGGTTCTCTCTAAGCTGATCTAATTAAAGGAGTAACCCTGCTTGAACAGTAGCTCGGCAGATTAGTATCACACCATATGGCCCAGAGAGCAGGACAGGGGGCTGCAAAACTTCTGTCTTGCCTTGGCTTACTGAAGGAGGCAGATAATCTTGTTGCACTCTGCAAGATGTGAAAGGCAATGAATAACTTTTTCAGTAGCCCAGTGCAAGCCCTCCTTTCCCCCCGCCCCCTCCCAGTGAAAACCCAAGGGCTGTGATGGTGCTTCCAACACTTGCAGAGCAGAACAGCTCCCAGCTCCTGGGAGAGCCCCCGCCATCTGCAGCAGGTCCTTAGCCCGGACTGTGAATGTGTGCAGTGGCTTAATGCAGACAACGGTTTAATTTCATTAACATTTTAACCCAGACGGCGTATTTCGAATGGAACAGAGAGGAAGAAAACGTAGGAGAGAGTCAGAGATGCACAATGGCAATAAACTCATCCTTTGTGGGTGAATGGAGGGGCCACAACCTCGACTAGAGCTAGGACTTCAATGGTCAAGTATCAAGGAAACTTCCCCCAAGCTCTCCCAGTGCACCTTAGTCCTGACCTGTGCCATCCCCTGCTTTCCCAGCCACTGGCCTCTCTTGATTGGAGACTGGCAACCCCATTTGAAGCTACTGAATTGTATGGTGGGCCTTTGTGCTGTGCACGAATGGCCTGCAGGAGACGAGACCACACACGCGCATCATCACTCAGTACCGGTGGAGTCAGGATTCAAAGGCCAGGTCCTCTGCAGGGAAAGGCTAGAGCCTCTGAGCTGCCCTCTGAGGACATGGCTGCTGTAGTTGCTTGACCTAAACTCTTCGCAGCTGAGTTGCAGTCATTATTGCACAACTGCTGTTTAACCCATCCATTGTAAGAGTTGCGTTAATCTCCCATTAACTTTAATAGTATGTGTGTGGCTAAATCTTGCCCCACTCTTATCAGAAGGCAGGTGAGGGTCCCGTTTCCCATGGGCTTCCTAGCTGCGGTCACAAAGGGCTCTAGCCTGCGTGCATGGGAGTTCTACCACTGAATTCAATGAGAGAAGGAGTGAGCCCAGCCCAATATTGGTTGGCATGTCCAGTTGTTGACCCTCCGAAGAGCACCCCTGCAAACATTGAATATTTCTGCATGTGAGGGTTTGTAGAAAGCTGCACATGTGGTGGAATTAAGGAGGCTTCTTGGAAATACAGATCTAAGTGTCTAAAAAGAGCGTTTGGCCCTTTGTACCTATCACACTACTGCAGATTAATTCTGCACCATGGCAACAGCAGTTAAGGTTGTAAAACAGCTTTTGTAACCGCCAAGGTTTCCCCTCGCTTTTGAAGACACTCTCCTTCTGTAAGGACACTTTCCCTGTCTGGTCTCAGCCCAAAGTGGAGGTCTGAGAAAAATCCGTTCCGCCATTGGTGAGTTCCACTGAACTGCCGAGGTTTTCAGCTTGCAAACTATACACAGGCCTTCTGAACACAAACAACTGCCTGTGAAAAACAACCTGGGACAGGTGCTGTCTTCTTTGTTGCTTGCCTTTGCAGCAATTCGCACAACTGGCCACTGATCAGGTTTCCTAGGTACCACTGGACTTTAGCTAAGGTACTGTTATGGCTCCCATTTACATAGCACCTGAGTGCCTCCCCTGGGAGGTAGGGAAATGCTCTGATCCCTGTTTTACAGATAGGGACTTTAGGCACAAAGAGATTAAGTGACTTGCCCAAGCTCACATAGGAAGTCTGTAGCAGAGCAGGGACTCAACCTCAGTTCTCCTGAGTCTCGAGTGAGCATTCTAACCACTGGGCAATCCTTCCTCTCAATATAACAACACTAATAAATAACCATAGGGAAATTTATCAGCAATGAAATGAGTAGGTGTTGCCATGTGTTTCTGACACAGTTGTTGGCGCTCTGCAAATATGCTTGTGTCACTTGGTTCCAAAAAAGTAATGTCTGCTCTCGATCCCCAGAAACGTCTACTAAATAATGCACATTTGAGTGTATTTTCAGCTTGTTTTCTGAACCATCACCTGCATTGTTACTTATTTTCTGCCTGTGGATGTCCCTCTTCTGCTACGGTAGGGGATTTGTGAGTATTACAGAGATAAAGGTGCAATCCTCAGACTGTGTGAATCAGCGCATCTCTCCTGATCTCCACAAAGCTGCATCCTTGTACACCAGCCGATCGGGCCCTAAATGGCTTATTTTTTAGCCATTTCTTTCATCCCCTGATGGGTTTTTTTCACCCTCTCCTTTCAGACTCAAGGCTCTGCACCTTCCTTCTGTTCAGGAAGTTGAAACATTCTTGTCTGGCTCCCTCTGCAACTGCCCTAACTATGCTCCGCTGCCAGGCTGGATAGGAGGTGGGGAGGGGGGTCTTCCCTGACTAAGCAGCTGTTGCTCAGTGCAGGTTTTCCTCCCTCCTTCCTCCAGCCCAAGCCGACTGAGACCAAATGTGTCAAACATCCAGCTGCATCCCTAGGCTAGCTCAGAGACTGTTTGCATTCAGCCATTCTTCCCTTTCAGCGCCTCCGACTGGGGTGGCACTTAGTATTCGTGAAGGCAAAGCAACAGATGAAGGGAAGTTAGCTTCCCATTCAGACTTCCTTGCATAAGAAGCTTCCCTGAGCAGCGCCAACAACTCAGGGCAAGTTGACACAGCGAGCTTTGCAAGCAAATTAGCACTTCAAGTGCCCTGGGCCAGAGCTGGTGTTTTACTCTCGGAGATGGGAAGCTACCGTACATGTAATAGAGAGCTAGATTGTGCCTTTAAAGCGCAGGCCTTCATTGTGGGAGGCAAGCGGGGCGGGGGTGGGAGCAGGGGGGCTGCCTTGCAGCAGGGACCCTACAAGGAACTTTGGGAGACTTGGCCAGAATTTCTCAAGGGGCAGCTTCATCACAGTTGGAAAGGGCGGTGTCGCTGTATATTCCCCCTCTGACCCAGCCAGCTCTGTAGGCTGGTGCTAAGGGTCCTAGGATGGGTGAGGGGCCCATTCTGCCCTTGCTCCCAACCCAATCCACACTCCAGGGCACCACATTCTGCTGAGGAATAGCACAGTGCTGGAGCCGACGTGCCTGTGCACTGCATCCCACGTTGAACCAGCTAATAACTGAACTGTTAGGGCACACCAGCAGGGTCCACACAGAGCGTCCGCGGCAGGCTCCTGCGGGATAAATCCCCACCCCAGCTTGCTGCACCCTAAACATGCATGTGGACAAGTCTTTGCAGTTGAAGTAGGCAAGAGGGACTAAGAAGAGGAAGGCGAAGGAGAGGCATAGAGGTGAACAGCCTTGACCAAGGCCACACAGCTGTTCAGTGTCACAGCGGGGAACAGAACACAGGTATCCAGGCACCCGACCCTATGCCCTGTGCCAGCAGATCAGTGGCTCTCAATCTTTTTTTGCCCAGTGATCTCTAAACTGCGGCCCCCCAACCAGAGGTGACACAGGCTGGGTGGCTCGCTGAGGTGAGTCAGAGGGTGGAGGTGGCTCTCCTTCTCCGAGCCCTGCCTGGGGCTGAAGCCCTGTTTATTTTGGCGGACCCCCTGAAACCTGTTTGTGCTCCCCCAGGGGGGGCCCAGACTCCTGGCTGAGAACCCATGCACTAGATCACACTGCCTCCTAACTGGAGACAACTGGGTGCTTTGTGATCGGCGCTTATGTAGCACTAGCCATGGGAGGATTTCAAAGGATGAGAGAGAGTAAGAATTTGTGTGTGTGTCTGAGAAAAAGCGAGACAGACAGGGAGAGAAAGGGAGAACGTGGATGCCTTTTTCCCTAAAAGGAAGGCACAGGTTTCCTAAATCACTCTCTTGTCCTGGAACTAAAGCTACAGCTATCAAACAGCAGAAACTTTGATTTGCAACATAAGCCCAACTGTTCAGTATGAAAACCCCAGGGGGAACGGAAGGGAGCGGATGAAAAGGAAAGAGACAAGAAGCTAAATCACCCTCCAACTCAAGCTCAGGATCCTGAGACACCAGGCAACCCGAAAACCTTTCTGTGCAACAAAAATCCTTCACTATGTCTCAGTTGCAAGAGCGATGGGAGCGGGTCTCTTAGTTTAAATGCTACCGTGGGCAATAGAGATGGCTAAGGACAAACGGCCTTAGAGTACTCAAGTCCGCTGGGAATCAAAGCAGCAGTGGAGGCACCAAGGGTGGCCCCTGTGTAAAAATAACCCCTGAAAAGGGGGAAAATGTTACAATCTGTAAAAGAAGTCACCTCCTGCGGAAACCCCACAAATGAGGCAGAGCAGGACAGACACAGGTGCCTTTCACAGCCTCTTTGGCCACAACAGGAGGGCTTCTCCCGTCGACCCAGCTCCTGCTTCTCAGGGAGGTGGGATAACTACGCTGACAGGAGAAGCCATGTCTTCACTAAAGCCGCACTGCTGTAGCGTTGTCGGTGAAGACAAGCCCTCAGACACAGCAATGTAGCTCCTGACACGCAAACAAGGAAGAGATTGCAGTTAGCTTGGGCTCTGGCAGCCTTGATACCTCAGAGGAAAAAGGGAATAGACGTTTTCCTCGTTCCAGATAAACATGAGCTCCCTGGGAGGAGATACCGGGAGCAGGCAGGCACTCTGGGTAATTTGGTAGAAAAAAAGCAAAATGTACTGGAGAGAGGAGAGCCCTGTAGAAAACCAAACACAGACGTCATGGCCTTTGAAAATTTTTGCTGGAAACCGTGAGGAGATAGTATTGCTCAGATTTGTGCACACGGCTGAATTGCACAAAAATGTGGGTGCAACTTGTGCTCACAAGTCGGAGGCTCCTCTTTTCTTCTTCTTCTTCTGTTATTATTATCTGTATTACCGTAGCACCTAGAAGTCCTAGTCCTGGCCCAGGACTAGCAAAAGCGAGGTGCTGTACCAACAAAGAACAACATGCCAACCCCTGCCCCCAAAGAGCTCATGAGCTAAGTGAAAAATGGTCTCCTGGAGAGTTCATGTCATCAAGAAACTTATGCTCAAAACCCCACTACTGAGCGTGCAAAATGGGTCCACGTACCTTTTGCTCATGCAAATGTCTGTTTGTACAAATTGCAAGTTCAGTTTGTGGGGATACCAAAGCTGCATTTGTAACCTTAGCCCTCTTATTCAGATGGTACCCCAATTAGGCTGTACCAGTGCTGAAACCCCAGCTACCAAACTAAGTGGAAAACAATAGCAGTTATCATATAATGCCCTGCCACTGATTTTCCTGCCTCCTCTTTCCTCCTGTGCCAACAGGGGGCAGAAATAGGCAAGATTCCTTCAAAGAGGAGGATAAGAATGCAGATAAGAATGGAACCAGCAGGGGAGATGAAGGGAGGGTGTGAGGTATTACATTCCTGTTTGCAACCACACATATGCAGAGATGAGGGATTGCCCAGTTTAAGAGACAGCAATCAAAGACTGGGTTGGCCTTTTTTTTCTTTTCTTCCGAGATTTGTGTTTCATCTTGGGGTCTTTTGTTTTTTTAAACAGAAAAGACCAAACGTTCAGATGTTGGCAGGCTCACCGCACCCATAAACCCTGCATTTGCATATGCAAATCAAGTTTTTTCCCCACATAGGTCTAAAGCCAACAAGTCCCTCAAGCACGTGCAGACCTTCAAGCACAAGTCATCCTATTGAAGTCAGTGGGACTACTCCTGTGCTGAAAGCGCGTTGCAGCTCCAGGGCCATAAGCATGCATTCTCATGTGCAGTAATCGCCCAAATTGCACTCCGAAACACAATGTGTTTGTACAATAGGTGCACATGCAAATGCTGCAGGCAGAATTTATGAGCCCACACTTCCAATGTAGGCTCAAAAATAAATGTTTCGGTGGGGTCAAGTTTTAGAACCAATTCAATCTATTTAGATAGTAAGGTCATCAGGGAAGGAACTGTCTCTTACTCCGTGTTTATACAGTGCCTAGCACAATGGGGACTCAATTTCAGTCACGGCTTCTAGATGCTACCATAATACAAATTGATAATAACAGTAATTAACAAATCAGGGTCACTTTAATAGGTTAGCTACTGTACGTTAGAGATAGGCATAGTCCAGTGAGCAGATCACAGGTAGCAACACTTTAATTCCAATAAAAAAATATTTGTATTCCTAAAGCACCCCTCAAGTCTGTATGCAGACAGTGCTGTATAATCTCGGTTTTGACAGTGACTTCTTTATAACCTTGGGTGAGTCACTTAACCTCTCTTTCTCTGTTTCCTACTCTTTAAAATGGGAAGATTATGAACACTGTTTAAAAGGTGTGAAGTGCTTTGAAAAGATGCACTCATCTGAACACAGATTAAGGTGGAAAATAAATTTATTGACACGAGTGTTTATATTTTTAATAGAGCTGGCAGGAAAATCCACTTTATTTTCTGTGAAGTTAATTTTTCATGTTTTCATATTAAAAAAGCCCAAACTGATTCCCCCCCCCCCCAATTTTCAATAAAAACACGGACAATATTGATGCAAAAGAAGGGTTTTCTATTTAGTCAAAGAGGCAATTATGTTAAAAAACAAGTGACAACAACTTTCCTACCAGCTCTAACTTTTAATAATCAACTGAATTTCTCCAGCTCCAAATAACAGTCTTAATTAAGGTATGAAGCCACGAGCAGGGGCTTAGCTGCACATTTCCTTTGGACTGCATGTGAGCAGGGCCTGAAACTCTTACAGAGATGGAGGTTAGTGCCTATTATATAGAGATCTTAACTTAAAGCATCACCTCTCTGGCCTTGTGCCCCAGTGTGACAGATGCTGGGAGCGACGATCGCTCCAAGAGAGAACCCTGAGAGGGCAAGATACAATGGTGGAGAAAAGCAGGGGCTTTTCTTTTATCTGCCTGCGATTTTGGAAAATGCTCACCTTCAGTCTAGGCTGAATTACCCCTGGAGCATCAACAAGGGTGATGGTGTTCAAAGGTGTTTGGCTTGTTTTCCTGCTTTAGCGTGTGCTGTGTTGTAATATTTTCATGTTGTGAGGGACAATGGAAGTTGTTTTCTTTGTTATCTTTGAGCCTAATCCAAGTCCATTGGAAACCAGTGCAAAGGCTGCTGTTGACGCTGATGGGATTTGAATCAGGCTCTTTATGCTGGATTTACTTCACTGTGCTTCTGTAGTTCTAATAACTCTGGGCCCAGTCACATCGGAAACCACTGCCCTGTGCTGGCTGTAGTGCAATGGCCCTCTGTCCCAGGGGAAGCCTTGAGAAGCATGCAGGATGCTTTCCTGAGACCCCAGGGTGCACAGGCTACTTCACAGAGGGCAGTTTATTTCCTGCCTAACCCAGCCAGCTACTTCTGGGAGCCAGTGCAAATGACACCTCGTAAACCTGATGCATTTGCAGTGTGAAGAAATAGGAAATTGGACACAATACATCCTCTATTTGCTAACAAGAGCACTGCATCCAATTTCATGGTCCGTGTTGACAATTAACAGATTTTTATTTTCCTAATTGAAAGGATTTGACCTACAGGATTTTGTGCTTGTGGTTCAACACTACCCATAGGCCAGGAAACCCAGCCATATTCTAACTGTGGGCAGCAAGGGAAGAGGAACCCAGATCTCCCCACTCTGGGTTGTGACAGACATTCTGTGGCAAGCACCAACCCAAAGGAAAACCAAACCCATGAGCTGTGCCTTTAATTCCTGCCCAGGCTAAAGCACACACATTACAAAAACAACATTTTAATTTAAATTCCGATTCCTCGTTCATTCACAGGAGCTGGCTCTGAGCGGGGATTTCATTAAAGGCTTTAATAGATTTTATAGGACTTGTCAGATCCCGAAAGGTTATGGAGCAAATGCATTTTCTCTGCTTCCAGAATTTCAACAGCAGTTCGGTAAACAAATTTACCATGAAAATGCAAAAAGTCCATCCTTGTACAGACAAGGAGAAATGAACTTCGTCTGAGTGACTCAAAGGCATCAAGATGGGCTTGTCTTTCCCCCTCCTTCCTTGCTTCTCTTATCCTTTTTATTTCTGTTAACGTGCTATGCAGTTCAGCAGACAGTTGTGGGTTTTTTTGGGAAGGAAACAAGGGAAAGAAACTTCAGGGGGGTTTCTGTTGATCAGACACATCTGAGTTTTTATGAGAAATGGTGAAATGTTGGCCCTTAAAAGCACAGTTACCCCTGAGCATGAGGCTTAGGAGGAGGCACTGCTATGGGACTTCTTGATCAGAGGTTGGAAGGTCCATGCAGACCTCACTTTAGGGTGGTTCTGCTTGGGATCTGGGAGCCCCACTTGCTTGGAAAGCAGGGCCGCCACTGGCATAGAGCTTCACTGTGTTAGGACAGAACTCATGCTGTGAACGGGATACCCAGATTTCATGTGGTAAAGTCAGTGGCGTGTGTGTGTGAGAATAAAGAGAGAGCCAAGACAGGACAACATTCAGGCTTCATTCCTTCCTCCAATGTAGGGCTATTGCTCATCAAGCCCTTCCTGAAGTAGAGTTATCTAAGTTCCTAGACATAACCATACTATAGTGTCCCCTATTGGGAAACGATCGTAACGGGGGGATCATTCAGTGCATAAAGTTAAGCACCAGCAGAAATCTTTGCAGGATCAGGGCCAATATTAGTACAGAACCTTTTGCTCCACCTGCAGGGTACTGTTAAGATGGAACATTGTGCCGTGGGGGCGGTAGAGCTCATGTATGGGCAAATGGGGCCTAGTTGCATAGGAACTTGGTTTTGCATATTACTGTGAAATGTGCCAGTTTAGTCCAGGCAATAAGGTGAAAATACCAGCACTCAAAGCCAACATTGTGTACTACTAAATGTCAATACTCCCGAGATCTGGGGAGCAACAGGTGAGGAGAGGTGGAGAGAGCAGTCTATGCAAATATCTGACTTTTCCCGCAGGACTATGTTTAACATCCGTTTAGCTGCAGGGATCAACAAAAATTGCCATTTCCTCCCCATGGTTTTGGCTCATTTACAGATTCAGAATGTGCTCTGCCCCAGAGGAGCAGCATTGTGCCTAGACCAGGATCTAGACTCTTCTTGCAATAAAATGCCATGTCACCGAAATGAATTCAAGTTACTTTGATATCGTAAGTGTGGTTAATGCCTTTGACTTTACCAAAGCGGTCAGAAAGGTAACACTCCCCTTTGTCGCAGGGCCTTTGGCCACTAGCGCTTCTATTACCTGCAGAGGTAGAGGAGTGGACTCTTGCTGGAAGGCAAGGGAGCTAGAGGGAAGAGGATGTTTTCTGGGCTGTGAATCCCCTCTGACAAACTTGTTCAATATCAGAGGCCATGTAAAATTCATGGGTAGTTGGTTATGCACAAGCACGTAGAGTCCATTGCAGTGGGGAGGGGAATTCTGGGAGCCCTGTGTCAGTCTAAAGGGGAAATATATTTGCTAATTATTATTGTTGATGCTCTCAGACAAAGAAGGGACTTGCTCAGTTGGAGAATAAGAGAGGTTGTGTGTTAAAGTCAGGGAGGTCTTCTTCTAGTCTGGGAAAAATGGAGTCTTGGTAAGTACCAGACAGGAAGTCGAGTTCCTCAATCTGGGAAGAACAGTCTATGCTAGCCTCACTCCAGGGAAGTCTCCTTAATCCATCAGTTCACCTGAAAGAGAAGGATAAAAGGGAAGGACCTGAATTTGTATTTCAAAACTCAGTTCCCCTCTGTGCTGGTTACCAGACAGGTGGGTGCCCACTGCTTTACAGCATGCTGAGTGTGATGGGGAATTGGGTGAGAAAGGAGAGAGCCTGGAAGGAAAGAAGACAGGAGAAGAGAGGAGACAGGAAGTATGTGGCGACTGATGGAAATGATGGAATATTATCCCTGTGGTTCAGAGTAATATTCTGCAGTAAATAGGGCTCATGGTGTGGAAACATCCAAGGCCAGATCGTGCCCAAGTAGATGCTGTTGGCTGGAAGAGCAGAATCACGGAGGAGCGGGTTTGCAGAAGCGCAGAGTACTCACATTTCCGCCTGAAGTCAATGAGAGCTATTAGCAGCCAGCCCTAGAACAGAGTGGAGAAAGGTCATTCAGTCTGGTTCATGGAGAATTAAGATATTTCAAAATTTGGTTTCATTCTGCTTTGGAATGAAAACCAAAAATTCTGAAATTTTCCATGAAAGGGTACACAGCCCCAGTTCTGGGGCAGCCTGCCTGGAGAGCTTCCTTCCCCCCAACCAAGCCATGGACCCTGGAAGACCTTGGAGCCCAGACTGGGGTGGAGCTGCCTGGCTCTTGGCTCCCTGTCAGCCTACCAGGTGGGTGAGCTGTCAGGAAACTAGGGAAGTTTCAAAACCAGCCTGGTAGGCAGGATTCTGTCAGAACTTCATTGAAATCAAACCTCCTGAACAAAACATTTCGATGTCGACAAACAGGCACATTCCGACAAAAGAATGATTCTTTGGAATTTTTCTAATTTGCTCTATCATCACCTCTGAGAAATCAGACCTGGAGAGGGGGATCCCATAGTTGGAGGGCAAATAAGGCTTCAGATTTGAGACTGTTTCTTTTCCTTACTCTAAAGAAACCTGGGTTCTGATGCACAGCATCCCCAGGTGGAATGGCTCACCATGCTGCTAATAAAAATCAAGCTGCTTCATAGATCACCATTTAGAATCACCAGTAAGAGCCAAACAACAGAAATCAAACTCTAATTCCCTAGTGGCTCCTGGCAGCTGATTCTAAATGATGATGAATCAAGTGAAGAGAAGGCCTCTTGTTTTTTGATGAGCTTTGTAAACACAGCTGAATATCAGAGGAGACTTTATGGGCATGTTGTTAATATTAAGGGCGTAGGGGAAAGCAACTTGGATAAAATTATAATTGACAAACTTTCAACCCAACTTTTTTTGTCTGAGATTCAGAAAAGTTGATGCCATTCTGCCCCCACCCCCCTTTGTTATTTCCTCTGCTTATGATTTTGCAATTTGAGACTGACAGATTCTAACACACACCTGCTCTGGATGCCTTCCCAACCCTACAAAAACATATTATGAAAAGCAGCAGTACATTTCAAGAGCTGCAGTTATTAGCATGTCACTGCCTGTGTGGGAGAAGTGTTTGGCCTCACGATGGTAAGGCATCCAGGTGATTACACATGCACGTGGGGCCAAGTGCTAAGAGGTGCTGATCATCTGCGTCTTCCATTGACTTCCGTGGGAATTGCAGGCGGCTCTGGATTTGGACCATCGTCTTGTCACTTGATTGCTGACAGAATTATAGGTTTATGGCAGCTAGGGTTGGGGAGGCGGGGGGAACCAATTTCAGCTAGTCTATTCTCCTGCCAGTGCTATGTAGTTCCCTGTATAACTTACAGAGCTTTGCATAGTTTTGCATTAAATATTCAAAGCAATGGGGATTCTACCACATACTTGGGAGATGATTTCACCACGGAATAGCTTTCATTTTCAAGAAAAGTTTCCTACCATTCAGCTTAAATTTTGATTTTCAGAATTCGGTTACTCCTAGTTATACCTTACCTGTGTCACACTACATCATTCTTCTCCATCCGTGCTGTATATGGCTGGGATTTGCTATGTTACCTAGGGCATTTGGCCGCTAATTTCCTGTTCATTTTATTGGCAGCTGGGTATGCAAAACCATTAAGCAGTTCCAAAAAATATAATCTCAGCCTATCACATCCAGTAGGCTGTCATGCAGGACCTTTCTTTCATTATCCAGCAGCTGAGGTCCATAACAAGTAAACCAACCTTGTCAACACTCAAGGGAGCTTCTGCACTGATGTAGCAGGACATTACTACTCATAATTCTCCTTTTTGTGTCACATATTTGGGAGCAAAGTTCATAGTTCCCTCACAATGTGCTGCACTCTACACGAACTTTTGGGTTACTCTGACACAGAAATCAGTGTGAAGCTGTGAACCCCGTACGCACAATCAGACCTACACAGATGTGCATGCATGCACCCACACATAGGACTTTTCAGATGTGGAACATATCCTGGGGCTTTTACTGAATCCTGTCTTTAGGTAGACCACGTGGTTAGGGCTTTCACATGTGAATGGTTTTTAAGGATGACATGGTGTTGTCCACCCAAAGCAAACAGCTGTTTTTCACCATTGCTGAGGGCCTTAATCAGAGAGCAGCCATTACCAGCCAAACATAAAAAAAAAAAAATCCTATCAGAATAGGATTCACAAAGAAACATGAGAAACCACTTCTCTGCTGCCACCTAAAGTTCCAGTGGGGCAGTGACACCTTAGAAAAGGCGAAGACACAGGCTAGATTCCAGCTCTTCAGAGCAGAGCATTTCGGCAGTTGTGATCTCTCTTTGAAGGTGCTGCCATCTATTGATTCCAGTTATACAGGGCTCTCTGTAAGAGCAGTTATTTTAAGGACAACCTGAGAGAAAGAGTTAAAGCAACTCTAGTCTACATATTTCAGAGGAACAGCCGTGTTAGTCTGTATTCGCAAAAAGAAAAGGAGTACTTGTGGCACCTTAGAGACTAACCAATTTATTTGAGCATGAGCTTTCGTGAGCTACAGCTCACTTCACCGGATGCATACCGTGGAAACTGCGGCAGACTTTATATACACACAGAGAATATGAAACAATACCTCCTCCCACCCCACTGTCCTGCTGGTAATAGCTTATCTAAAGTGATCAACAGGTGGGCCATTTCCAGCACAAATCCAGGTTTTCTCACCCTCCACCCCCCCACACAAATTCACTCTCCTGCTGGTGCTAGCCCATCCAAAGTGACAACTCTTTACATAATCAAGTCGGGCTATTTCCTGCATAGATCCAGGTTTTCTCACATCCCCCCCCACCCCCATACACACACAAACTCACTCTCCTGCTGGTAATAGCTCATCTAAACTGACCACTCTCCAAGTTTAAATCCAAGTTAAACCAGAACATCTGGGGGGGGGGGTAGGAAAAAACAAGAGGAAACAGGCTACCTTGCATAATGACTTAGCCACTCCCAGTCTCTATTTAAGCCTAAATTAATAGTATCCAATTTGCAAATGAATTCCAATTCAGCAGTTTCTCGCTGGAGTCTGGATTTGAAGTTTTTTTGTTTTAAGATAGCGACCTTCATGTCTGTGATTGCGTGACCAGAGAGATTGAAGTGTTCTCCGACTGGTTTATGAATGTTATAATTCTTGACATCTGATTTGTGTCCATTTATTCTTTTACGTAGAGACTGTCCAGTTTGACCAATGTACATGGCAGAGGGGCATTGCTGGCACATGATGGCATATATCACATTGGTGGATGTGCAGGTGAACGAGCCTCTGATAGTGTGGAATCTGGTAAACTACTCAGAAGTAGGGATACGCAAACTGGTCCCTGCCTCCAAACCTTGGACCCCAAATATGAAGCAAATCTTTTTTTTTGCAGTTTGAAGGCGTTAACCTTTAAGAATAATTTTCCATTTTCCTATTTCTCTGCTTCTGGATGCGGCAGGACCAAAATAACACCAGAGAGGCAGATTCTAGAGTATTTCCTCCTTGCCAGACGTAGCAGCTATGCAGAACCTTGCCAGGAATACAGTTCTTGTGAGCTCTGCAGCTGGCGTTTGCAGCACCATGATTTTCAGAGAAGCAGCCAAATTTTTCAGCATTCATGTGAATTAAATCTCTGGAGATCAACTCATAGCTACACATAACTCCTTTGTTCCACCAGCTATTGGAGGAAGCTTACTCAAAACCAGAACTTCTCTGGTTTTGTGGGTTCTGTGACCCCTGAGTGAGCCTAGTCTTCACCTTTACCCTCCTCCACCAATAGTCCATTGAACTGCAGATAGCAGGACCATGTCCTGTATTAGAAACTGATTTTAAAATAGTTATTTCCAACTACGTCTGAAGTGATGTTTTATCACTAATTGCCCCCTTTAATCAGCTCTGTCCTTAAGATAGCACGTTTCTGTCCTCCCTCTCGCAATTTAGTTGTCTATTTTCCAGAATGAAAAATCTCTCTCCTCACCTTAGATATATGTCAATATACCACAACCATCACCATGGTATCTGAGTGCCTTAAATGATAAGATTGAATATTAAAATATTAAAAATTCCAATGACTGCTTTGTTTTTCTCCCTCCATCTCCTACTGGTTAGGATTGTACCATCCTTACTGTGGAAAAGCAAGCTAGACACAAGAAGGGAGCTTTATAACGAGTCTAAGATACTGAAGAACATGGTCCATCTAATCTCATTCAGAAGCATGTTCCTCAGTCATGGGACACCTTGTGCCAGGAAACCCCCAGGATAAAAATAGTAATATCTTCACCACCACTTGGAACTTTGAGTCTTACATTTCTTCTTGGCAGGTTAGGTAGCTGGAAGCATGAGGCAGAATATCATGGGTGTTCGGCCATTGAAGCAAAACTGTAATGAAACCAAACCACTCATTCATAAAAGCCACAAGAAGCTTCAAGCTGATACTTCATGTCACCAGCAGAATTCTCTTTCACAAGACCATGACAATGCCCTGGAGGCATAAAGGGTTTCCTTACAGATGTGCCAGCAGAATTATATACATAAATCCACATGCCCGTCTTCAAGTGGAGAATATGGAATAACTGAAGTTGCTGGTAAAGTCCGGTTTTCTCCTTTTTCACTGCCACCATCATTTTGCATTATTACTTGTGAAATTGTCTCAGTGAAACAGTTTGGAAAAATCAGAGTCAGCCTGAACCTTCGTCCATCTCCTGAAATGAACCCAAACTTTCTTGACTGTCGGTCAGTATGGGGAAAAGTATCAGCTCCTTCTTCTTTCCTTATGGCTGTGATTACCTAGGTCCTGGTTAAAACACACTGATGATTGATCTTATTATTTTTACTTTCAGTATATTATTTAGCGACTAGATGTCTCTTTGTGCTGTACAGAGTTCCAAGTAATGTGTGCTCCCTAGTAAATAAGGGAGACAAAGTTGGGACTTATGTCATGTGGCAACCTGTACCTGTAGTTACAACTGTTTTCTTTAATAAATGCCTCCTGTTTAAGACAGACTAATTTTGTTAACATTTTTTTAGGTTTTTTATTGCCTGAAATAATTCAGTGAAAACACCAATTCCTCAACGGTTTTCAAAATCATCAAGTCTGAATTTTACACCAAAAAAAGTTTCATTGAAACGTTTCACCGAGCTCTATCCAAGAATGCTAATTCTTTGTGCAGGTGTTTGAGTGTGCCTGGGTATAGAAGGCCGACTCTTTGCATGTGTGTGTGTGGAATTATTTCCGTGTTCTGGATTCCAGCCCACAGTTTGCAAGGAATATCACCTTCCCCTCTCCTCACCCAAATTCTCTCAGAGCGGGGACAATGGAAGGCTCATTCTGCCACACTGCCAGTTAAGGCCAGTAAGCTTCCAACAGCCAAGTGGCTGAAATTTCCCTGATCAGATCTGATTACTTTTAGTGAAGCTCCTGTCAGTGGTTCTGTAATGGAATTCTGAAAGTCATTGTACATAACCCAGATGGGCTCTTCATTGCACTTTTAACCCTCTTCCAATTGTAGATGACAGTGACATTAGCTATGAAGATTTCAGCCTAATGCGGCTATATTACAGTGTTTGCTGGCAACATTAAAGCTGAAAGAACCCTTCTGTTCTGAACCTTCTTTGTCATTGTATAGAACTTTCTCAGGAGGAGAGGAAAGGAAAAGGATGAAGGTGGAAAGACCTTGTGATCTGGTCTCAGTGGAACTCTGTTCTGTGCAGCTTGGGTATAGTGAGGCACCACTTAAGTCTCACGTAAATCCGATTTTAAGGCTTAGATGTTGAGTCAGCTTTCTGCGCAATGGTGAATTTTATCCATAAGTACCTAGAACTTTAACAATAAAATGGAGCTGACAGTGCATGTCAGAAGAGAATATACGGTAATGGGTTTCTGGGTTTGGAGCAGCACATATAAAAATTACAGATAAAAATGTATAACAAACACTTAGGGTTGCAAAGCCAAGCATTTCAAAGTTAGGAAATACCTAAATTAAGGATGCCTGTGCAACCTTAACTCTGCCCCTTTATGTAACTACATTATGATACACACTTTAATCCTATTCCTCCCCCCTCCCGCCCACAAAAAAGTGATGTAGGAATACAGGTAACACAAACTAAGAAGATATGAGCGTATCTTCTACTTGTTTTTCTCTTCCTTGGCAGAGATGGCATATTTATAACACAAGAGAACTATACGATGACTGGGGTGGTAGTATCACATGATACCACGAGCAGATCCCTTCAGAGGGATGTTTCAATGTTCATTGCCACGAAAACACCAGTATTGGTGGGAGGATAAAAACTATAATATAAATCTCAGGTTATTTGAAATGGTTTATCACCGAGTCTGTCTTGATTTTCAGACTACGTGAGCAAAGATTCAACTACTCTTGTTCGCTCAGGAAATTCAGCTGTGGGGCATTTGTTAAAACAAACATGTGAGTTCTAACATTTTTACATTAATACAGCAGTGAGGGTATATGTGTGTGTGTGGTATGGGGGATATGAGGTCACTTCTCTTTGAATGAGTCCCGACTCTTATTCTCTCGTTAACTCAAAAGAGTTCATAAATGCTATGAAAAGGCCTTGAAACACAGACAAGGTTATATTAATTCAGCCACCTTGCTTGCACAATGGACTCTTTGTCAGAACTCCAGCTTTGAACATGTTCAGTGTTACTTCCTTTTCCATTCCTTCATCTCAAGCCCAGGGCTACAACAAGCTCCGCTCTGTTGAAGGACACAAAGAGGCTATACAGCATCTTCCTCCAGATGTGAGGTTGACCAAAGCTCTCCTCCTTCTTTCTCTATCTCCGCAGCCCCCAGCCCTGTTCCGCTGTTGTCATTTCAATCACAGAAATGATTTTCTTCGGTCTGGTGATTCCTGTACTCAGATTTGTTAATTTCTTCACAGCATCCCAAGATCTTCAGCACCCAGACGTCACGGTAGGAAGGCTTTCCCACCTCCGGAAGGAAAAAAGCACTCTTAATAATGCATAAAGAGGTTTCTGAGAAGTTGGCTGTGCTTGATCAGAGAGTAGCATACAAACCCTCATATATTTATTACAATTTACAGTGGATGAACCAGTTCAATAGAAATGATGATGAATCAAGTGAAGAGAAGGCCTCTTGTTTTTTGATGAGCTTTCATAAACACAGCTGAATTCACCAAAGTGAGCCAGCCACACCTCACCAATGTTTGGAACACAAGAGATGGTACTCTAAGAATAGCTGCAAATTTATCAAGGAAATTTTTAAGAACATTCTTTTCAGAAATGTTCTGCTTCTGTTGTGACATCCCTGGAGGCTTTGTCTGCAAGGATTGGGATGCTCTGGATCTAAAATCATAAGGCTCTACGGGTGCTGTTAAAGGACCAGGTCCCAGGGTCAACCCCTGCACACAGTTCAGGATTCTACCTGCTTCTTCAGATTCACAAATAGAGAACTTGAGTTTCACAAAATCAGCATCAACTGGGTATACATTCTGTCCTGACTGCTCAGAGCCCAGACCATTTGTACCATCCTCCATGGCCTGGTACCTTTCAAAACACACCTTTCTCCACACACTTTCAATCATGATCCAAAGACACAGATTGGACTGAACACCTCCTCCTAAACCAAAGGACTGTTAAGCAGAATGCAGGAACACATGAAAAGGTAGGTATCGTTTGCTGTAACACAGTCAAAGTGAGTTTGATGGGGTTGCGATTAGAACAAGCATCAGCTGCCTGCTAAAAACAGCTAAATATGAAATTAAATTTTAAAAATGATCTGTCCAGGAGCTAACAAACTGCATCTTTGAGTGCAACTAAGCATCCTGCCACAGAGTTACAGGTTGGTAGGACTTAGTATGCAGTGGGGATTTCACACCATGGTAAAGATCAGCCAGCATACTAAATTATGACATTGGAAGTTCCCTCCAAAAAGGCCCATTTACCTCAATCTGGATATGAGCCAGTTGGGGCCAATGGAGTTTCAGACACAGTTATTCTTTGTTGGCAGCACTCTGTACCTGCTCCTCCTCCTCCCTTGGCTCAAGACCTGTTTTTCTTTTTTCAAACAGGCACACTGGAGTAATGTTCTTCCTGTTGACTTTGGCCATTACAGATAAGCCAGTGTGTATGTGATTGTGTGTTCAATTCTGTTAACACAAGCTTATACACTTTATAAAATATGTGTGGGGACAAAGGCTCTCTCTGATTAGGGTATTTTTATATTGTATAATAGTGTATAAAGTTTCAGAGGAACAGCCGTGTTAGTCTGTATTCACAAAAAGAAAAGGAGTACTTGTGGCACCTTAGAGACTAACCAATTTATTTGAGCATGAGCTTTCGTGAGCTACAGCTCACTTCATCCTGTATAAAGTGAAATTCTATCGAACTCCCCCACCATGTTTATTTAACATATAAAGATCTCCCACCCACACAACAGAAACAGGATATAATACACACACACATACACACACACAGGTGAGCAGAAATAGGAAGTAACTTTCATAGAGTTTCAGAAAAAATGTCCTTTGTTGATATTCAAATTTTGAATGCAAAAAATGTAAAAAAAAAAAATTGAATTTTGAAACCTTTTTAGCTGGTTCTATGTTGGTCAAAAAAGGGATGAGATTTTTGTGATTTTGTTGTTGTTATTGAAGCATTGTCCTATTTTTTCATCAAAATTTGAAATTTTGCCAAAAAGTTTGCTGAAAATTTGAAGTTCTAAACATTTGGACCGGCTGTAATATTAAAGTTACAGCTTGCTTTGAAAACAGTTATTTTGGCTGATGAAACTAATAATGGTAACTTGACCAGTCATCATTCAAAACTGAAAGTATACTTATTGTATCAGTGGTGTAAAGGCAAAAGAGTTTAGGAGCATGTCTTGTGTGTCACAATATTTTGGTGGTTTTCCATGTTTATTAAAGGCTGTTTTTCTTTTTCATTGTAATAAGCCTGTTCTGTGTTTTGTATAAAGATTGTGCAGAAGGAAATCCCAATTCCATAGTGATCAATTTAATGAGGGTTTTGCCACTGAAGAGGGCCAAGATTTCACCAACAGAATACCACAACTATAAGTGTGTGTGTGTTTGGGTTTGTCCTACAACAGCAGTCTCTGGTGGACAACAAAATGATAGCAGCCACCTAAACTAAAATAAGAGAGACTTTCTTAACATGAGGATCTGATTCTATTTTCACTTAAACCAGAGTAAATTAGGAGTAAAGTCTATGGAGTTACTCTGTCATAAAACTGGTGGATAAGATATGCCCCCCACTTTTCTGCTATTAAACTTTTTTCCATTGCTGAATTTTGAAATTAACAAAAATATTGAAATGAGGTGAAACAAAGTGATTTAGAAGCAATAACTAACTCTTCAAGAATCTTCTGCAAAAGCTAAAAAAATTAGCTGTAATGAGTTAACACACACAAGAAAGTAACGTTCAGGTGAAGAACAAGCTGCCTAAGAAATGTGCTGTCTTCACTGAAGCTTTGTCCCACACTACAAAGTCAGACTCCTTGCTGACACCAGGTGCAGCCAAACTCACACTGAATGTGGTTTAGGCCCATGTGTAGCCAAGGACAAACTGTGTTCACTGCTCAGCATTCTTTCAGTAAGGTTCTGATCAAGGTTACCTAAAGTTTGTCTGCTTTATGCTTGCCGTGGCAGCTGACCCTTGCTCAGCACTGGTTCGTGTGCCCCTGTTGGTGTTTGTTCTAGAGTAGACCCTGGCTTCAGAGTCTTTCTGCCAGAGATTTAGGGCAAGATCCTTAAAAGGGCTCTCTGCATGTTGGGTGCTGATCTCTTGACAATCTTGGCCATAAGGTGTCACAAGAGGAGTTGTGGGGTGAGTACTTTTGAAAGCCTGACCCTCACTTCAGTGCCTGAATAGGAAGTTGAGCTCTTTTGATATAGACCTCAATTGTGGATGCTGAGTGCATGAAGATCTGGACCCAAACTCTTTGAACATCAAGCCCATGCCCCTTGATATGCTTAACTTGAAACACGTGGTGAAATCCTATTGGAGTCAGGGATGGACTTAAGGAGATGTTTAAGTGCTTTCCTGAGTGAGGGTCTACGGTTCAGCCCTAGAGTGCTCAGCGGGCAAAATGCCCTTTGAACTTGACAGGAGATTTCCTCCTTCATAACAACTTGCTTGATCAGCTCTTCAGTGCAAAAAGGCTTTGGGAAAACAAATTAGGACTGAAATACACTATTGCAACTTAAATATTTAACTGGAATTTCAATTGGCCTTGATCCCTTGAACCACAGTAACTGCATAGTACGAAGCTGAACATTTCCTTACCCCTGCATGTGGGTAAGTGGTAATTGTCTAGTCTCGTCAAGGCTGAACCGCAGCATTTGAAGCAAGAAAGGATTTAAAGCCTGCTGCACCTGGCAAGCTTAAAGCCAGAAGTTTGCTTCTGTAACTAAATGCTGCAAGTCACTAAACGAAAGGCTGATCTATGCATGGCCATGTAAATATCTTCCACCACTTGACAATTCAATTATATTCATGTTCCAAGTGCTGTTGATCTCTTTGTGAACATATGTGCAAGAAAAGTAGGCAAACTGCGGCCACTGGGAGCTGTTGGGGGCCGTGCCTGCAGATGGTCAACGTAAACAAACTGTCTCCTGGCCCGCCAGCTGATTACCCTGATGGGCCACGCGTCAAAGTTTGCCGAACCCTGTGATAGCCAATGGAAACAAAATAAAATCAGCCAGTGCAATGTTAAGCTAATGAGACAGGTATAAGCCATGAAGCTTCCTTTCTCAACAAAGGTTACCAATTTTCTCCTCTGTAATACTCGTGGGGGAATTCTGCACCACTGCACATGCTCAGAATATATGTCCTCTGCAGATTTTGTTGCTTCCCCACAGAAAAATGACTTTCTGATGGGGAAACAAAGCGAAGCCACAAGAGTGATCATGTAGCCCTCCCCAGCAGTATGTTTCATGTGCTCAGGGCAGCCGGTAGAGAGGTAAATCACTGAAGGGCAGGGGACAGGACTGGGGAAGACCTGGCTGGTGGCTCCTATCCTGCGCTGGGCTCAGCTGCTAGTCCCGGCTGGGCTGGGGAGGACAGGACTTCCTCTTCCCCTGCATGGCATCCGGGGCCATGTCAGACCCACCCCCAGATTTCTCCCCCAGCTGTAGAAAACTCTGCAAACTCCTTCCCCCCACCCACGCTTCCTGCACCCATTGCTCCTCAGCTGAGCCCCTCACACCCAGACCCCCCTTCCGAGCTCTATCCCCCCCAAGCCAAGCCCACCCCCACTGAGCCCCAACCACCGTCACCAAACCCCTGCAGAGTTCCATTACCGTTGCACCCAGAACCCTCCAACAAGCCCCTGTGCATCCAGATCCCCCCTGCACCCAGATCCCCCACTGAGCCACCCACACCCAGATTGTCCCACACAGAACCCTCTTAACTCACACCTGGTTCTCCCCACACTAAGCCCCTCCACACCTGGATCCTGCCTTGCTGACCTTGCCTGACCACATCTGGCATGGAGGGGCAGGGCCCTGGCTTGTTTCTGGGGAGGGCCCAGTCCTTGCGCTGTGTCAGGGTTGGTGCAGCCATACCACCGAGTCTGTGTCCCGGAGTGGGGAGCTGTACAGTGATCTCCCACCTGTGTACAGCCAGTGGCCTGTGCTCCCCAGTGCCCTGGTGGAACCTCCACATTTATTTGACGAATAAAATTTGCAGAACTTTAAAGTATTGTGGGCAGAATTTTTAATTTTCTGGCACAGAATGCCCTCAGGAGTAACTGTAAGGATAATGCTAACTGGAGTCAGACCTAAAACCAACCTCCCAGATTCACACTGCTCCAAATTAGTTTGGCTCCAGATCCAAAGACTGCTGCTTCAGCCCATCTCCAATGCTGTTGAAAGAGAGCAGCTCTCTTTTACAGCAAAGGAGCACTGAGGAGGGACTGAATGGTAGAGTTTTTTGCATGTTCATGTCAAGGTGCCACATGGTGGCAGAGTTGTTCTATGAAAAAGTTCCTTCCTGAATGAAAGAAAAGCAGCAGCACTTAAAACTGAGGGTCTCAGACTGGTTTCTAGTATTCTAGATGTCAACCAAACACATTTTGGTGCTTCTACAGGCCAAGAGCGAATTGCACACATTAGGGGCTCCTCATAGCCCCCCATTCTCCGACATAAGCTCTCTGAGTTCCATGCCCCCTTCCCCCGCTATTTCAGGGACTCCCTGCAAACCTGCACCACCTCCCTCATGCCAGGGGCTCTGTGTTCTCCCCATCCTCCCTCATAATCTCATTCCACATCATTACAGGTGCTGTGTCCTCCCCATTGTCCCCTCAATAACATGCCAGGGGGTCTGTGTGTTCTTCCATGTCCCCATCTCCCCAAAGCATTTTCCTCCATCCCTGCCATGCCAGGGGCTCTGTGCCTCCCCCCCCCCCACGCACTCCCCCATCCCATTTCTTTTCTCTCTGTCTGGGAGAGATGTCATTCAGGGTGTCAACATTTTTAAACTGCATTGGACCAATGGGCAGAGCCAAGCCAGTATCATACTGGAAGCTGTTCATGGCTGCCATCAACTGGTTCTTTGCTCTGTAGACAAATGCAGATGTGGTTGAAGCTGCTAAGTCTGCTACTGAGATGCCAGGGCCCCCATGTGTCCCCCAAGACAAAGACAGACCGAGAAATGCCATCAAGTTCAGTGTAGACTCTCACTTTGCTCAACTAATCAATGTGCAATTGATTATAAAAAAAACCTAATGAATTGAACTCAAAGTGTAACTTAATCAGCTGCAATGGGGCTGAGCACCCACCATTCTAAATGAAGGCAATGGGAGCTGCAGGTGCTCGGGATGTTGGTAAAGCAAGATCCATGTAGGTAGGATGGTGAAGATGAGAGTGCCTCCCCCTGGCTCCTCCCAGCTCTGCCTCCTCCTTCCCTGGTGCAGTGAGAGCTCCCTTGAGAGCTTCAATCTGCTTTGAGACTCGTGCAATCAGGTTCTAATGGCTGAAGGAAAACAGAAGGGAGAGGTGGGGAAGAAAGGCCCAGCTGACACATTACGTACACACAGCCAGGCTTATCGGCCTTAGACAACCTCACCTTCTAAAACAAGCCAGCCGTGCCAGCCCAATGGAGGCACCTCCAGCACACCTCTTCTGCCCAGGAGAAGGGAGTCTCAGCAGTTAGCACCATCCTGGAATTCCCTGTCCCCAAGGGAATCCCTAGGTAGCCACTAGGCCTGCATGTGGCTCTGCCACCAGGAGGGAAGCCAGATTCTAGCCCCAAAACTCTACAACCTGAGACACAACCCTAGATTGGCAATGAAAACATCAGGTTACTTCCAAGAGGTTGCGCCAGGGTTAGGAACGCAGGCCTGTGAAAATGCTGTGCGTGAAATCCCGGCCCCAATGCAGGTAATGGCAAAACCCAGGTCCTGAGAGGAGCCAGAATTTCAGCTTTCCTCATTGATTTCCCACTGAGAACATAAAGCAAGAGCTCTGATGCACTGAGATGAGACTAGCACCCTCTGCCTGGAAAACCTTTAGTTTTCAAGTAGTCAACTCATCTCCTTTTCGAGGATCCCCCTTCATCGCTATCACCTGGCCCCCAGAAGCTCTTTGCCATGTCCGCCATAATTCACCCCCATGAGGATCAGGCAGGATACTCTATAAAGATATATAAATAACTCCATAACGGGGCCGAGAGGTTGTGATTGTAAACAGGACTCTCCTTCTCCTCTCCAGGTGGTTCAATCCCTCCCAGTCCTTACTATTCAGGCCAAACTTCTGTTAAGGTCCTATTGACTTCATTGGGAGTTTCGCCAGACCAAGGCCTAATGACTAGGCCTCAATGGCAAAGAGTTTCCAGCAGCTTTTCAAGGCCTGCACCACATGCAGCCATTTCTCTACTGCGATGCTAATGAGAAAGATCACCCCACTGGTGCAAATTAATTAGTCACGAGTGTTACATGAAGTTTGGACACTGCCAAGAAGAAGCCAGAGAAGAAAGGAAAGCGATGAAGCATGAAGCCTCCCTCATTCTCTGAGCTCAGCTCCTCTGACATGTTCTTGGCCAAAGCAAAAACAAAACCACGAAAGAGGACAGACGAAAGGAGCTAAAGAATAGTGCTGAAAACTGGAAAGAAAATCGACCGATAATTGAGATTCTCTAGCAGAGATATGGCAATACACAGAAGCTCAGCTACATTAGCAAAGCTTAAAGGCCTAAAGGCAAAGCCTAAAGGCTGGTCCAGGTAAATGATCTGACAAAGAAAAGCTGTCTGGCGCAGAAACTTAATAGAGCTGGTGAAAGATTTCAGATTTGGAAGTTTAATAATTAGGCACCTAAATCCATGGTTAGACAACCTGGGTAACAGCAGCTTGATTTTCAGAGGTGCTGAACACCCATTTCCTTCACTGACTTATGTGGGTGCTCAGCAGAACTGCTAAAATTCAGGCTGCATTCGCACAGGGGCCAAGCTATAAAGCAGATACCTGTAATCAGTTATCCGTGTTTGCAGAATGTTGCCCTCATCCTTTTAATTCTACGTGCTGGAGAGTGAAGATAATACAAAACAAATACCTAGCTCTCGCCTGGCACCTTTCATCAGGAGATCTTAAAAAGGTGGCCATTAGCATTATCCCTACTTTAGTTCACAGGGAAATCAGACACATAGAGGGTCACGTAAGGGAACCAGCCTAACAGGCATCTTAAATGTCACAAACTCTTCTTTGGTTGGTTGGTTTTTTGATCTTGTTGACATTTTTCTTAATCCAACATTTCAAAATTTGAAGAAAAATGGAAAAAAAGAAAGAAAAATTTGAATCTTCCTGTTTTTCAACTAGATCTACTTTTTCTTTTTAGAGTAGCAGCCGTGTTAGTCTGTATTCTCAAAAAGAAAAGGAGTACTTGTGGCACCTTAGAGACTAACAAATTTATTTGAGCATGAGCTTTCGTGAGCTAAAGCTCACTTCATCGGTTGCAGTGGGGAGATTTATATACACAGAGAGCATGAAACAATGGGTGTTATCATACACACTGTTACAAGAGTGATCACTTACGATGAGCTATTACCAGCAGGAGAGCGGGGGTTGGGGGGGGGAACTTTTGTAGTGATAATCAAGGTGGGCCATTTCCAGCAGTTGACAAGAATGTCTGAGGAACAGTGGGGGGGGGGGGGGGGATAAACATGGGGAAATAGTTTCTTTTTAGTTGAAGATGAATAAATATTTCCCTCTTCTCTGACTTATGTTAACCACCAGATACCCTCTTGGGATATTCTTATAACCTGTGAGCCCTTTTCCCTGACTAATATCAGCACAGATAAAAACAATCATAACCCCCCATAACCTATTACAAAGAAATTTGAAATAACATTTTAAAAAACAAATTCCGCCCCCTCGTTCATACTTAACAAGCAGTGTAGAGCCTGTTTTTTTTAAAGTCACAGAGCCCCATAATTTTAAGGAAATGACAATGGGCTAGTATTTCTCACTCTTTATCATCCCTTCCTGAACATTGTCAGTCCTTCATGGGAACAAGGAAGCAACATTTCCATACATAAATGATTCTTCCAGATACGGTACCCTGACTGACTCAAAGCTTATCAAAAAGAAAAGGAGTACTTGTGGCACCTTAGAGACTAACCAATTTATTTGAGCATGAGCTTTCGTGAGCTACAGCTCACTTCATCGGATGCATACCGTGGAAACTGCAGCAGACTTTATATACACACAGAGAATATGAAACAATACCTCCTCCCACCCCACTGTCCTGCTGGTAATAGCTTATCTAAAGTGATCATCAAGTTGGGCCATTTCCAGCACAAATCCAGGTTTTCTCACCCTCCACCCCCCCACACAAATTCACTCTCCTGCTGGTGATAGCCCATCCAAAGTGACAACTCTCTACACAATGTGCATGATAATCAAGTTGGGCCATTTCCTGCACAAATCCAGGTTCTCTCACCCTCTCACCCCCCTCCCAAAAACCACACACACAAACTCACTATCCTGCTGGTAATAGCTCATCCAAAGTGACCACTCTCCCTACAATGTGCATGATAATCAAGGTGGGCCATTTCCAGCACAAATCCAGGTTTTCTCAGCCCCCCACCCCCATACACACACAAACTCACTCTCCTGCTGGTAATAGCTCATCCAAACTGACCACTCTCCAAGTTTAAATCCAAGTTAAACCAGAACATCTGGGGGGGGGGTAGGAAAAAACTAGGGGAAATAGGCTACCTTGCATAATGACTTAGCCACTCCCAGTCTCTATTTAAGCCGAAATTAATAGTATCCAATTTGCAAATGAATTCCAATTCAGCAGTTTCTCGCTGGAGTCTGGATTTGAAGTTTTTTTGTTTTAAGATAGCGACCTTCATGTCTGTGATTGCGTGACCAGAGAGATTGAAGTGTTCTCCGACTGGTTTATGAATGTTATAATTCTTGACATCTGATTGGATATTCTATCTACTACCCAAGATCCATAAACCTGGAAATCCTGGGCGCCCCATCATCTCAGGCATTGGCACCCTGACAGCAGGATTGTCTGGCTGTGTAGACTCCCTCCTCAGGCCCTACGCTACCAGCACTCCCAGCTACCTTCGAGACACCTCTGACTTCCTGAGGAAACTTCAATCCATCGGTGATCTTCCTGATAACACCATCCTGGCCACTATGGATGTAGAAGACCTCTACACCAACATTCCACACAAAGATGGACTACAAGCCGTCAAGAACACTATCCCTGATAATGTCACGGCTAACCTGGTGGCTGAACTTTGTGACTTTGTCCTTACCCATAACTATTTTACATTTGGGGACAATGTATACCTTCAGATCAGTGGCACTGCTATGGGTACCCGCATGGCCCCACAGTATGCCAACATTTTTACGGCTGACTTAGAACAACGCTTCCTCAGCTCTCTTCCCCTAAAGCCCCTACTCTACTTGCGCTATATTGATGACATCTTCATCATCTGGACCCATGGAAAAGAAGCCCTTGAGGAATTCCACCATGATTTCAACAATTTCCATCCCACCATCAACCTCAGCCTGGTCCAGTCCACACAAGAGATCCACTTCCTGGACACTACAGTGCTCATGAACAATGGTCACATAAACACCACCCTATACCGGAAACCTACTGACCGCTATTCCTACCTGCATGCCTCCAGCTTTCACCCTGACCACACCACACGATCCATCGTCTACAGCCAAGCTCTGCGATACAACCGCATTTGCTCCAACCCCTCAGACAGAGACAAACACCTACAAGATCTCTGTCAAGTTTTCTTACAACTACAATACCCACCTGCGGAAGTAAAGAAACAGATTGATAGAGCCAGAAGAGTTCCCAGAAGTTACCTACTACAGGACAGGCCTAACAAAGAAAATAACAGAACGCCACTAGCCGTCACCTTCAGCCCCCAACTAAAACCCCTCCAACGCATTATTAAGGATCTACAACCTATCCTAAAGGATGACCCAACACTCTCACAAATCTTGGGAGACAGGCCAGTCCTTGCCTACAGACAGCCCCGCAACCTGAAGCAAATACTCACCAACAACTACATACCACACAACAGAACCACTAACCCAGGAACTTATCCTTGCAACAAAGCCTGTTGCCAACTGTGCCCACATATCTATTCAGGGGACACCATCACAGGGCCTAATAACATCAGCCACACTATCAGAGGCTCATTCACCTGCACATCCACCAATGTGATATATGCCATCATGTGCCAGCAATGCCCCTCTGCCATGTACATTGGTCAAACTGGACAGTCTCTACGTAAAAGAATAAATGGACACAAATCAGATGTCAAGAATTATAACATTCATAAACCAGTCGGAGAACACTTCAATCTCTCTGGTCACGCAATCACAGACATGAAGGTCGCTATCTTAAAACAAAAAAACTTCAAATCCAGACTCCAGCGAGAAACTGCTGAATTGGAATTCATTTGCAAATTGGATACTATTAATTTCGGCTTAAATAGAGACTGGGAGTGGCTAAGTCATTATGCAAGGTAGCCTATTTCCCCTAGTTTTTTCCTACCCCCCCCCCAGATGTTCTGGTTTAACTTGGATTTAAACTTGGAGAGTGGTCAGTTTGGATGAGCTATTACCAGCAGGAGAGTGAGTTTGTGTGTGTATGGGGGTGGGGGGCTGAGAAAACCTGGATTTGTGCTGGAAATGGCCCACCTTGATTATCATGCACATTGTAGGGAGAGTGGTCACTTTGGATGAGCTATTACCAGCAGGATAGTGAGTTTGTGTGTGTGGTTTTTGGGAGGGGGGTGAGGGGGTGAGAGAACCTGGATTTGTGCAGGAAATGGCCCAACTTGATTATCATGCACATTGTGTAGAGAGTTGTCACTTTGGATGGGCTATCACCAGCAGGAGAGTGAATTTGTGTGTGGGGGTGGAGGGTGAGAAAACCTGGATTTGTGCTGGAAATGGCCCAACTTGATGATCACTTTAGATAAGCTATTACCAGCAGGACAGTGGGGTGGGAGGAGGTATTGTTTCATATTCTCTGTGTGTATATAAAGTCTGCTGCAGTTTCCACGGTATGCATCCGGTGAAGTGAGCTGTAGCTC
This sequence comes from Caretta caretta, assembly GCF_965140235.1. Lineage (NCBI taxonomy): Eukaryota > Metazoa > Chordata > Testudines > Cheloniidae > Caretta > Caretta caretta. The sequence continues at coordinate 5,683,435 of NC_134218.1, read as the reverse complement.
ACGAAAGCTCATGCTCAGATAAATTGGTTAGTCTCTAAGGTGCCACAAGTACTCCTTTTCTTTTTGCGAATACAGACTAACACAGCTGTTACTCTGAAGCTTATCAAGTGGATGAAATTTCAGAACAAGCGAGTGGAGTGTCTGTAAATCTTGCTATTGGCAGCAATGAAGAGAATTGACCACAAGGTGGCAGGGCTCCATCACGCATTGTCTGCTGGTTGTCAGCTGTAGGGAGCCACAATTCCATTCAGGAATGTTCATGGTTAAACCTTTCCTGAAAATTGCAAGGGCTTAAGGGCTCTCTAATTCACCTGAGGAACGAACTGCTGCAGGATCCTGCTGAAACTAATGTCTTAGTAACTTTGCAGGTGATGCTGCTGGTAAGATACCTCCTGAGTGAAATCTATCCTTCCCAGGACCGGGCTTGAGTAATCAAGTTTCACGCAAACAACACAGACACATTATCAAAAGTTGTTTTCGATTCTGGATCTCTCTGTTTTAGGGTGCTCACCCAAGAAATCTTGGGTCCAGTTTTCAGAGGTGCTGAGCACTCCCAACTCCCACCAGCTTCCGTGAATTGCTGCCTGTCAGATGCCATCACTAGATTTACTCTCTCTCTCTCTCTCCCCCCAATTCATTTAGGCTGGCAAGCCCACTAAAAAGAGCAATGGAAAATTTAAATATCCTGTTATCTGGATGACACCCCCACTTGGTCTGATTCATGCGGGTGAGTTTCAGGCTAGTTCTAAAGACAGTTGGAAGGGGAAGGGATATCAGAGAGGAAATCCACATGTTCTAGAGAAGGATGCAGTTTTCTCCATCACTCCTAGAGAGGACACAGCATGCTGTCACTTCTGTTACCTAAAACTATGTGCAAGAGAACATAGTGCTCATGTTAGTCTCTCTGCTGTGTGGTAGAGAGAGGGCATATAGATTAGCTACAATATACCTGCTTTGTGGAAAAGCCATGGACATTTGGCCCCATTTATTTTCAGTGTTCGGGTGATTTGAAATTGTTATAAATATTAAGATAGCATCTTTTTCTATCGATAAAATCCAGCTCTCACCGAGAGCTGCTTCCCCTTCAGACAAAACTTAGAAAAAGAGCTTTCCTTCTGAAAACTCTTCTTGCTTATCATACATTTGCTGAATTTCTCCTGCCTTTTTATTGCAAAGGGCATTTGCTTGAAAATATGATTTTTAGGGCCAGATTTTCAGAGGGATTTGGGCACCTAAAGATGCTAATAGGTGCCTACTAGCATTTGCAAAAAAACCTAAGCAGATCAGGCAGAGAGCTCCCACTGAAATCAACCTGGCCCTTACTGCTGTAGTTTATTTCTCACATGATACCCTAATACATCACCCCACAATGACACACTATAAGGATGCAATGTTTTCTATTCTGTTTTGTGTAGGTTCTTATACTGCACTCATCACCATAGTATCTGAGGTTCTTCAGGAGTGCATTAAGCAAAGTGACTACACATCAGGCATGTGCTGTTTGTTCTCTCTCTTTTCTCTAGGGAGTGAAACATGTGCATTGAAGTGTCTTGTTTTGATTCAGTTTGGGGTGTGTTTCTTTAAATATACACGTTGCTCTGTATTTACGCTAGGGAAGGCAAAATCAAAAGGTATGTCTACACTACGGAATAAGGTAGAATTTATAGAAGTCGGTTTTTTAGAAATCAGTTTTATATATTCGAGTGTGTGTGTCCCCACAGAAAATGCTCTAAGTGCATTAAGTGCATTAACTCGGCGGAGCGCTTCCACAGTACCGAGGCTAGAGTCGACTTCCGGAGTGTTGCACTGTGGGTAGCTATCCCACAGTTCCCGCAGTTTCCGCTGCCCAATTGGAATTCTGGGTTGAGATCCCAATGCCTGATGGGGCTAAAACATTGCCGCTGGTGGTTCTGGGTACATATCGTCAGGCCCCGTTCCCTCCCTCCCTCCGTGAAAGCAAGGGCAGACAATCGTTTCCCGCCTTTTTTCCTGAGTTACCTGTGCAGACGCCATACCACGGCAAGCATGGAGCCCCCTCAGGTAACCGTCACCATATGTCTCCTGGGTGCTGGCAGACGTGGTACGGCTTTGCTACACAGTAGCAGCAACCCATTGCCTTCTGGCAGCAGACGGTGCAGTACGACTGGTAGCCATTCTCGTCGTGTCCGAGGTGCTCCTGGCCACATCAGCTGGGAGCGCCTGGGCAGACATGAGCGCAGGGACTAAATTTGGAGTGACTTGACCAGGTCATTCTCTTTAGTCCTGCAGTCAGTCCTATTGAACCATCTTATGGTGAGCAGGCAGGCGATACGGATTGCTAGCAGTCATACTGTACCATCTTCTGCCAGGCAGGCAAGAGATGAGGATGGCTAGCAGTCATACTGTACCATCTTCTGCCGAGCAGCCATGAGATGTGGATGGCATGCAATCCTTCTGCACCGTCTGCTGCCAGCCAAAGATGTAAAAGAGAGATGGAGTGGATCAAAACAAGAAATAGACCAGATTTGTTTTGTACTCATTTGCTTCCCCCCCTCCCCTGTCTAGGGGACTCATTCCTCTAGGTCACACTGCAGTCACTCACAGAGAAGGTGCAGTGAGGTAAATCTAGCCATGTATCAATCAGAGGCCAGGCTAACCTCCTTGTTCCAATAAGAACAATAACTTAGGTGCACCATTTCTTATTGGAACCCTCCGTGAAGTCCTGCCTGAAATACTCCTTGATGTAAAGCCACCCCCTTTGTTGATTTTAGCTCCCTGAAGCCAACCCTGTAAGCCGTGTCGTCAGTTGCCCCTCCCTCCGTCAGAGCAACAGCAGACAATCATTCTGCGCCTTTTTTCTGTGCGGACGCCATACCAAGGCAAGCATGGAGGCCGCTCAGCTCACTTTGGCAATTAGGAGCACATTAAACACCACACGCATTATCCAGCAGTATATGCAGCACCAGAACCTGGCAAAGCGATACCGGGCGAGGAGGCGACGTCAGCGTGGTCACGTGAGTGATCAGGACATGGACACAGATTTCTGTGAAAGCATAGGCCCTGCCAATGCATGCATCATGGTGCTAATGGGGCAGGTTCATGCTGTGGAACGCCAATTCTGGGCTCGGGAAACAAGCACAGACTGGTGGGACCGCATAGTGTTGCAGGTCTGGGACGATTCCCAGTGGCTGCGAAACTTTTGCATGCATAAGGGCACTTTCATGGAACTTTGTGACTTGCTTTCCCCTGCCCTGAGGTGCATGAATACCAAGATGAGAGCAGCCCTCACGGTTGAGAAGCGAGTGGCGATAGCACATTTTATAAAACAGTGGTTACACACTTTCAGGGTAAACCTTGTGGAAGCTTGCAACGCCAGACAGCTACCGGTCAGTTGGGAATCAATTTGGAGTGGGCAAATCTACTGTGGGGACTGCTGTGATGCAAGTAGCCCACGCAATCAAAGATCTGCTGATATCAAGGGTAGTGACCCTGGGAAATGTGCAGGTCATAGTGGATGGCTTTGCTGCAATGGGATTCCCTAACTGTGGTGGGTCCATAGACGGAACCCATATCCCTCTCTTGGCACCGGAGCACCAAGCCGCCGAGTACATAAACCACAAGGGGTATTTTTCAATTGTGCTGCAAGCTCTGGTGGATCACAAGGGACGTTTCACCAACATCAACGTGGGATGGCCGAGAAAGGTACATGACGCTCGCATCTTCAGGAACTCTGGTCTGTTTCAAAAGCTGCAGGAAGGGACTTTATTCCCAGACCAGAAAATAACTGTTGGGGATGTTGAAATGCCTATGTGTATCCTTGGAGACCCAGCCTACCCCTTAATGCCCTGGCTCATGAAGCTGTACACAGGCAGCCTGGACAGTAGTCAGGAGCTGTTCAACTACAGGCTGAGCAAGTGCAGAATGGTGGTAGAATGTGCATTTGGACGTTTAAAGGCGCGCTGGCGCAGTTTACTGACTCGCTTAGACCTCAGCGAAACCAATATTCCCACTGTTATTACTGCTTGCTGTGTGCTCCACAATATCTGTGAGAGTAAGGGGGAGACGTTTATGGCGGGGTGGGAGGTTGAGGCAAATCGCCTGGCTGCTGGTTACGCGCAGCCAGACACCAGGGCGGTTAGAAGAGCACAGGAGGGCGCGGTACGCATCAGAGAAGCTTTGAAAACCAGTTTCATGACTGTCCAGGCTACGGTGTGAAAGTTCTGTTTGTTTCTCCTTGATGAAATCCCCCGCCCCTTGGTTCACTCTACTTCCCTGTAAGCTAACCACCCTCCCCTCCTCCCTTCAATCACCGCTTGCAGAGGCAATAAAGTCATTGTTGCTTCACATTCATGCACTCTTTATTCATTCATCACACAAATAGGGGGATGACTACCAAGGTAGCCCAGGAGGGGTGGTAGAGGAGGGAAGGAAAATGCCACACAGCACTTTAAAAGTTTACAACTTTAAAATTTATTGAATGCCAGCCTTCTTTTTTTTGGGCAATCCTCTGTGGCGGAGTGGCTGGTTGGCCGGTGACCCCCCCACCGCGTTCTTGGGCGTCTGGGTGTGGAGGCTATGGAACTTGGGGAGGAGGGTGGTTGGTTACACAGGGGCTGTAGTGGCAGTCTGTGCTCCAGCTGCCTTTGCTGCAGCTCAACCATACACTGGAGCATACTGGTTTGGTCCTCCAGCAGCCTCAGCATTGAATCCTGCCTCCTCTCATCACGCTGCCGCCACATTTGAGCTTCAGCCCTGTCTTCAGCCTGCCACTGACTCTCTTCAGCCCACCACTTACTCTCTTCAGCCTGCCACCTCTCCTCCCGGTCATTTTGTGCTTTCCTGAACTCTGACATTATTTGCCTCCACGCATTCGTCTGTGCTCTGTCAGTGTGGGAGGACAGCATGAGCTCGGAGAACATTTCATCTTGAGTGTGTTTTTTTTTCTTTCTAAGCTTCACTAGCCTCTGGGAAGGAGAAGATCCTGTGATCATTGAAACACATGCAGCTGGTGGAGAAAAAAAAAGGGACAGCGGTATTTAAAAAGACACATTTTATAAAACAGTGGTTACACACTTTCAGGGTAAACCTTGCTGTTAACATTACATACATAGCACATGTGCTTTCGTTACAAGGTCGCATTTTGCCTCCCCCCACCGCGTGGCTACCCCCTCAACCCTCCCCCCTCCCTGTGGCTAACAGCGGGGAACATTTCTGTTTAGCCACAGGCAAACAGCCCAGTAGGAATGGGCTCCTCTGAGTGTCCCCTGAAGAAAAGCACTCTATTTCAACCAGGTGACCATGAATTATATCTCACTCTCCTGAGGATAACACAGAGAGATAAAGAACGGATGTTGTTTGAACGCCAGCAAACAGACACTGCAATGCTTTGTTGTACAATGATTCCCGAGTACGTGTTACTGGCCTGGAGTGGTAAAGTGTCCTACCATGGAGGACGCAATAAGGCTGCCCTCCCCAGAAACCTTTTGCAAAGGCTTTGGGAGTACATCCAGGAGAGCCGCGAATGCCAGGGCAAAGTAATCCTTTCACATGCTTGCTTTTAAACCATGTATAGTATTTTAAAAGGTACACTCACCGGAGGCACCTTCTCCGCCTGCTGGGTCCAGGAGGCAGCCTTGGGTGGGTTCGGGGGGTACTGGCTCCAGATCCAGGGTGAGAAACAGTTCCTGGCTGTCGGGAAAACCGGTTTCTCCGCTTGCTTGCTGTGAGCGATCTACAACCTCATCATCATCATCATCATCTTCTTCTTCGTCCCCAAAACCTGCTTCCGTATTGCCTCCATCTCCATTGAAGGAGTCAAACAACATGGCTGGGGTAGTGGTGGCTGAACCCCCTAAAATGGCATGCAGCTCATCATAGAAGCAGCATGTTTGGGGCTCTGACCCGGAGCGGCCGTTCGCCTCTCTGCTTTTCAGTAGGCTTGCCTCAGCTCCTTCAGTTTCACGCGGCACTGCTTTGGGTCCCTGTTATGGCCTCTGTCCTTCATTTTCACAAAGGTTTTGGCATTTCGAAAACTGGAACGGAGTTCTGATAGCACGGATTCCTCTCCCCATACAGCGATCAGATCCCGTACCTCCCGTTCGGTCCATGCTGGAGCTCTTTTGCGATTCTGGGACTCCATCATGGTCACCTCTGCTGATGAGCTCTGCATGGTCACCTGCAGCTTGCCACGCTGGCCAAACAGGAAATGAGATTCAAAAGTTCGCGGTTCTTTTCCTGTCTACCTGGCCAGTGCATCTGAGTTGAGAGTGGTGTCCAGAGCGGTCACAATGGAGCACTCTGGGATAGCTCCCGGAGGCCAATACTGTCGAATTGTGTCCACAGTACCCCAAATTCGAGCTGGCAAGGCTGATTTAAGCGCTAATCCACTTGTCAGGGGTGGAGTAAGGAAATCGATTTTAAGAGCCCTTTAAGTTGAAATAAAGGGTTTCATCGTGTGGACGGGTGCAGGTTTACATCGATTTAATGCTGCTAAATTCGACCTAAAGTCCTAGTGTAGACCAGGGCAAAGATACTCCATTTGCCCTTGGAGTGGAAGGTGATGAAGTTTGTGATAGTCCTTAGTTCCTGGAGGGGTTCATTTCACAGGCATGACTGGCCTCTGAAAGTTGCAAAATTAATTCTGACTCTGGTGTGGAAGAAGCAGTAGGTGTCAATGGTCACTTAAGGAAAAAGAAATGATCTCAACTCAGCCCTGAGCAAAGCAACTGCATCTTCCATTGAGGTCTGTGGGGACGGGTCTTGGGGCTCTGAGTCTGAATTGAGCGTTGATATTTATGTAAAACTGCAGAGTAATAAATAATTAGGCAATATCAAAACACAAGAAGACTGATCTGTGTCTTAGTAGAGGATCTTCATTTTTTTATGGGAAAAATATAATGAAAAAATCATCATTTTTTCTCAATTAATATTTTAAATTTTTAAACTTATTGACTAGCTCTACAGATAATTGAAAACAGGATGAATTGTCCATAAACGTTTTTGTGTGTGAAAAATGCATTCCGTTTGTTTTTGATGCAATTGCCACGAAAACTTTTATTGGAAAATCAAAATTTCGGAAAAACTCCATTTTTTACTTTGATGTAACAACAGCCTTTTAAACTGACAAAAAGATGAGACCGGAGATGGACATGAATAGTCAAAATAAATGAGAATAGCACTTTATCACTTAAGTAGAACTTTCATTCCTCAAAGCACTTTACAAACAAGTCCCTTAAATCCCCTGTGTGGTAGGTCAGAATCATTCACTCTACTTAACAGACGGCACCAGATGTTAATTGACTGTCACACAGTGACAAGTTAGAATTCATAATGTCCAGATTCCCTATCCCACATTTAAAAGGTCATGTTTCTTCTCACTTAGTTTAGATCGGGGTTGTCAATTATTTTTTGTCAAGGTCCAAGTTTCTTGTTCAAGGTATTGTCAAGGTCCCGACTCCAGAAAAAATAATAAAAAAACCCCCAACCCAATAACAATAATGATAATAATAAGTGAGTAAAAAGATTTTGGAGTCCATTCAAAAGCACCTGACAGTCATGATTTGGCATGCAGTCTGCCTATTGACTACCCCTGCTCTAGGTCATGCCTTTATATGAAAATAGGCAGATAGGAGTGGTGCAAAGGGGAAGCGTTAGAGACGTTTGCCATGCAAAGGAAAACAAAGTGGTTATGAATAGTACTAGGAAGAGGTGTGTGTATGATGCACACATCTATCAAGTCAGCATCTCTGGGGAACCATGGAGGGGCGGGTCTCTTTTCTCCCCTCTCCTAGGTCAGGGTCTCTGAAGAGCCCCAACAGGGGCAGCTCTCTCAGCTTCTACCCTTGCCCCCTTGTCCCCGGTCAGGATCTCTGGGAAGCCATGTGGAGGAAGGACTCTTTGCTTCTTCCTTCCCCACAGGGCCCAGAGGAGCCAAGTTTCTCTTCTTCCCCCACCCCACCTCAGGTCAGGATCTCCTGTGCGGTTGTGTGGGGGCAGGTCTCAGTTCTTCCAAGAAGGTGACACATCTTTGAGGCTGAAGCTGTGAGCCCAGATGGGACTGAAGCCCCGAGTTCTGGCGTGCCCCGCGGTCCACTGAAAAGTCTCTGGTGGTCCAGATTTGGACCACGGGCCACCTATTGACTACCCCTGGTTAGATCTTTGTCTCTCAACATTCTGTTGATCATCATCAGATGGCTCTTCAATAGCGAGGATGAGAGATGAGGAGAGATAAAATCCCACAGGGAATAATTACCTGTGGCTGCTACAGGACCATATAAAGCTTTGAATCATGCAGAATGCCATTCCTTGAGGAGTGTGTGGGTGGGCATGTGGGTGAGTGAGATTGACAAGATAAATGCTGGGTTTTCATATTTCTTCTTGAGATAGCATATTAGTAGCACTTTATAGGAAACGGATAATTTCCTCTTCCTCTGTGCACTACATTCAGGCAAAGATATAAACAACATTCCCATCACAGAATCATAGAATCATAGGACTGGAAGGGACCTTGAGAGGCCATCTAGTCCAGTCCTCTGCGCTCATGGCAAGGCTAAGTATTATCTAGACCATCCCTGACACAGGTGTTTGTCTAACCTGCTCTTAAAAATATCCAATGACGGAGATTCCACAACCTCCCTAGGGAATTTATTCCAGTGCTTAACCACCCTGACAGTTAGGAATTTTTTCCTAATCTCCAATCTAAACTTTGCTGCAATTTAAGACCATTGCTTCTTGTCCTATCCTCAGAGGCTAGCGAGAACAATTTACCTCTCTCCTCCTTGTAACAACCATTTATGTAATTGAAAACTGTTATGTCCCCTCTAGGTCTTCTGTTTTCCAGACTTAGCAAACCCAATTTTTTCAATTTTCCCCCATAGGTCATGTTTTCTAGACTTTTAATCATTTTTATTGCTCTTCTCTGGACTTTCTCCAATTTGTCCACATATTTCCTGAAATTCCAGAACTAGACACAATACTCCAGTTGAGGCATAATCAGCCTGAAATAGAGTGGAAAAATTACTTCTTGTGTCTTGCTTACAACATTCCTGCTAATACATCCCTCAATGATGTTCACTTTTTTTGCAACAGCTTTACACTGTTGACTCATATGTAGCTTGTGATCCACAATGACTCCGAGATCCCTTTCTGCAGTACTCCTTCCTAGGCAGTCATTTCCCATTTTGTATGTGTACTACTGATTGTTCCTTCCTAAGTGGAGTACTTTGTATTTGTCCTTATTGAATTTCATTCTATTTATTTCAGACCATTTCTCTAGTTTGTCCAGATCATTTTGAATTTTAATCCTATTCTCCAAAGCACTTGCAACCCCTCCCAGCTTGGTATCATCCGCAAACTTTCTAAGTGTACTCTCTGTGCCATTATCTAAATCCTTGATAAAGATATTGAACAGAACTGGATCCAGAACTGATCCCTGAGGGACCCCACTCGTTATGCCCTTCCAACATGACTCTGAACCACTGATAACTACTCTCTTGGAATGTCTTTCCAACCATTTATGCACCCACCTTATAGTAGCTCCATCTAGGTTCCTAGATAGTTTATCAGAAGGTCATGCAAGACAGTATCAAAAGCTTTACTAAAGTGAAGATATACCACAGCTACTGCATCTCCCCATCTATAAGCCTTGTTACACTGTCAGAGAAAGCTATCAGGTTGATTTGACATGATTTGTTCTTGACAAATCCATTCTGACTGTCACTTAGCACCTTATTATCGCCTAGGTGTCTGCAAATTGATTGTTTCATTATTCGCTCCATTATGTTTCCAGATGCGGAAGTTAAGCTGACTGGTCTATATTTCCCCAGGTTGTCCTTATTTCCCTTTTTATAGATTGCCACTATATTTGCCCTTTTCCCAGTCCTCTGGAATCTCTCCCATCTTCTATGACTTTTCAAAGATAATCGCTAATGACTCAGATATCTCCTCAGTCAGCTCTTTGAGTATTCTAGGATGTATTTCATCAGGTCCTGGTGACTTGAAGACATCTAAAGTGTCTAAGTAATTTTTAACTTGTTCTACCCCTATATTAGCTTCTGATCCTATCTCATTTTAACTGGCATTTACTATGTTAGACGTCCAGTTGCTACTAACCTTTTTGGTGAAAACTGAAACAAAAATGTCATTTAGCACCTGTGCCATTTTCACATTTTCTGCTATTCTTTTTCCCTCCTCATTGAGTAATGGGCCTACCCTGTCCTTGGTCTTCCTCTTGCCTCTAATGTATTTGTAGAATGTGTTCTTGTTACCCTTGTCATAAATATAAAGGGAAGGGTAAACCCTTTTGAAATCCCTCCTGGCCAGGGGAAAGCTCCTCTCACCTGTAAAGGGTTAAGAAGCGAAAGGTAACCTCGCTGACACCTGACCAAAATGACCAATGAGGAGACAAGATACTTTCAAAAGCTGGGAGGAGGGAGAGAAACATAGGGTCTGTGTGTCTGTCTATATTCTGTCTTTGCCAGGGATAGATCAGGAATGGAGTCTTAGAACTTTTAGTAAGTAATCTAGCTAGGTATGTGTTAGATTATGATTTCTTTAAATGGCTGAGAAAAGAACGGTGCTGAATAGAATAACTATTTCTGTCTGTGTATCTTTTTTGTAACTTAAGGTTTTGCCTAGAGGGATTCTCTATGTTTTGAATCTAATTACCCTGTAAGGTATCTACCATCCTGATTTTACAGGGGGGATTTCTTTATTTCTATTTACTTCTATTTTTATTAAAAGTCTTCTTGTAAGAAAACTGAATGCTTTTTCATTGTTCTCAGATCCAAGGGTTTGGGTCTGTGGTCACCTATGCAAATTGGTGAGGCTTTTTATCCAACATTTCCCAGGAAAGGGGGTGTGTGCAAGTGTTGGGAGGATTGTTCATTGTTCTTAAGATCCAAGGGTCTGGGTCTGTAGTCACCTAGGCAAATTGGTGAGGCTTTTTACCAAACCTTGTCCAGGAAGTGGGGTGCAAGGTTTTGGGAAGTATTTTGGAGGGAAAGACGTTTCCAAACAGCTCTTCCCCAGTAACCAGTATTAGTTTGGTGGTGGTAGCAGCCAGTCCAAGGACAAAGGGTAGAATATTTTGTACCTTGGGGAAGTTTTGACCTAAGCTGGTAAAGATAAGCTTAGGAGGTTTTTCATGCAGGTCCCCACCTCTGTACCCTAGAGTTCAGAGTGGGGGAGGAACCTTGACAACCCTTTATATCTCTAGCTACTTTAATCTTGTTTTGTTCCTTGGCCTTTCTAATTTTGTCCCTACATACTTGTGTTGCTTTTTTTTTTTTAAATGTTCTTCCTTTGTCATTTGACTTAGTTTCCACTTTTTTTAGGATTCTTTTTTGAGTTTCAGGTCATTGAGACCGGGGTGGTCTCTTTCCATGCTTCCTATCTTTCCGATACAATGGGATAGTTTTCTCTTGTGCCCTTAATAATGTCTCTATGAAAAACTGCCAACTCTCTTGAACTGTTTCTCCCTTAGATTCTCCCTCTCACTTGCTTCCCATGTGATCTTACCTACCAATTCTCAGAGTTTGCTAAAGTCTGCCTTCTTGAAATCCATTATCTTTATTGTCCTGTTTTCCCTCCTACAATTTCTTAGAATCATGGTCACTTTCACCTAAGCTGCCTTCCACTTTCAAATTCTCAACCACTTCCTCCCCATTTGTCAAAATCAAATCTAGAACAGCCTCTCCCCTTGTAGATTTCTCCACCTTCTGAAATAAAATTCTGGAGCTGGTACAGAAATTAATTTCGGATGGGATTTTGATGGAGTGGCATATTTCTATGGGCCTGACTTTCCGATGACGTCAGTGGGCTTTGGATCAGGCCCTAAACTGCTTATTGGGTCATCACTGTTGCAAAATGTGTGGCCTTTTACATTGCTGGGGACATAGTTCTGTGCTGATTGTAATTTTAAATAATTGTCAGGTCACCGAGACGTGAGGACAGGCATTAAAAAAAAATGAAAATGAAAATCAATCCAATAAATACACAAAGGCTCAACATTCTGAATGGAATTCAAGCTGTGAAGTGTGTGATCCTTGACTGAGGATGTTCTCAGAAGTGATGGAAAAGTACAGCATGAATTTTCCATTGGAGGAAATGGCATTTTAAGGAGTGAACTAATTATCTGAGGCAAAACAAAACCTTCTCTCACTCAGAAACACTGAAGCTGATAAACTGTTGCCTTAGCAACCCGAGGAAAGAAAGTCACAGAAAACCCATTTCCATCCTGTCTGATGGAGAATCAATTCATAATTATTCCAGTGTATGCTGGAAAGTGCCAATTAAAAACTAGCCACCTTGGCATCAATTAATTCAGTCGCAGTGCAAAGAGTTTAGAAAGCGTGGCAGACATGCCAAACCCGCAGAAAAAAATGCAGAAATTGGGCTTGATTTTGGCTTATTTGCCTATTGGCTAGTTTTTGGCTTGTAGCTCATTGCTTGTTTGACTTGTACCTTGTTGCTTGTTGTAGACTGTTGCTTCTTTTTTTTTATTGGCTCCCGGCAAGTAGGGGCAAGGGAGGGAGAGAGTCAGGGGTGCACAGCAGGCCCACCATAGTCCCAAACTGCATACCAGGGCGATCTAGTCACATACACTGTTGGGGTTCTTAGGGATTGGCTTGTTTTGGCCTTGTTTTGAAATGAGATTAGCTTGATTTTTCACTTATTGTGAAAGTCGGGGTGCTTATTTACCACATGGAAGTTGGCAACCGTGGAGCAGGGATTAGTGTGATGCATAATGGATAGGTGCTCATATCATAAGTCGATGAAGCATAGTACATAGTTAAGAACCCTATATAGGGAAAACCGTCTATGGTAGCTGATCAGATTTGTTATTACAAACCATTCCCACTTCATCAGCTCTGCTGATGCTGGGAAATCAGGGTTGTGAAGAGGTTAGCTTCCATTTCTTTCTAGTGGGAGGAGGAACACTAGGGAAAGCCGGAGAGCTACTGCCATAAGAAGAGAAAGAAAAGAAAACGAGTTTAGCAACTGTAGTATGATTTCATAGGGCAGATCTATGTGGTTAAGTCAATCTAAGTTATGCAACTCCAGCTACATGAATAACGTAGCTGGAGTCGACGTACCGTAGGTTGACTTATTGGGGTGTCTGCATCGCGCTGGGTCGACAGGGGAAACTGTCCCGTCAACTTACCTTATGCTTCTCATTCCAGTGGAGTACTGGAGGTGACAGAAGAGCGATCAGTGGTCGATTCAGCAGGTCTTCACTAGACCCATTAAATCGACCCTCGGTGGATTGATCGCCATGGTGTCGATCCACAGTAAGTGGAGACAAGCCCTAATAAATGAATGTAGGTCTTGAGGTGCAGAGGTGGTTTAAGAGTACCTTCTTGCAGGCGGGACTAGTGTTTAGGTAATATTATTGAGGAAGCTGGGAGTCTCTTGTTTTAGTCAGATGTATTTATTTAACCGCTATATTCATCTCTCGTTGAAACACCTGGTGCATCTCTGGAGTCACCACAGTGCATCATGGGAGACGTAGCCAAGCCACGAAGCCCAGCCCACAGAGAGAAATGAGAACATGAGGCACCTAAACTACAACTCCCATGAGGCACTGCAGCATCTCAGGGAAACACAGGTTAATGCCGGACCAAACTGAAACTTTTCAGCATTTCCAGATAGTCGTTTTTCTGACCTTATGGTTTAGTGAAAAATTTTGATACTGTTATGAGCTGCGTGGAACCTGGTTATGGGTTGAACACCCACCCAACTAAGAAAAAAGGAGTGTGTGAACCTTCCCAGGAACTTTTGGCTGAGTACTGGTTTGGATAGGTGAGGGGGGAAGAGGAGATGACGGGGCTGGGAAGGCAGAACTGAAATAGTTGGAAGCCAGAAAGAGAGAGGGAGAGCCTAAAGGAGCATGTGAAAGCTGACCCTGGAATTAACCTGAGGAGAGGTTTTTTTTGGTCAGGGGTGCAGGCTGAAAAGGATGCTGTCGGTGCTGTGACCAAAAGGAGCTGTTTCCTCCTATTTGATTACTTCTGTGTTCAGAGACACAGGACTTTGGACATTCTTTATATACAAAAGCCAGACTCCATCAATTCCTATTTCCAGCTGGAACATCCCCAGGGCCCTGAAATTTTGACTAGCCACTCAGGTCAAAAAAGGGCAACAAGATTTCCACTTTTCATCCTGATTTGGGTTGAAAACAAATGTTAAAACATCAGAATTTCCCAGGAGATGGAAACTCCAATTTTTGACTGACTCTCACTATTATTCACATTTATAAGAAGTGGGAGAGCGGTAGCAGAAGGTATTTAGCTGGATTCACAACCTCTAGGTTGACAGGGACTGCCACATGGTGGCTCCTTTAAACCGCCTGCTGCGATATTAGGATGTCTTAAACCTACTCATGTCAAGAACTTGTACATCCTCGCGGGGATTGCTCTTCCTGATATATACCAGGAAGTTGTTAGTAGAGAGCACATGGCAATGCACAGATCAAAGACATCTGCTATGTGATATAACACTAGGGTGACCAGATGTCCCATTTTTAAAGGGACAGTCCTGTTTTTGGGACTTTTTCTTATATAGGCGCCTATGATCCCCCACTCCCTGTCCCGTTTTTTCACAGTTGCTATCTGGTCACCCTCTATAACACTGATGCGGAACTGGCCGAAGTCACAGCAAAGATTTCTTGCCACCATTTAACCCCTACTGTTGTCACCCAAACAGACCCGAGGGTTCAGTTATGGCAAGCAAGAGAAGAGAACAGCTTGGTAGCCTGTGCGCTCTGGCTCCCACCAGCTGAGCACCTACCACGCAGTGCAGATCAGCCCTGGGTTATATGGTGTTGCCTTAATTGTCTCTGCACTGGAGTTGGTCAGTCTAGAAAAGCAATGCCCTAGCGGGGCTACATCTCTGGCCCCAATATGTGCGACTGCAACAGAGAGCCTCAAAATATGCTGCATTTGCCCAAGCTGCCACTTGCTTGAGTGTGACTGTTCCTCCCGCGACCTGGCAGAGAGCAATGACTGGGCAATCGCATGTGCTTGGATGTGTCAGGAAGCAGTCTGAGGGCACGACCAGAAGAAAAATGAATATTTATACAGATTGTTTGTGAGCTTGTCTCCAGTGGAACCTGTCATAATTCCAAACAGAACTTACTAGATCCTGGAGTTAGATCCCAATTACCTTTTCTGGGCAGTTGAGGAACTTTTCCAGTTCATGTTGCCATTCTGCGAAAGGCCCTTGCTAACAGCACTGTTGGTAACAGATGGGCCAGATTCTTAGCAGGTGTAAAATAGCACAACTCCATTGAAGTTATTGGAGCGACTCCAATTTACATCAGCTGAGGATCTGACCCACAAAATCTAATGCAGATAGTGTAGTTCAGTGCAACAAAGAAGGCATGGTGGCTTTGTTTAGCAGGGGGACATGTATACTGTTTTCCCCAAACCAGGGCCAGCAAATGCTAGCTAAGGACAAGTACTCACCATATAAGGTATAACAGGGCAGAAAAAAAATCACAGAAAGAAGTTTAAAAAATTCTCTTTTACATCCCTTGATTGTTGTCCAGAGTTGAATACAATGTAGAACATTAAAGGAGGAGCCTCCTTATTCCAACAGGAGCCACTTTGAGGGATATGCATCAGACCTCCATGGAAAGGGTTAATCCAATGAATTCTAAAGCAGACCCCCGTCCTCGATGTATCAAAGTTCCCTCTTTGTATAACAATCCTGTGGGCATTAAAGTCCATGATACCGTCACTCAGTAGCAACCCTAGTATACACCCTCCCTTCTTCCCATGCCCTATAAAGCAGAAGAAACCACAGTGCTATGGCTGACCCTATTAAAGTAAGAATGATCTTTATATTTGTGTCTTGCTTCACCTCCATATTTGCCTCACCTCCATCATCTGCATATTTGGATTTCCTCTGCAAGGCACCCATCCTTATTTAACATACAGGGAAAAAACCCCAATCAAACAGAAAACTTACAAGACAGTATTAAGCTAGCCATGTGACATTGCCAACCCAAAAGCTCGCATCTTGTCCCCGTCAAAATGAGTGGCAAAAATCTTAATGTTACACCTAACTGGTAAATGGCTTTAATCTCTCAGGGGAAAATAAAGTTGTTGTTTTTTTAATTAAGGCTGCTGTAGGAGTTGAATTAGCACAAGAGCGTTCTTTGGGTTTATTGTCCCCATAAATTGGCCACAATTTTGAGCCTAGTAAAATCAGCTTTGGTTTGAAAAAAGAAAAGGAGGACTTGTGGCACCTTAGAGACTAACCAATTTATTTGAGCATAAGCTTTCGTGAGCTACAGCTCACTTCATGGTTATTGATGCTAAAGTTCCTAGGTAGTTCTGCAAATGGTGGAGTTCTGCCAGCCTTAGGAGTCAGTAGCAATCGACTCACGTATACTAAGCCTTGCGACAAGAAGAACTCTTAAGCATGTCAACAAAATACGTCTTCTGAACAGCTGTCTGAGAGCTGAGCCTGTTCTGTTCTGGGAAGCCTCTCCTGGATAAATGAGAACTCAAGACTTCAATTCTGTCTCTCCCCAGTGCGGTCCAGGATTCTCCTTGCATTAAGAGGACCAAAATCAAAGAAACCTATGCCCTTCACCTGAACAATTTGCAAGCAGGAAAAGGGACTAAATGCATCAGAGGAATATGAAGAAATTGATTTGAAGCTGCAGGGGAGATGGGAGGAGAAGCAGAACTAGAGAGTTTGCTCAGATTCAGTTGGAGGGGCCCTCAGTAATGTCACAAGAGAGATAATCTCTAAAGACAGCAGCAAGGAAGTTGATAAACTCCTGTCAGAATTATCATTGGGATTAAGGGAGTATGACATTTTTCAGAATGAAGATCTAGGTTGCTAATTCCACCAGTCCAAATTGGGCATAAATAATAAATGCACAAGAAAGAAAACCATTGCTATTCTCCTTGCACTGCTAAGAAAGTGACAAGTATTAAGAGATAGTGGTATTCATAAATTTCACACAGATGCCATCAGATTTTCCAAACACTGAAGGAGGTTGACGGTCATAGGAGCAAGAGATCTTCTGGTCTCTTCTCTTTCTGAGAATAAGCTATTAGTACGAACGTGTAGATCTGTTTAATTATCTCTGACAAAGGTAGTATGACAACAATTAATTGCATTGAAGAGCCTCAGATGAAAGTACTTCTCTGCTGAAATCCTCCCATAGCAGTGATGAGCTATAAAAAGACACAAATATTGTGTGGGTTGAAATGGAAGGATCTGTGGACCCAGCTGTTCCATGCAGTGGCTTGCTGTAAAGACCACATCCCATTCTGTCTGTTCTGCATTGTATTGGCTCATGCCTTTCCACTGGGAGCTCTTGAGGCAGAGACTCTTAGCTGATTGCCGTACTGTACAATGTCATGCACACCCGTGACACTGTTTTTATAAACATATCTTCGGACGCTCCATGGATCTGTGGTTCCAGGTCCCACAAGTTTCCATGGTTCATTGTGTGACATAGTTGGGGTCTCTTAAACCCACACCTACTTCTTTTCTTATTACTTCTCTAACTCAGCTTATTAAAATCTCCTGTCTAAACCACAGGCAACTAGTAAAAGCACAATGAAAGGAAATAGATCCTTTATAAAGGTTTGCTGCACCAGAGCCATTTGCTAATGTAAAATATATAAAATATAATACACTTTTATCAAACCACCCCAGTCTCAGACAAGTCTGAAAATACCATGAAGGTCAGTAAATCTGGCCTTTGTCAGTCCAAATTGGTGAGTTCCAACTCTGTAGACCCTTCATGGAAAAAGCCATGCATGAGCTCCCTCTCACTTTCCTTCCAGTAGGCGGGCAGAGGGCAATGTTGAAGCAAACTTAGTACGTGTATGAATTTAGTACTGATTTAGGATTAATGCTGGATTGAGCAGATACAGCACACAGCAGCAGTGCAAGCTTCACAATAATTATTTGCCTATATACCTTATTCTTCCTCAGGCCTGGGGAAGGTGTTTTAGTTTTCAGGGGCATTCAGTCCCTAGGCTGTCTGCTGAAACTAGCTTCTAACCAAGGATGTCGGTGCCCATTGAACATGTGGAAACGTATCCGCTAGGAACTGGACTCCAACAACAAATTCATTTAACCGAGGCCACTGAAACAGTCACTTTGTTACAAATCTTGGTCACTACTGATCTGGGCTAGGTTTGAGCCGGCTGTCTAGTAATGAAAGGTACTCCAGATGCATTAACATCCCCTGAGCTATCCAGTACCTTGAGTAGATACTGAATTCCAAGCAGAAGTGGCAAGCAGTTGGAAATACCTAGGAGTGCATAATTAAGGCTCTTCATTTTCAGTTTGTATTGATCTTTACAAAAAAAATTATTTCCTGGGTTTTGAAAATGCTACTATTCATTTTTTATTGATTTTGACCCAAATTTTGGACAACTGAAGTACATGAACATACTCATTGTGTTAAGAAAATCCAGTATATTACATTAGGTAGACGTGTTTATATTAATAACAAATTAGTCTAAGTGTAAATGCAAGGATGTCTGTTAAACTAAGGCAATGTAGTGGAAGATACACACACGCACACGTGTGTACTGGTAATGTACAGTTCATTAAATAAACCATAGTATTAAACTACTTTGGCTGTCAATGTTATTACTTTTCTCTATTTGTGACTTTGTTTCTGTCCTACCATCCCAATATTAAAGCTGAGTTTTACCCGGAAAACAGATAAGTTAATTTTTTGCACCGATTTTCATCTGTTTTTAAATTTTTATAACAAACACTGATAAATTTCTGGGAAATTTTAACAAAATAAAAACTGAAAGTGAAGGGCCTTGTGCATAATTAATCAACCAGTCATCATTTTGAACTTCAATGCAGCAATCGTGGCAGCAACTGAAAATAAGAAATAAAGCGCTCTCTCTCTTTGGCTGGTACTGCACATTTGGCTACAAAGCCCAGGGGCCAGTTAAGTTCTGTTCTACCACAACTTCCCTCTGTAAATTATTTGCATCTGTCACATTAAACAGTTTTCCCTATAACAGCTTAAGAATGGAGAACATATTCAGGAGTCCAATAAATTTTATACTCCTAAAGATTAAACTGTTGTTTGTACTTGCAGTATAAACTTTCCCTTTTACTTTTACGTTTATCATATGGCTGCAAAGAAACAAATTGTTTTGAGAACCTGGGTCAAGTAAATAAACCTCGCCCTTCACTCCCTATGCACTGAAACGATCTCTTAAACAGCACTTCACTTCCACAATTACATCCCTTGATTTATCTGGGCAAAAGCTTATGCCCAGATAAATTCGTTAGTCTCTAAGGTGCCACAAGTACTCCTGGTTCTTTTTGCTGATACAGACTAACACGGCTACTACTCTGAAATCTGATCCCTTGATTTGTTCAACATTTTCTTTGTGCATCTCCTTTAATAAAACAGCTATTACTCCCAATGGAGCCCTTCCTCTTCTGAGAATCTGCCTGGAAAGGACATGATTATATAATCATGTCACATTTCAGAGTAGCAGCCCTGTTAGTCTGTATTCGCAAAAAGACAAGGAGTACTAGTGGCACCTTAGAGACTAACCAATTTATTTGAGCATAAGCTTTCGTGAGCTACAGCTCACTTCATCAGATGTCTCGTTGTTTTGATTGCTTACTTCTTTCTGGTCCCTCTACTCATTCTAGAAATACAATTGTTCTGCGGGACTAATGGGAATAGAGTAATTGTGTTTGTTTTCTGAGTCTTGTCGAAGTCTATTTTGCCAGCTGGCACAAATCCATATCGTCTCCATATGGAGCTGAACAATGTGATCCAACTAACAAAACAGCATTCATTTCAGGCGGCCACAGAAATCATACCTCCAGACTTACCAGTGATTGTGGCAAGTGAAAAGTTTAGGTTGATAACATCTGTTCTGTGGTCAAATGATTAGAGATTCCTCTGGTCAGTTTCATAATAGCTTCAATATAGTTTATATATTGTAGCACTCATTTAACCTATAGCACTATACACATCACATGAACTCCATAATACCTTCTGTCCATGAATAAGAATTTATTAGCCCTGATCCTTGGGTCTGGTCAAACTGGGATTGGTATAGGGTCAAATGGCTCTTCACAAAGGTAACAATATGCCAAATTTGTAGAGCTGGGGAAAAATTTCTATGGAAGAAATTTTTTTGGTGAAAAATGCAGATTCAGAGACACCAAAACATTTTGCAAATTTGTGTTAATCTTGACAAATTGTTTTGGGGAAAAAAATTCAGAAAAAAAAAATCATTTTGACATTTTTTTAAATGAAACTTTTGATTTTTCTATTGTAACTGATTCTGCATTTCAAAATTTTATTTTATTTTAAAAAGGAAAACTGTTTTAAAAAATCCTGAAACCAAAATTATTTTTTTAAGATCTTTGATTTGCTGAAAATTTAGAAAAAAATTGTTTTAAGTTCAACCCAAAACTATTTCTGATGCCCCAACAACAAAGTTCTCTCTGCCTGTTGTGGTAAGATGAGGCTCTGAAACATAAACCCTTGTATCCGAGGCCCAGTATGAGGCCTGAGGCCTGAACTAAAGTAATGGTCAAGACTTCGTTAACATAAAACAAAGTTAAGCTGTGAGCCAGAGGCAGGCCCTGCTCACAGAAGCTGGCAAGAAGAAGGCTGATGTTGCAAAAATACACATACCTAAAAGGTACTAAGCATTAGTAATATAAACACGTGCCAGGATGGTACCAAGAACACTCTGCACTGTCACTTTCCACATAGAATCACAGAATATCAGGGTTGGAAGGGACCTCAGGAGGTCATCTAGTCCAACCTCCTGCTCAAAAGCAGGACCCATCCCCAATTAAATCATCCCAGCCAGGGCTTTGTCAAGCCTGACCTTAAAAACTTCTAAGGAAGGAGATTCCACCACCTCCCTAGGCAACGCATTCCAGTGTTTCACCACCCTCCTAGTGAAAATTTTTTCCTAATATCCAACCTAAACCTCCCCCACTGCAACTTGAGACCATTACTCCTTGTCCTGTCCTCTTCCACCACTGAGAACAGTCTAGAACCATCCTCTCTGGAACCACCTCTCAGGTAGTTGAAAGCAGCTATCAAATCCCCCCTCATTCTTCTCTTCCGCAGACATAGATAACAAGGAACAGGCGGACCCATCCTAAAGACAGGGTCAAAAGGCTAGTATGATGGATAGAGTTGTTTTGTTCAAACCAAAACGTACAAGGTGAGAGGCGGCACCCCAACATGTAGAGGGGATGTACCTCAATACGTCAGGTGTGACGTGTAACTTGTTTGTACCTGTGCATAAGAATGCACCCCTGAAGAGTTGCCTTCATCTGGCCTAGGGGGCAGTGGTAAGTCCCGTCGCTGACTGAGCTGTGTCCATTCTCAGGGAGCACATATGTACTAGCAGACCTGTAGACATCTGATCCAGGGAGCTAGAGACTGTGATTCGTTTGGCCATAAACCTGGCCAGGTGCCTTCGTACCTTATTGGAGTCTGTGGTCATTGGGGGCTCTCTCGAGGTCTCCTGTGTCAGCGATCTGCACAGAGCTGGGGCAGCACACAGGGGGAATGCACCCCCGCAGCCGACTTTAACCAACATTGAACAGAGCAGAGCAGAGCACCACACCGGTGACGTCTGACGACACCTGTATCTGCATCCTTATTATATCCTCACGCTCTGATTTCTTTATTTAATCAGCAGAAAAAGTGTGGTTTATGCTCCTGCCAGTACTACAGAAAAATTATACCTGCAGAAGAGCAAACAGCACCCAGTTTTTCCATATCTACTGTCCCCCCATTACCAGTAAATTCTGGCTCCAGAACCCTTACTCCCTTTGCAGGTTTGGCCGGCGTTTATGTCATTTTTTATTTTGTTTATTATTTTATTTATTATTATGTATTATTTATTTTATTTGTGTGTATTGCAATAGCCCCAGGAGGCCTCAGTCATAATCTTATGCTGTACCCCATGAAAACGCATTGGGAGTCACTCTCCCTGCTCCTGGGAGTTTACACTTGGGTCACATTTTGAATTTTTTCTTAGCATCTGTGAGGGCTAGAAACATCCTTTAACAAAATTTAAAGCCTGCATTCTGCAGCATCTGTGTCTGTTCTGAAGACCAGATAAATATCTCAAACACCTGGGATTTTCTGTAGGGGGTGGCATACTACAACAGGGGGTGGAAGAAATATCCTGCGATATATAGCATATATGATGGAGGTTAGTATATTGCAGTATATGCACTTCAGGGGTGGCATATATGGGGTAGCATATATATACTCCGTGGTCAAGGGAGAAAGTGTCGCAGTATATAAATAGGCAAGGGAAGTAGCAGCATATTGCAGTATATATTGTGACAGGGTCGGGCCAGGTGGCTACAGGAGAGTGATCCTATTGGCAGGGCTGGCTCCAGGCACCAGCTTTCCAAGCAGGTGCTTGAGGTGGCATTCAGAATGGGGTGGCAGTCCGTGTCCCATGGCGGCAATTCTCCCCGCCCCGGCGGCTCTTCCAGGCACGGTGGCAATTCGATGGCAGCCCTGCTGCTGTTGCGGTGGCAGCAGTTCGGCGGAGACTGCTTGGGGCGGCAAAATTGGTAGAGCCGCCCCTGCCTATTGGGATCCAGGAAGTGGGCCGGCAGAAGCCCGCCCATTGCTAAAGGACTCCCCCCCGGTCTCAGCCTGAGGGGAGGATCCACAGGACCTGGAAGCCAAGTGATTCCGGGGGACAACTAATGATATAACAGGGACAGGAATGTGGTCAAAAGGTCAAATGAAGGGAACCTGACGGGGACACCGAGCAGTGAACCCCGGACAGCACCCACTGCTCCTCGAAGGCGTCAAGGGAGCCAATGGACGCCACCCAGAGGAACTCTGCCCGGATGCGTGAATGGACGGAGGATCGGAAATAGGCCCCACAGTCACAGGATTATGTCATGTCAGGCTGAGCTTATGGTGCTGAGAAGTTTTTAGTACCATTTAGCATGGGAGGCATTACTGGAAAATGAATAAGCAGGATTCGAGATTTTTTCTGATCCTTGCCACAATTTAGGATGCCAGAGAAGAGATGGCATCATCCCCAGGGGAGAATGGAGTTAACAAAGCTGTCCAAAGAAAGAGAGAAACTTGCTAACTGGCAGATAATGAAGCCAATATAAAAGAAATTTGTTTGAATAAGAAACCAGTAAAAAATGCACTTAATTAGCGAATGCACTGAATTCTGATGCTCGTGTTTCTGCGTCCCTTTATCCAAGCTTAAAATGAGGAAAATACTGGGAGTTACTGGGGAAATCCACAAATTTCTTAGGCAGAGCAAAGTGGTGACTGCAGAGAAATGAAATCTAACATTGGACACATGGGGGACTACAAAAATATTCTCTGGAATGATTTTTCAAATTCAAGGCCAAATGGGAGTTTGGACTGAGTGAGATCTGCAGGATGTGACCTTCTCTTTTATTATTATTTACATTACAGCAGCCCCTCGAAGTGCCAACTAAGAATAGGGTCCTAAGCACTGTATAAACACAGAGAGAGTCCCTGCCCCAAAGAGTTTACAATCTAAATAGACCAGACAGATAAAGGGAAAACACAGCAGAGCCCGGACTAGAACGCAGGTGTCCTGGCACCCACACCAGCATCCTATTCGCTAGACTGTGCGACCTCTTAACTTGTCTAGGAATTTGGGAACTGTCACTGCTCTTGGTAGGCTGTTAAGGAAATGAGGCTAGGAGGATAGCAATTTCCTTCCCGCTGTGACCTCATTAATTGGAACATTTCTTTTCACTGACAGCAGTGAGTCTAGGAAGACTGGTCAGCTGCAAAGAATTAGAATTGCAAAGGATGTAGGGTGTGATCATCTGCAGCGTTAGAATGATTAAACCAACATGCTAACAGCATTATATGTCACCTGTGATGTACACTCCCAAGGAGCTTCATGGAGCAGTGTTGTAATTTAGTAGCCTGTGGTTTTGGAACACCTGAGGTCACACACTTCAATTCTACCTGTGTCAGGTAGGTACTTATATTCTCCCCATCACCATAGTATCTGAGTGCTTCTCACTCTCACCTGTGTGAGGTAGGGCAGTGCTATTAGTCCAGTTTTACAGCAGGGGATCTGAGGCGCAGGGAGAGATCAAAGGTCATACAGGGAGACTGCAGCAAAACAGGGAATGGAACTCAGGTCTTCCCACTCCTAAGGTAGTGCTATAACCACTGGACAATCCCTCCTCTCTTGAAGGCACTTGTCCTAGTTCCAGATTATGGACCCCTTGAGAGCCATCCATTGCTACTCGGAAGCAGCCCAAGTCTGGAAGCGCTCACGTGTACAGAGGGAGATGGGCTGGAAATATATCATAAGTTGAGATCACTGGCTTCATTTATGAATATAATTTAAAAATGACATGTTATTAACTTATTGTACTCTGCATCCCAAGCAATGAGTACACTAAGGCCACTTTACATGACTCTGACAATTAGAATCTGAATATTAGGCCCTCAGCAGTCCATCCTATTTTAAAACTAAGTAGAACAGCTGGCTGATAAGCAAATTGTTTGATCAGAAGAACATTGCATCCCCTTTTCAGGTTGAATTTGGGAAACTGCAGTTTACAGAAATAGCTATAAGTCCATAATAGCCGGCTTTGCTCTGGGCACCGCTTTTACATTGGTGCAATCCTCCTAAAGCATCTCTTTACATCTCTTACTGTTATTGCCTGAACATTTTAAGGGACTTTGATTCTTTAAAGATTCTGAGCTTCACATAGATCATGTGATGAGGAGTGTAAAAAAAAAAGGCAGGTTTCCAAGCCCACAAAAATCTGAGTTTAAGATAAACTTAGCCAGCAGGAGCCTTCATCACCCTGAGCTTGAATTGAATCCAAGCCAAATATGTTTGAGGTTTTAAGGAAAAAATATTAACATTAGAGGTATGAAAAACTAATGAATGTTCATATGAAAATTTTCACTGTTTCATTTTGGGCACGTTCACCTCTCTGTATTTGTGTTTTAATGCAAAATTTTAAGTGTCTGAACATTCCATTTTCAAAACCACCTATTATCTAAGATGAATCTATTTTCTCTCAATAATAGATTTATTTTTGCAGAGAGACCTACCTCCTGGGTTTGACTGGAAACGGATAGAAAAGCCCTCAAACAGCAAAGGCAAAATCATTTCTGCAGTATTTTGGAGCAGATCAAGACATAGGTTTTTTGTTGTTTTTTTGCTACTCCCTTCCCAAAAATGGAAAGTTCATAGTTTCCAGACCAAAAGAGAGTAGGAAAAACAATCAGATGATTTTGAGGCCTTCTGTGTCCTAGCCTGTACCCAAAACCTATAAAGAGCCTCCCATTATTAGTGGAGGAATCAGTAAAAAAGAACTTCCTGGAAAGTTATATGTATTTCTGCTTCAAATACCATGCAACGCACCTTTTATCAGTTTTTACAATGATGTGACAAGACACTGATCAGAGGAAGAAGAGACTCTCCCCCTCTCCAATATGCTCCCCCAGTTCAGGCACTTGTGTTACTTTAAATACAAAAAGAGAAAAAGTAATGTAAAAAGGATCCTGCCCCTTCTGAGCCAAAGAAGTGCAATTAGGCTTCCTTCAGCCAAGGCATGACAGCCTTCAGCCAAAACCAAAGAAAATGTTGAAAATATAGCTCATTTTACCCAAGCTCCAAAGTCAGTAAGATATCTACTCCCCTCTCTGCCCAACCCATCTTCCAAAGGAACCTCTTTCTAATTTTCACTTCCAGAGTCAATTCTAGCATCGCATGCCTCATCTTTCTTATAGAGTGTGAGAGGTAAGGGGTGGTGGTTAATTAATTCCTTACAGCTGGTCCAAACCTGTTATGTCCCAACCCCCTCCATTCAGGGGAGGCAGCTGTGGTCCATCTTCCAAACAGAGGGAGGAGGTTAACCCTTTCCCTACCAATCTTGACACCACTCCCTCAACCCCCCCAAGTACACTGTCTGTTCTGAGTGAAGAAGGGAAAAGCTGATCTTAGCAATAAAATTGATTTTTCCAGTTACTGAAATTTAGGTGGTTGGGTTTTGTGGGGTTTTTTTTCCATTTCACATATATATGCTGTAATATTTAACATTTAGTATGTATGCATGCTATATTCCCTTATTAATAGCTTCCTAGGTACACCAATATATGTATGTACGCTATAGAAGTATGTAGATGTATACAGCTATATGTGTGTACTGTGTATATTAACATGAATGTATGTAGTTACTATGTATCTATGTATGAACTACATCTCTGTATATATACACACACGCCCATAGATATTTTCTGAGTTTCTTTCAGGCCCTTTGCCCAAAATTTCAGTGAACGATCAGATACATAGATGAAGATGATTTGTTGGGGAAGAGTCAACACGACCTTTGTAAAGGGAAATCATGCCTCACTAATCTATTAGAATTCTTTGAGGGGTCAACAAATATGTGAACAAGGGTGATCCAGTGGATATAGTGTACTTGGGCTTTCAGAAAGCCTTTGACAAGGTCCCTCACAGAAGGATGTTAAGCAAACTAAGCAATCATGGGATAAGAGGGAAGGTAACTGGTTAAAAAACAGGTGTCATAAATATAAAGGGAAGGGTAAACACCTTTAAAATCCCTCCTGGCCAGAGGAAAAAACCCTTTCACCTGTAAAGGGTTCAGAAGCTAGGATAACCTTGGTAGCACCTGACCAAAATGACCAATGAGAAGACAAGATATTTTCAAAGCTGGGGGGCAGGGGGAAAGAAACAAAGGCTCTCTCTGTCTGTGTGATGCTTTTGCCGGGAACAGAAAAGGAATGGAGTCTTAGAACTTAGTAAGTAATCTAGCTAGATATGCGTTAGATTCTGTTTTGTTTAAATGGCTGATAAAATAGCTGTGCTGAATGGAATGTATATTCCTGTTTTTGTGTCTTTTTGTAACTTAAGGTTTTGCCTAGAGGTATCCTCTATGTTTTGAATCTGATTACCCTGTAAGGTATTTACCATCCTGAGTTTACAGAGGTGATTCTTTTACTTTTTTTCTTCAATTAAAATTCTTCTTTTAAGAACCTGATTGCTTTTTCATTGTTCTTAAGATCCAAGGGTTTGGGTCTGTTCACCTATGCAAATTGGTGAGGATTTTTATCAAGCCTTCCCCAGGAAAGGGGGTGTAGGGTTTGGGAGGATCTTGGGGAAGAGGGGGGCAAGTCAGAGACATTTTTAGTAAAAGACATGGACAGGTCATGGGCCGTAAACAAAAATTCATGGGCCTGTGACTTGTCCATGACTTTTACTAAAAATACCCACCCTGACTAAAACTTGGGTGGGGGGCTGTGGGTGCCCTGCAGGGGGTGGTCTGGGGGTGTTGTGGGTGCTGGGGGATGTGGCCCGGGACCCCTGCTCATACTGGGGGAGTGGTGTGGTGGGGACGGGCCGTGACAAATGTCCAGGAACCCCTGCTGGTACTGGTGGAGAGGGGGGCTGCAGCCCAGGACTTCTGCTGGTACTGTAGGGGTGAGGTTGGGATGTGGGTGGCAGGGGCTAGGGCAGGGGCTCCACTGCTCCCATCACAAGGGCCAGCTACCACAGTTCCCATTGGCTGGGAACCATAGCCAATGGGAGCTGCAGGGGCGGGGCCTGCAGGCGTGGGCAGCCTGCAGTATGGAGCCCCCCCGGCCCCTCTGCTGCCTAGGAGCAGCAGGGGGGCCATGCCAGTGGGAGCCGGGGAGTCCCCGAGCCTAAGTTTTCCCCCCACACACACACTCCTTAACCCCCTGCCTCTAGCCCTGAGCCCCCTCCCACACACCCAAACTGCTGCTGCTGGCCCAGGGGCTGCCTGGCTCAGGCTGCTCTGGAGCCAGCACTAGCCACTGCAAAAGTCACAGAGGTCACAAAGTCATAGAATCCATGACTTCTGTGACCTCCATGACAGACTTGTAGCCTTATGGATAGTTCTCTGAAAACATCCACTCAATGTGCAGCGGCAGTCAAAAAAGTAAACCGAATATTAGGAACCATTAGAAAATGGATAAATAATAAGACCACAAGTATCATAATGCCATGATATAAATCCATGGTACCCCTCCACCTTGACTATTGCATGCAGTTCTGGTCACCATATTTCAAAAAAAATATATAAAAAATGGAAATGGCACAGAGAAGGGCAACCAAAATTATTAAGGGTATGGAACAGCTTCCGTATGAGAGAGAGATTAATAAGACCGGGACTGTTCAGCTTGGCAAAGAGATGACTGAGGGGGGAAGGATATGATAGAAGTCTCTAAGATTATGACTGGTATGGAGTAAGTAAATAAGGAAGTGTTATTTCCCTTTCACCTAACACAAGAACCAGGTGTCACACAATTAAATTAACAGGCGGCATGCTTAAAACAAACATAAGGAAGTACTTCACTCCACACACAGAATTTAAGGGGTGGAGCTCATGGTTGGTCACCTGAGGGCAGGGCAGTAGCGTTCAAACCGATGACCAGAGAGGCGAGAACAGGCATTGTGGGACACCTCCTGGAGGCCAATCGCAGCGGTGTCATCGACCAGGGTGTCTACACCGGCACCACGGTACTGTCGCCCCAGTGCAGAAAGCTCCACGCCGCTCGTCGAGGTGGTGTTTTTACAGCCCCGCACCTGTGCAGTTTCTGCACTCGGTGGCTTGGCGCAGCAAGCTGCTTGACTGCACAAAAACTTGCCGTGTAGACAAGGCCTAATACAGGCTCTGTCAGAGTCGAAGCTGATCTGAGGAGTAAGGAGAAAGAAACGTGATATGGCTAAAAGCAGCCTGTACCACAGACAGTCTGGCAGAGCTGGTTGGAATCGTTTTTCATCCAAATGAAATTTTTGTGAGTTCCGCTGTTTTGAAGCCAACGGGTTTCATGGAGACATGTCAGTTTCCACACAACTTTCAACGGGAAGGTTTTAGGGTCGAGGGCACAAAGAGAAATTCGATAGCCATGTGGGAGACCCAGGTTCAAGCCACTGATTTGGAGTGAACTGGTATGAAAAACACTGCTCTAAATCAGGCAGAGGAGGGACTTGAACCTGGATCCCCACCTCATAGGTCAGGGCCTTAACTGGACAGATAAATTTGCAAAGGATTATAATTTAGAGAGGAAAGGAGTACTTGTGGCACCTTAGAGACTAACCAATTTATTTGAGCATAAGCTTTCGTGAGCTACAGCTCACTTCATCGGATGCACACTGTGGAAATCTTATGCTCGAAATCACGAAAGCTTATGCTCAAATAAATTGGTTAGTCTCTAAGGTGCCACAAGTACTCCTTTTCTTTTTGCGAATACAGACTAACACGGCTGTTACTCTGAAATTTAGAGAGGCTCCCTCATTAGGGACATAGTATTATGAAAACAGGAATTTTGAGATGTGCCTTAAAAGCAGAGGGGGATGAGAACAAAGGGTATCTGTGGACACCAGGGAGGCTCTCTAGATTTTTTTTTTTAATTAAAGTTTTATTCTTTCCTCATTCACTGGTTTGTTGTTTAATGAACCCCAAGATCATTACACTAACCAGCAGGCTACAGAGTGGGATATGCACCCCTCCCTCTCGCCACCACAATTCCATTTTTGGTATAATGTTCGTTCCAATGCCACACAAAAACCACATTTTGAACCCTCAAAAGTTGCCATGAAACAGAATTGTTGCCCTCTGCTCAGCTGTGGAGGAAAGCCGCAAATGGTTGCACATATTTTGCTTCATTGCATATTTCAATGAAGGGAAATTTTCTAGAGCAGAATGTTTCACTTTTTATCAATTTGAAATGTTTTTGCCACTTAAATTTCTCAGTAAATTATTCCAGCATGATTAAATAACAAAGCCGTGTTAATTAATGCTGATTTTTGCATTGGAACTCTTAATGTGGATGACAGGTTTCAGAGGAACAGACGTGTTAGTCTGTATTCGCAAAAAGAAAAGGAGTACTTGTGGCACCTTAGAGACTAACCAATTTATTTGAGCATGAGCTTTCGTGAGCCACAGCTCACTTCATCAGATGTGTACCGTGGCGGTACACATCTGATGAAGTGAGCTGTGGCTCACGAAAGCTCATGCTCAAATAAATTGGTTAGTCTCTAAGGTGCCACAAGTACTCCTTTTCTTTTAATGTGGATGGTGTATATCCCTTTTGTTACCCAAATGTGTCTTTATATTTCAATTATACTAACCCCCAGGAAGGCAAAAGAAATTAAGACAATATGCATGCTATATTCCCTTATTAATAGCTTCCTAGGTACACCAATATATGCATGTACGCTATAGAAGTATGTAGATGTATACAGCTATATGTGTGTACTGTGTATATTAACATGAATGTATGTAGTTACTATATATCTACTTATGAACTACATCTCAGTATATATACACACACACCCATTGATATTTTCTGAGTTTCTTTCAGGCCCTTTGCCCAAAATTTCAGTGAACGATCAGATACATAGATGAAGATGATTTGTTGGGGAAGAGTCAACACTACCTTTGTAAAGGGAAATCATGCCTCACTAATCTATTAGAATTAATATATATTTTCTTGGACTGTCTTTGAATTTTAATCTCCACTAACCGAGGATTGCTGGCTGAAAACATTTAAAATAATGCTTTGATTTAAAAGAAGAGTATCATGTATTTGAACATCAGAATACTTTTTTCTCCAGATTCCAACTGGTTTTTAAATAAATAACTCACCACTTTACAATAGGAAGATTAGAGAAAACAATAACCCTTATTTCTACAGTACCAATAAATAAAGAAAAGAAAACAAAGCTAGAAAAACATGCTCTGGTTTCCTGGCACAGCATTAGCAGTCAACTAAAACATATTGGGCAGACCCTTAGCTAGTGTAAATTGCTCTAGCTCTGTTGACTTCAATAGAGCAATGGCAGTTTGCCCAATAAGGTCCAGAGTACTACATAGTCACGCTGATGCTATTGATGATGTAAGTGTACAACAAAAGCCCTGATCCTGAACACATTTAAACACATAAACGTACTCCTGCTGGTAGTGAATATTGATTACCCATTGAAATCAATGGGACTGCTCTTGGGAGTAAAATTACACATGAGCTTAACGGTTTTCAGGATCAGGACCAAGGAAGTTAAGAAGAATCACGTTCCCGAAAGAGGAAAAAAATAGAGGGAACCCAGAAAGTTTCACTGATGGAACATGGTATAACTGGGCATAATTTCAAGACAGTTGGGTTGTAGTTGGAACTTAATTAACAATTCTGCTGGTGATGCACAACCCAGAAAAGACTCCAATGCAGTCGCTTACAGTGCTGCTGGTCCTATGAGGCTGACAAGAATAAAATATTATTTCTGTGGCTAATCTACACAGGTGCTACTCGAAATGCCCACAGCGAGCAGATCTTCTGAAAAGATAGTGCCAGAGGTGAATATCCGAGTACATTCATCACTTCTAGTGACTAGCTAAAAATTATTACATTACATTTTATTTATTTGTTACTAGGCCTGCTGGAAAATTTTCCCTCGAGACTTCACCCCCCACCCCCATTCCCTCAAAAGGAAAACTGAGTTTTTGACCAAATGAAAAAATGTAACAATAAATATCTGCACTCCTCAAAAATATTCAATTTTTCATTGGAAAACTGAACATTAAAAAAAATTCAGCTAAAAAAATGTCAGCCAAAAAGTGTTCAACTTTTGATTGTTCCATGAAAAGTCAAAAATGTGTGTGGAAAATTGACAAAAATGAACATTTTTGTCATCTTCAACACAAGCCCCTGTTTTCCAACCGACCGTCTTTGTTAACCCAGCTTCCCCACCCACCAGAGCCTGCTTGTTTGTCTTATCCACCTGTCATGTCTTGTCGTAAGGCTACAAGGTCTTTTATGCAGCAATTGTTATTTAATATTTGTACAGCACCCAGCACACTCATTGTAACCTTGATGTGCTGCTACAGTATAAATGTTAAATAATAAAAATAATAAATATTAAATTGACAAAAAGGAATTTTTGAATTTGTCCATTTATGTGCACTGAAAATCCTTACCCTATAAGTTACGTTCGTCCAGTCCAGGAACAAAATCAATCTAGGAGCCATGCAGCCAATCAAATGTCAGCAACACATCTTGAATTCTGAATACCAGAGAGTAGCCATAAACAGTCTACAAATCAAGAATTTCTCCCCTGGACGTTATTCAGGGACTAATGTCACATAGAAAAGAAATGTTGAGACAATCGTGAGCTGCTCACAGATAATTCACAAACAGAAAGGGAGACCAAATTAATTGAATAAAATCATTTACTGCATATTATTCACTCTGCTCTAAAACAGGTTGGAAGCAGCTCTGAATATGCAGCCCATGCTCCCTGTCATTAATACCATGGTAGTGCCTAGAGGCCTCCACCATGATCAGGGCCTCATTGTGCTTGGAGCTGTACAAAACACAGAGATAGCTCTTTGGGCAGGGACTTACATTCTAAATGGACATGACAGGCAAAGGGTCAGTGGCAGAGCTGGGAACAGAAGCTAGGTCTTCCAATTACCAGTCTTGGGCCTAACCCATTAGAACTCACTCTCGGCTGCTCTAAGTTATGCTCTATGTTATGTTATCCATAACAAGCACAAGAAGACACAAACCTAGCCCAGGATTAACTTAGCCTGGGGGCATCCCAACTAACACTGACTTTCCCACGTTCCACACTATGCCAGCAGCCAGGATGGTATATGATGCCCAAGGTCCAAGTCCCTATACTGACTGTACTCCACTCTGGGATCACCCATTCTCTAACGTGCTCTTCTTGGACTACATATTCAGATTTTTCAGCCAAATCATGTCAGTGGCATAGCACAAAGTGCCCTACTGTGAGGATCTGGCCCTGAATTTGTCAAGAATGCACGGCTGGCTGGGCCTCCAATGCTTTGTTACAAATTTCAGTTAAGTATATTGACTAGGTATGTCATGCCATTGAAGCTGGGATCATGCTCCATTAACAGGACCTTAAGGGAAAGGATTCAGGTAGGTTTGCAGCAGTCTCTCAGTACACTTCTCAGCGCAAGTGCAGCCAATTGCAGAATTTTCCTGCTTCCACCAGACTATAATTTGAAATTGAATGAAATCAATTAAGTTGACTTTCTGCAGTACCTTAATTTACACCCTTAGTCAGTACAAGTGGCACATTAGTCAGCTTCTTTTGTATCTATGGCTGCCTTAATTTTGACATACACAGAAAAATCAGCCACTGCTGTTGATAGAACGTGTTTATTTGTAGCACAGTGATGTTTCCTGTTCCTTCCTTTTAATAGTTGCCACACAATTATTCCCCTTCTTTTCCCAAAGTGATTATCCCAGAACAGGTTTCAGAGTAACAGCTGTGTTAGACTGTATTCGCAAAAAGAAAAGGAGTACTTGTGGCACCTTAGAGACTAACCAATTTATTTGAGCATGAGCTTTCGTGAGCTACAGCTCACTTCATCGGATGCATACTGTGGAAACTGCAGAAGACATTATATACACAGAGACCATGAAACAATACCTCCTCCCACCCCACTCTCCTGCTGGTAATAGCTTATCTAAAGTGATCACTCTCCTTACAATGTGTATGATAATCAAGTTGGGCCATTTCCAGCACAAATCCAGGTTCTCACCCTCCGCCCCCCCCACACAAACTCACTCTCCTGCTGGTAATAGCCCATCCAAAATGACCACTCTCCTTACAATGACAGGTTTCAGAGTAACAGCCGTGTTAGTCTGTATTCGCAAAAAGAAAAGGAGCTTATGCTCAAATAAATTGGTTAGTCTCTAAGGTGCCACAAGTACTCCTTTTCTTTCTCCTTACAATGTGTATGATAATCAAGGTGGGCCATTTCCAGCACAAATCCAGGTTTTGTCACCCCCCCACCCCCATACACACACAAGCTCACTCTCCTGCTGGTGAGAAAACCTGGATTTGTGCTGGAAATGGCCCACCTTGATTATCATACACATTGTAAGGAGAGTGATCACTTTAGATAAGCTATTACCAGCAGGAGAGTGGGGTGGGAGGAGGTGTTGTTTCATGGTCTCTGTGTATATAATGTCTTCTGCAGTTTCCACAGTATGCATCCGATGAAGTTAGCTGTAGCTCACGAAAGCTTATGCTCAAATAAATTGGTTAGTCTCTAAGGTGCCACAAGTCCTCCTTTTCTTTTTATCCCAGAACAGATAAACATCTTTCCTTTGTTGCAATGAGCCTCTAGTTATTTGCAGAGGGCTGACTGAAACTCCACTTCCTGATAACACCACTCTGAACTCTGCTAGCAACACATTTACAATGGAAATGGGCTTGATGAGATTTTTCATGGTGAAAAATAGAACTTGGCTGATGATGACAGTAATTGCTGAAGCTGAGTCCTGGACGGATGTTTTCTCAGAACAATTTTGCATGAGTAAAAAGATTGACCTTTATCAATGTGAAGTGCACTTGATAATGTTGGTCATTTTCACTTGTCTCTCTAGTTAGATTTTTTTTTTTTTTTTTTTTTACAAAACTACTTGAAACATTTAATTGAAGAGATGACATGCTTTCTTTCCCCATGGGGACCCTGCCTCATTCAGCGCGCGAGATGAACGTGCTCTAGGGAGTATTCAGGGCCGTGCAGTGAAGGAGGCTGTTGTCCGTAAGACCCCTGCCTCAGTTGTTGCAGAAGATGTTTGATCCTGCCCACAAGAAGGTTAATTTGCTTTCAGTAGGCCATTGTGGAACATCAGAGTTACCAAAGACTTTGTTGATTGCTTCCCCCCTAGTCCTCAGTCCCTCCACTCGCTCCCCACCAAAGAGGAGACATGGACTTGTCCCATCAGCTTGAATACTGGGGGAAGGAAATAAAAATCATGGACAAGAAAAAATTGTATCTTTATGCTGCTTGGACTCTGAGGGTTAAGGATTACTAAGCACATCCTCAGCACATCCCTTGGCCAGTGCCGCTTCCCGTAGCCCCCATTGGCCTGGAGCGGCGAACCGCGGCCAGTGGGAGCTGCGATTGGCTGAACCTGTGGACGCTGCAGGCAAACAAACCATCCCAGCACGCCAGTGGATTTTCCAGACTGACCATGTGCCAAAGGTTGCTGATCCCTGGTCTACCGTCTCTTGGAACCTAAGACTGTAATTCATTTGTGTGTGTGCTTACCTGCTTTAACCTGGTAAATAACTTGTTTCTCTTTCTTAGTTAATAAATCTTTAGTTGGTTTATTATAGGATTAGCTATAAGCAATGTCTTCGGTGTGAGCTCTGGGGTTTAACTGAGCTGGGGTAAGTAATTCTTTCTTTTAGGACTGGGAGTAACCTGAATATTGTTGTAGGGGACCATCTATCACAAAGGCAGGCTCACTTAGGTGGCAGGATAGACCAGAATCTGCAAGGGGACTGTCTGTGACTCCATGTTAAGGCGGTTATAGTGATTGAGGAGTTCACTCTTGCTGTTTGGTTGGAAGAATCTAAATATAGAACTCACAACCAGTTTAGGTTTGGGCCCTGGTTTGTACCAGTCTGCCCCGAGGTTGGCACTCATGCTCTTGAGCCATTCCAGGCAGCTTGACAAAATCTATTTTTTGTGTGTAATTATATAACAAAAATGCAACAACAGAGTGTGGTTAGGTGGGCATGAGCCCATATCCTCAGGGGTTTTTTAAGTGAATCTCCTAAATTGCCTCATTCTCAGATTACTCCTAATCACTGTTGTGCTGGCTTCCCTTGCATTTAGTCACCCAAATGCCTAGGCAATTCATATGGGTGCAGCTTTCTCCCGCTTGTGAAAATGGGAGGTTGGGGGTAGGGGTGACATGTAATAGGCTGGAAATGTAAAAACTGCTCTATAAAGCCTTATGATTCAGGGCGTAAGCCAGCCACAAACTTTCTGGGGCTAGGGGAAAACTTGGGCAAGTTATTCCATGATTGTTCTTCATGGACACTCCTTCACCTTCCTTTCCTATTTATTCTTCCTTTGGGAATATGGTTCAAAGTTCTGCAGTTTCCTCTCTCTTATGTGGTTTAATCATTCAAAAGATAGACTGGAACCCTGACCACTGACCTGAAGATCTAGCCTTTTTTGAATGGAACTGCAGTGCCTCAAGGTTTTTAGGAGAGTCAATAAAATGAGTATTTGCAACGTTTTAGCTGCATAGGCTAAATACATAGGGTGATACATGTTATTTTCAAGTTTCCAAGAGTCTATTTACTGTAAAAAAGTGCAACCATTTAAAGAATAAAAGAGAAATTGCAATCCATAAAAAGTACCTGACAGTCTTCTTAAATTAGCCCACCTACTTCTCAATTTAATCCAAAATTATAGCTGCTTTTTTGACGGTCTCTGAAATATTTCACAACATTTGCAATATTCACAACCTCTGCCTTGTACTTTTCCACTAAGGCATTTTTTCCATCTCCATGTAAGTTTAATAATCACCTGCCAACATCTACAGACAGAGACTGGAATATTCACAATGTTTACTGCTTTGAAGCTGCTCTGTACCAAAGTCTATAAATGGCCCAATGATGCCCCCTTCCCCGCAGTATCTCAAGTCAAATACAGAGATTTGAGGAGTTGCCTTTTCCAATTTGCTCTAAACGAAGCCTGTATTCTGTGTTAGGTGAAAAACTCATCCCCTGCCATCTCTTCCTGAGATTTGGCTCTATCACCTCAAATCTTCTCCCCAGACTAGGCTGGTCCAAGGGCTCCTCTTTCCAGACTGCTTAACCCACACCCTAGATCTTCTCCCGCCAGAGGGATCCTCCCAGCTCCCTTATATCCAGTGGGGGTAGTGAGCAACCTGTCTGAATAACTCAGCAGAACCCAGCTACGCTTTTCGCATTTGGATCGACACCTGCTATCAGGCAAATATTCCCATTCTATTATAAGAAAGGAAAGACAGGCTTTGAAATATGGCAGAGATCTAAATAGAGCTAAACAATGACTTGTGTACCGTCTTTTCCATATCTTGAGTGTTTCCTAGGCTTACTTCTGTTATCTGAGCTGGTGAAACAAACAAAAGACAGACAAGTTAGATACTGACTTAGAAAAATATAAATAAGTATATTCAAAATGTCAGCTAGCCTCAGGCAAGCTTCCAATTTTCTTGCCCACTTTAGCAGCAAAAGTGACTCTACTACATGACCAATGAGGGAAGATTGAAAAAATTGGATTTGTTTAGTCTGGACAAGAGAAGACTGAGAGGGGACGTGATAACAGTTTTCAAGTATGTAAAAGGTTGTTACAAGAAGGAGTGAGAAGAATTGTTCTTCTTAACCTCTGAGGGTAGGACAAAAAGCAACGGGCTTAACGTGCAGCAAGGTTTAGGTTTAGGTTGAACATTAGGAAAAACTTCCTAACTGTCAGGGTGGTTAAGCACTGGAATAAATTGCCTAAGGAGGTTGCGGAATCTCCATCATTGGAGGTTTTTAAGAGCAGGTTAGATAAATACCTGTCAGGGATGGTCTAGATAATGCTTAGTGCTGCCATGAGTGCAGGGGACAGGACTAGATGACCTCTCGAGGTCCCTTCCAGTCCTATGATTATACATAGATTGCAAGCTCTTTGGGGCTGAGACCGCCTATTTGGTCTATGTTCATACAGCACCTAGCCCAATCCTTGACTGGGGCTTCTAGGTGTTGACACAATACAAATAATAATTAATAAATATCATACCTGCTAAGTGTGCGTGTGCATATTTTGGGTAAGCAGTAAGGTGCTATAAAGGTACCAGTTTAATAGGACTTTCATTTAAAGTTCTCCACGTTACTACATGGAGCAGGCACAGTATAGACAATAGCAGTTGACGTTTCCCACCAACCTTGATTATGAACAGAGGTTAAAAGACTTCTATCTAAAAAAAAAAAAAAAAAAAGCAGAGAAGCGTTTTAACGCATATTTATGAAAAATGCCTAAATGCAACGTCAGGGAATGACAGTTAAACAGGGTTTTCAATACATTCAGCACATTGGGGATATTGGCTGTCCATTGCCATCAGTAATGAGATAAGATTTATGCCTGATTGACATGCTCAGTGTGGCGAGAATGAGAAACTGTGTTTACCTAGGTGCAAAGTATTCAGCGAGATAGTGATGTTCTCTGAAATAAATGATTGGCAAAGGAATCCAATTGCTTTCCGGACATTAAGACTTTGGGTTTTGGATCACATTACACTGGGGAATTCAATCAATCAGCCCATTGATTCACCAATGAAGGGGATTAGCATTAACCATCATGAGTGTTAATTAAAAGTAAAGAGATAATCTCTTTAAGGCTGCCTGGAGTTTAATACTTAATTAACAACATTGCACTGCCAATTGAGATATCTCTGAAAATTGTGTCTGATTCAGTTTTATAATAGCTAAGTAGAATCAGGAGCTGAATCTGAACCAGAACTGAATCTCACACCAGATTTAGGAGAAAGTTGGCTTCAGATCCAAATCCAGATCTAAACTCTGGTTCTGGACCTTCTGTAGTGTAAAACCTTGACTCTCTATTCTTTACTATAGTTTCCCTGATAACTGATATTGGGTCTGATTATCATCTCTCAACCTGGCTTTACACCAGTGTGATAATCATGTAATAATTATGCCTAGCTTTTATCCAATGCTTTCCCACAATAGATCTCAAAGTGATTTACAAAGGAAGTAAGCATCTGTATTTCCGTGTTACAGATGGGGAAACTGAGGCACAGAGCAGCAAAGTGATTTGCCCAAGGTCATCCTGTCGACCAGCCTTCGAGGCTGAAATAGAAACCAGGTCTCCTAAGCCAGTGGTTCTCAAAGCCGGTACACCGCTTGTTCAGGGAAAGCTCCTGGCGGGCCGGACCGGTTTGTTTACCTGCTGCGTCTGCAGGTTCGGCTGATCACGGCTCCCACTGGCCGCGGTTTGCTGCTCCAGGCCAATGGGGGCTGCGGGAAGGGTAGCCAGCACGTCTCTTGGCCCACGTTGCTTCCCACAGCCCCTGCTGGCCTGGAGCAGCGAACCGCAGCCAGTGGGAGCCACGATCAGCCGAACCTGCGGATGCGGCAGGTAAATGAACTGGTCCGACCTGCCAGGGACTTTCCCTGAACAAGCGGCGGGCCGGCTTTGAGAACCACTGTCCTAAGCCACAGTCCAGAGCGCTATCCACTAGACAACACTGCCTCCCCAACTTAACTGGCTTCAGTGGAGGTAATGTAGGTCTGAGTTCTATTCCCAGCTCTGCAACTGACCTGCTTCATGCCCTTGGACAAAGGCTTGCTCTGAGCCTCCGTTTCCCCATCTGTAAAATGGAAATACTGATGCTTGCTTTCTTTGTCAATCACTTTGAGATCTATGGATGACAAACGCTACCTAAGAGCTAGGTATTATTATTAATCCCGATTTACACTGGTGTGAATGAGATCAGAAACAGGTCCCTTAGTGATCATTAAAACTCCATGTAAGATTAACCTATTTTTTAGCTTCTTATGACCTTCATCTGTGCAGACAACATGTCACAGAACAGGGTACAGGTTTGAAGATGAAAACAGCATGGGAAGCTTACAACCCTGAACATAAGAACAGCCATTCTGGGTCAGACCAAAGGTCCATCTAGCCCAGTATCCTGTCTTCCAACAGTGGCCAATGCCAGGTGCTTCAAAGGGAAAGTCCAGAAAAGATAATAATCAAGTGATCCATCCCCTGTTGCCCATTCCCAGCTTCTGGAAAACAGAGGCTAGGGACATCCCTGCCCATCCTGGCTAATAGCCTAACAGCTCTGTACATGGAACTGCCACTGAAGCCAACAGGAGTTTATCACGCAGGGTCAGGCCACAGGGACTAGTTCATCCAACAGCTTTTTGAGGTGGAGTATTTTAACTCTGGGTTTGGTAATGAGAATCCATTGGTGTCTGCTTTTCCTTGCATTTAAAGATGGGGAAACCTCAAATTCAAAAGCTTTTTTGGTTGGGCTTCTGCTAAACAGTCAGTATTTCAAAAGCGGATCTGAATTTCTTAGGTCTACAGAACGGGACTGGAAATCTCAAAAGAAGAGGCTTTCTTACAAGATTCCAATTCTGATCCAAGAGGACACAGACTTTCTCAGGACCCCAGACTGGCTGGTGCCTGGTTTTGTTCCTGTCTGGAAAGAAAAAAGGAAAGGAAACTGTATGTAAACGTCTCAGAATCTTCATGTAAAAAGGTTTGATTCAAGTTCTAAAAATAGATGACACTCTGTGGTGCTCCTGATCATGTTCACTCAATTCACATAGCTAATTATTTGCTAGTCATACACCGTGATAAAGTGATGCTAAAGCTTCATTCTGGAAGCAGCCTTGGTTCTCGACACCCCATGAGCCCATACCTTTCACATCATTAGGAGATGACAGTGTGCGCTTGCAGCTGACCAAACCTCATTTCTCCGCACTGTGCGAAGAATCACAGCACTGCATCTACAGCCTGTTAATCTGTATAATGACAAACTGAGCAGGATGTCTCAGGGGCTGGCATCTACACACAGAAGTCATTAATGGCTCCAGCTTCCATGAAAACTCCCCTGCTTTGGCCTGCCAGATTCTTTCCAAGCCAGTAGTGCTTGGGAAAAAGAATTCTGTCTCTAATAATAAAGTGGAATAATTATCTGGATGAGAGAGTGACAAAAATTGTTAGCTGCAATGGATGCAGAATATGTGAAGGACTAAGAGGGTACTAAAGATGCTAAATTCACTTTTCTCAGACTACTGTCTGAGTCTTGGATTTGCCTCCATTCACACTGAACTTTTTAAATGCAAAGCATTTTGATGGTGAATGCTGTTTTACATATTTTCTCCCCAATGAAATAGGGGGGCAATGCTCTGTGTATACCTGCAGCGAGCCATGCCTGCAGTGTGATAGCCATTTGTAGGTATCTTTAGTATCCCCTATTGGGTGTGGTGGGCCTCCTCCAGAAGTCATGCATGTTCAGGCTCATGTATGCAAACAATTCATGTCCACACATGAGCCGTGTGAACACATGTGCATGCAAAACAAATGCAGATACATATAGAGAACACCACACATGTTTTGATCTATATACGTGCTGTACCATGCAAGTATGCAGGATGGATGTGTGATGCATGTATGCAAGCCGGAAGGCTGACCAGGTAATTTCACAGTACCCTTCACTCACTACAGAGAAGGAAAGGGTCACTGCAGTTTTGCTTACCAATATTTCCACTCTGTCCTTGTTCATTAATAGTCTGTTCTAGAGACTAATAACAAAGAATTACACAAGCAGGTTTAACATTTGATTAATGGGCCATCCATCATTCATTGAAACAGTTTTACTTGCTGTCTAAGAAAAAGCTAAGATTTGTCTATTAGATCTGCACTGTTTAACTAAGGGTCAGTTCCACCAGGAATTAATCACATTATCACAATTTAAGATAAAATGTAGCAGATCACAGGGACATGGATGGAAAGATCAGAGAGACCGTGGAATATAAAACATGCAAGAACAAGCTCATGGGCTAATTGAGTGGCTGCTTCACTTAAAAACAAAGATTTATTTAAAATATATCAGGGGAAGGCAATGACAGGAGATGATTTTGCCCCACTAATCTGGTACAATATTTCCTTGCTTGCTAAGGCTAGAGAGAGAGCCAAGCTGAGAAGTTCACAGGCAGAGTTTGTACTGAACTGGAACTTTCCCAACGTTCAGGGTGTTCAGA
Source organism: Caretta caretta (assembly GCF_965140235.1). NCBI lineage: Eukaryota > Metazoa > Chordata > Testudines > Cheloniidae > Caretta > Caretta caretta. Next base: position 5,641,820 of record NC_134218.1, on the reverse strand, counting down.
CCCAGAGTACTGGTTTGGGCAAGTGTTAGAGAGAAATCTAGGAGATGCAGATCTGAACTTTCCCAAAGTTCAAAAGATGAACGTGTTTTTGTGGGGTGGGGTGGGGGCTGAGATTTGGGGAGAATTCCTCAGTGTTCTGAAGCTTTTTAACTTTGTTAGTGGGGAAAAGTAGAAAGGCAAAAGTCTTCTGTTCCTCAAAGTCCTCGGATGCTAGTTTTTAATCCATTGTTTTGGTGTTCAGTCTACTTCCTTCTTAACAAGACATATATATCCCACTCAACCCCAAATACTTAAACTTGGCTTCATAAGCCGTGCACAATCTACACCCATGTTTTACATTCTCATTATAAATACCATAAACACTCTCAGAGGTGCTCATAAAACACAGGTGTCATCTTCAGGACATAAAGCTCTTGAACCATGAAGACTAAGATGAAATATTTACGTCGCTTAAAAAATATTGTTGCATATTCCCACAAATCTCACACAGACGAATTCAACCACCATCCGTTTGAGCTTGTTTGTCAGGTCATCAGTTTGATTACTCACCACTTAGACAGAGCAGCCACCATTACCTTAATGTTTTCAGTTAGACCCACAGCTCCCTGCAATCTGGAAACCAAAGTTTTCCAATGTGTCATTTATTGAGAACACTGTAGCCTGAACCACATCCATCCACTTACTTAATACCCTTCGGTGTCTTTCCTTAAACAAGTCTGACCTGAGTAAATCAAATCCATATCTCCTGATGGCGTGAACCCCAGAGCCTGCATGTCCATCTCCTGGCTGATTCACAGCAGCGTGATGATGACTCTCCCTGACATTTCTCTCTGGAAAACATTATTGCTAACTTCATGTTTAGTGCCACTTCCGTCAGTCCAAAGCCTGAGATCCTTCCTCAGGTAAAATGCCATTGGCTGCTTCTTAAAGGAAAGTTGGGTGTGGTGTTCAGGAACCCACTCTGGGCCGAAGCTGGTTCAAACACATCCTCTGTATGCAATACCTTTGCAGGGCCCTCCCCCAGGACCTTTTGTCTGGGAAATTGCACCCATTAAAGTTACAGTTTCCAATACCAAAATGGGATCAAGACATCTCATTCATTAAGGATTATAGGATTTGGTCCAGTCAGAATAATTGAAGATTACATGTTGCCAAAAATATTCCCGATATCTCAGTTTCACTACTTCACCCTTTCCTGCTTCCAATTCCCAGCATGTATGTAGGTGGTTGGTTCACAGCTGGGGGGATGATGAGTGTTGTTGGAGCAGGGAGCTCTAAGACATGTGCTTCTAGCAGATGGAAAGAAGGAATAAATTCTTACCCAGAAGCCCCTCACTTCTTTATTACCTGTTTTACTGTAACATCTAGGAGCCCATCATAGACCAGAACCCCAGGGCTCTAGGTGCTGTACAAACACAGAACAAAAAAGATGACCCCTGCCCAAGCAGCTTACTCTATACATGTAAGACAAGAAATGTCAGATGGGGGAGTACAAGGAAATAATGAGATCAGTATGTAACAAGTGGGCAATAGAGGCTGGTATCATGGACTGACTGAAGGTGAGCATTGACAGCTCTGTAGCAAATGAGAGATGATCGGTAGGGTGGGGTTTGGCCTTGAAGGGCCTTGAAATTGAAGACAACCACTTTTTATTTCTTTATTTCCTTATTCGCTACATATGCCTCATTGCATTAAACAACTTGATATTTACTGTTTCTTTACTCAGCAGCTTACCAGGAGAAGCTTCTTGCGAGATACCCTCCAAATTCTTATTTCTGAGAGTGGTCAGCTGCATCTAGATCCAACCAAAATGGAACCTTAAATCTGGAAGAGGATTATCTAACCCAAAGACATGGGGCCAGATCCTCATCGTTTGCTGTTCCATTTGTGGAGCAAAGAGAAAGGACAACTGTCACATTATGGGAGCTGGGGATTCCCCTTGTGTAGAACAATCCTGAGGTGGCACAAAAGGCCAGTGTAGCCAGCTCTATCCCACTTCCTTGAGAATCTGAAAGTGGAAGGCAGCTAGGGTGAAAGTGATCATGAAATGGTAGAGTTCATGATTCTTAACTAAAGGAATGGCAGGAAGGAAAATGCACAATAAAGATAATGGAGTTCAAGAAGACAGACTTTAGCAAACTCAGGGAGTTGGTAGGTAAAATCCCATGGGAAGCAAGTCTAAGGAGAAAAACAGTTCAAGAGAGTTGGCAGTTTTTCAGAGACATTATTAAAGTCACAGGAGCAAACTATTCCACTCCTTAGGAAAGATAGGAAGCATGGCAAGAGACCACCCTGGCTTAATCAGGAGATATTCAAGAACATGAAACTCAAAGAGTCCTACAAAAAGTGGAAACTAGATCAAATCACAAAGGATGAATATAAACAAATAACACAAATATGTAGGGACAAAATTAGAAAGACCACGGCACAAAATGAGATTAAACTAGCTAGAGGCATAAAGGGCAACAAGAAAACATTCTACAAATACATTAGAAGCAAGAGGAAGACCAAGGATAGCGTAGGCCTGTTACTGAATGTGGAGTAGGAGGAAGAATAACAGAAAATGTGGAAATGGCAAAAGTGCTAAATGACTTTTTTGTTTCAATTTTCACTGAAAAGGTTAGTAGCGACTGGACGTCTAATATAGTGAATATCACTGAAAATGAGGTAGGATCAGAGGCAAAAATAGAGAAAGAACAAGTTAAAAATGACTTAGACAAGTTAGAGGTCTTCAAAGTCACCAGGGCGTGATGAAATGCATCCTAGAATACTCAAGAAGCTGACTGAGGAGATATCTGAGCCATTAGCAATTATCTTTGAAAAGTCATGGAAGACTAGGGTGACCAGACAGCAACTGTGAAAAAACTGGACGGGGATGGGGGGTAATAGGCGCCTATATAAGAAAAACTCCCAAAAAACAGGACTGAACTGTCCCTATTAAAATGGGACATCTGGTCACCCTGTGGAAGACACAAGAGATTCCAGAAGACTGTAAAAGGGCAAATATAGTGCCAATCTATAAAAAGGGAAATAAGGACAATCCGGGGAATTACAGACCACTCAGCTTAACTTCCGCACCCGAAAGATAATGGAGCAAATAGTTAAGCAATCAATTTGCAAACACCTAGAAGATAATAAAGTGATAAGTAACAGTCAGCATGGGTTTGTCAAGAACAAATCATGTCACACCAGCCTGATAGCTGTCTTTGACAGGGTAACAAGGCTGGGGGAGATGGGGAGAAGCAGTAAATCTGGTATATTTTGAATTTAGTAAGGCTTTTGATACTGAGCCGCATGACCTTCTCACAAACAAACTAGGGAAATGCAACCTAGATGGAGCTACTATAAGGTGGGTGCATAAATGGTTAGAAAGATGTTCCCAGAGAGCAGTTATCAGTGGTTCACAGTCACGCTGGAAGGGCATAATCCGTGGGGTCCCGCAGGGATCAGTTCTGGGTCCAGTTCCGTTCAATATCTTCATCAGTGATTTAGATAACGGCACAGAGCAGTGGCTCCCAAACTAGGGGCACTGCTTGTTCAGGGAAGCCCCTGACAGGCCGGGCCGGTTTGTTTACCTGCCGCGTCTGCAAGTTCGGCCGATTGCAGCTCCCACTGGCCGCGGTTCGCCATTCTCGTCCAATGGGCGCTGCAGGAAGTGACATGGGCTGAGGGACATGCTGGCCACTGCTTCCCACAGCCCCATTGGCCTGGAGCAGCGAACCGCGGCCAGTGGGAGCTGCTATCGGCCGAACCTGCAGACGCGGCAGGTAAACAAACTGGCCCAGCCCGCCAGGGGCTTTCCCTGAACAAGAAGCAAACCTAGTTTGGGAACCACTGGCAAAGAGAGTACACTTATAAACTTTGCAGATGATACCAAGCTGGGAGGGGTTGCTAGTGCTTTGGAGAATAGGATTAAAATTCAAAATGATCTGGACAAACTGGAGAAATGGTCTGAAGTAAATAGGATGAAATTCCATAAAGGACAAATGCAAAGTACTCCACTTAGGAAGGAACAATCAGATGCACTCATACAAAATGGGAAATGACTGCCTAGGAAGGAGTACTGCGGAAAGGGATCTGGGGGTCATTGTGGATCACAAGCTAAATACGAGTCCACAGTGTAACACTGTTGCAAAAAAAAGTAAACATCAGTCTATGATGTATTAGCAGGAGTGCTGTAAGTAAGACTCAACCCTGTGCTGATTAGGCCTCAACTGGAGTAGTGTGTCCAATTCTGAATGCCACATTTCAGGAAATATGTGGACAAATTGGAGAAAGTCCAGAGAAGAGGAACAAACATTACTAAAGGTCTAGAAAACATGACCTATGAGGGAAGACTGAAAGAACTGGGTTTGTTTAGTCTGGAGAAGAGAAGACAGGGGACATGATAACAGTTTTCGAGTACATTAAAGGTTGTTACAAGGAGGAGGGAGGTAAAACTGTTCTCATTAATCTCTGAGGATAGGACAAGAAACAATGGGCTTAAATTGCAGCAAGGACAGTTTAGATTGGAGATTAGGAAAAACTTCCTGTCAGGGTGATAAACACTGAAATAAATTGCCTAGGGAGGCTGTGGAATCTCCGTCATTGGATATTTTTAAGAGCAGGTTAGACAAACACCTGTCAAGGATGGTCTAGATAATAGTTAGTCCTGCCGTGAGTGCAGGGGACTGGACTAGATGACCTCTTGAGGTCCCTTCCAGTCCGATGATTCCTCCTGCCCCACTCAAAGCATAGCGGGGACATGCCAGTGGTGAGAGGGGGTGTGGCTGAAGCCTGAATTGCTCAGGCAAATTTGGGCTGCCACTAGCTAGAGCATCCTTCAGTTACCCCACCGACTCTTTCCATCCTTTTCAGATCTGCTGGGAGGGGCTCAGACATCAGAGGCTCTGGAAAATCATGCCGATAAGGGGGAAAGAGAGTGGAAATGCTCACCAAATAACCGTAATTTGGGTAGGTTTCAGAGTAGCAGCCGTGTTAGTCTGTATTCGCAAAAAGAAAAGGAGTACTTTTGGCACCTTAGAGACTAACAAATTTATCTGAGCATAAGCTTTTGTGAGCTACAGCTCACTTCATCGGATGCATTCAGAGGAAAATACAGTGGGGAGATTTTATATACACAGAGAACATGAAACAACAGCTGGTGCCATACACACTGTAAGGAGAGTGATCACTTAAGATGAGCTAATACCAGCAGGAGAGCGGGGGCGGGGGGAAGCGAGGGGGAGAAAACCTTTTGTAATGATAATCAAGGTGGGCCATTACCAGCAGTTGACAAGAACATCTGAGGAAGCGGGGGGGGGGGGGGGGGGGAGAATAGTTTTACTTTTTGTGATGACCCATCCACTCCCAGTCTGTATTCAAGCCTAAGTTAATTGTATCCAGTTTGCAAATTAATTCCAATTCAGCAGTCTCTCGTTGGACTCTGTTTTCAAAGTTTTTTTGTTGAAGGATACTCACTTTGAGATCAGAAATCGAGTGACCAGAGAGATTGAAGTGTTCTCCAGCTGGTTTATGAATGTTATAATTCTTGACATCTGATTTGTGTCCATTTATTCTTTTACGTAGAGACTGTCCAGTTTGACCAATGTACATGGCAGAGGGGCATTGCTGGCACATGATGGCATATATCACATTGGTGGATGTGCAGGTGAACGAGCCTCTGATAGTGTGGCTGATGTGATTAGACCCTGTGATGGTGCCCCCTGAATAGATATGTGGACACAGTTGGCAACAGGCTTTGTTGCAAGGATAGGTTCCTGGGTTAGTGTTTTTGTTGTAAAAAGAAAAGGAGTACTTGTGGCACCTTAGAAACTAACCAGTTTATTTGAGCATAAGCTTTCATGAGCTACAGCTCACTTCATCGGATGCATACTGTGGAAAGTGTAGAAGATCTTTTTATATACACACAAAGCATGAAACAATACCTCCTCCCACCCCACTCTCCTGCTGGTAATAGCTTATCTAAAGTGATCACTCTCCTTACAATGTGTATGATAATCAAGGTGGGCCATTTCCAGCACAAATCCAGGGTTTAACAAGAACGTCTGAGGAGGGGGTGGGGTAGGAAAAAACAAGGGGAAATAGGTTTGAATAGAGACTGGGAGTGGCTAAGTCATTATACAAGGTAACCTAAGTTAATTGTATCAAATTTGCAAATGAATTCCAATTCAACAGTTTCTCCCTGGAGTCTGGATTTGAAGTTTTTTTGTTGTAATATCACAACTTTCATGTCTGTAATCGCGTAACCAGAGAGATTGAAGTGTTCTCCGGCTGGTTTATGAATGTTATAATTCTTGACATCTGATTTGTGTCCATTTATTCTTTTACGTAGAGACTGTCCAGTTTGACCAATGTACATGGCAGAGGGACATTGCTGGCACATGATGGCATATATCACATTGGTAGATGTGCAGGTGAACGAGCCTCTGATAGTGTGGCTGATGTCATTAGGCCCTGTGATGGTGTCCCCTGAATAGATATGTGGGCACAGTTGGCAACGGGCTTTGTTGCAAGTATAGGTTCCTGGGTTAGTGGTTCTGTTGTGTGGTATGTGGTTGCTGGTGAGTATTTGCTTCAGGTTGGGGGGCTGTCTGTAGGCAAGGACTGGCCTATCTCCCAAGATTTGTGAGAGCGTTGGGTCATCCTTCAGGATAGGTTGTAGATCCTTAATAATGCGTTGGAGGGGTTTTAGTTGGGGGCTGAAGGTGATGGCTAGTGGCGTTCTGTTATTTTCTTTGTTAGGCCTGTCCTGTAGTAGGTGATTTCTGGGAACTCTTCTGGCTCTATCAATCTGTTTCTTCACTTCTGCAGGTGGGTAATGTAGTTGTAAGAATGCTTGATAGAGATCTTTTAGGTGTTTGTCTCTGTCTGAGGGGTTGGAGCAAATGCGGTTGTATCGCAGAGCTTGGCTATAGACGGTGGATTGTGTGGTGTTGTCAGGGTGAAAGCTGGAGGCATGTAGGTAGGAATAGCGATCAGTAGGTTTCCAGTATAGGGTGGTGTTTATGTGACCATCGTTTATTAGCACTGTAGTGTCCAGGAAGTGGATCTCTTGTGTGGACTGGACCAGGCTGAGGTTGATGGTGGGATGGAAATTGTTGAAATCATGGCGGAATTCCCCAAGGGCTTCTTTTCCATGGGTCCAGATGATGAAGAAGTCATCAATATAGCGCAAGTAGAGTAGGGGCATTAGGGGACGAGAGCTGAGGAAGCATTGTTCTAAGTCAGCCATAAAAATGTTGGCATACTGTGGGGCCACGCAGGTACCCATAGCAGTGCCGCTGATCTGAAGGTATACATTGTCCCCAAATGTGAAATAGTTATGGGTAAGGACAAAGTCACAAAATTCAGCCACCAGGTTAGCCATGACATTATCGGGGATAGTGTTCTTGACGGCTTGTAGTCCATCTTTGTGCGGAATGTTGGTGTAGAGGGCTTCTACATCCATAGTGGCCAAGATGGTGTTATCAGGAAGATCACTGATGGATTGTAGTTTCCTCAGGAAGTCAGTGGTGTCTCGAAGGTAGCTGGGAGTGTTGGTAGCGTAGAGCCTGAGGAGGGAGTCTACAAAGCCAGACAATCCTGCTGTCAGGGTGCCAATGCCTGAGATGATAGGGCGCCCAGGATTTCCAGGTTTATGGATCTTGGGTGGTAGATTGAATATCCCAGGTCGGGGTTCTAGGGGTGTGTCTGTGCGGATTTGATCTTGTGCTTTTTCAGGGAGTTTCTTGAGCAAATGCTGTAGTTTCTTTTGGTAACTCTCAGTAGGATCAGAGGGTAATGGCTTGTAGAAAGTGGTGTTGGAGAGCTGCCGAGCAGCCTCTTGTTCATATTCCGACCTATTCATGATGACAACAGCACCTCCTTTGTCAGCCTTTTTGATTATGATGTCAGAGTTGTTTCTGAGGCTGTGGATGGCATTGTGTTCCGCATGGCTGAGGTTATGGGGCAAGTGATGCTGCTTTTCCACAATTTCAGCCCGTGCACGTCGGCGGAAGCACTCTATGTAGAAGTCCAGTCTGCTGTTTCCACCTTCAGGAGGAGTCCACCTAGAATCCTTCTTTTTGTAGTGTTGGTAGGGAGGTCTCTGTGGATTAGTATGTTGTTCAGAGGTATGTTGGAAATATTCCTTGAGTCGGAGATGTTGAAAATAGGATTCTAGGTCACCACAGAACTGTATCATGTTCGTGGGGATGGAGGGGCAGAAGGAGAGGCCCCAAGATAGGACAGCTGCTTCTGCTGGGCTGAGAGTTGTTGTGTGGTTGCTGGTATTTGCTTCAGATTGGGGGGTTGTCTGTAAGCAAGGACTGGCCTGTCTCCCAAGATCTGTGAGAGTGATGGGTCATCCTTCAGGATAGGTTGTAGATCCTTGATGATGCGTTGGAGAGTAATTTGGGTCGTATTATTGGTTAAAAAGAGAGAAGGATTACATCAGTCTGGACATCAGACCCAATTATCTCTGTGCACCAGACCAAGAAGAAACATAGAAATTGACAGGGAGACCATTGTGTTTTAATTCACTTCCCCTTTTAAAAATGAGCATTGGTGCTAATGAAAGGTGTCCCTCATCACTGCAGCCCTCTGTTTTCCCCAGAACAACAATACCACAGACAGCAGCCCTTGAGCTGGTTCTTTCAATTTTATTATTTTTCATTGAGGGCTCTCAGGTTGATGCACAGACCTACAGAATTAGACATCTTGAATGATACCCCTGGAAATTAGGGGCTCCAGATTTACACCAGTGTCATTTAGGGGTGGTTTGTATGCAGAGTAGCACCAGTTTAACTCAAGGTTTGACTGTAAAGAGATTGTTAAATCAGTGCAAAAGGCTGGGTAGACACTCTTATTTCACTTGAAATCGTGTTTATTTTGGCTTAGCTGAAACTGATTAGGAACAGGGTTAAACTAAACCAAAATAAGCCACTCAACCCAAAGGCCAAGTCTACGTTAGAAACTACTGTCAATAGAGCAATCTCAGGTATGGGAGTGATTTTTTATGCAACGTTTCTGTACCGGCAAAAGCTCTAGTGTAGACAGTTAGACTGGCTTTGACCAGTAGAGCATATTTCATTCCCCGAACTGGTATAAACTCTACTGTCAAAGGCACTTTTGCTTAATTGCTTGCATAAGCTGCATCTACATTAGGAAGTATTGTCGGCATAGTTATACAGGCTCATCTTTTCAATGTAGACCAAGCCTAAGTGTGTCCACACAGGAGCTTTGAACTAGTTTAATAAACTGGTGCAAGATTGTATGTAGAGAAGCCCTGAGAGTAGAATCTGGTCCTTTGTTTTCTTGAGACATGTGTTTTATTTAGTGTCATTCTTTGGCAGCACATAGCATCTCAGAGCCTTGTTAAGAAGCTGGATTTGGACCTGGTTATTAAACCAGGTGGGCTAGGAAATCAATGTGAAGGCCAATTTCTTCTTCTTCAGGCTCAATATCTGCTCTCCGATTTGCACATGGCTGTGATGGTTGCCGCACGTTCCACTGGTACATGCAGAACACTCCTCGCAATCTAGTCACTGATTATTTGCTTTTTACTCATTTTAACACATCCACCCTCTCGCCATTATTTTGTCAACATATAGGATCCTGCACTTGCTCAGATAACTGCTGTGGGAGCATCTGTTTCTTACTTGGCATTGTTTCCCCCATGTTAGGCTCCTTAGCACAATACACCAAGGAGCTTAAAGCAGTCATAAAACTAGCTGGGAAATGATGCATCGCTTTTGACATGGCATTTCCACTGTGCCCATGTTACCAACTCCAGCAAGTCACTCTCCCCCGGAGGCCCAGAAATGCCCGTTTTAATTTGGTTCTTTCAAATTCCTGCTGCAGTTTCTGGGTTGTGAAAAGGGGTTGCAGCCACATCTGCAGCTTGAACGTCGTGCTGAGCCAAACGAGGGCAGCTTTCTGCAGAGTTCTCCTTCCGCTAGTCACCTATCATCCCAAGCTTGGAGAGGTTCTGCTTTGAGAACCAAACGAAGATCATAAAGGGGTCTGGTGCTCTCAAATGAGGTGGCTGAGCTCTGGTGGTGATGTCTACCAACCCTATTTAAACCCAAGCACTCTACTGTGCTGGGCTCTTATCATTTGATACTGCTGCCCATCACCATAGTACTAAGCACCAGCCTCATAAAATCAACAGCAAAATGCCTAGTGGACTGGCCTGGTCCTCTGGTTTCCAAACCTGGGAGCTTTTTTGTGTTCATTATTTCTGAGCAGCAACCAAGGAAGGGGGTAATGTCTCCCAATTCCTTTATTCCCACCCCACCATCCCAGATCAATCTATTTCTTTTCATTTTTGTGGAAAAAAAGTCAATATTTTCCCCAGGCAGCAAATGCTCTTTGTAAAGAATGTCATTTTATCAAAACCGCAAATTCCCTTCAAGAAAGAGTTTTGATGGAAAACTGGCAACCAGTTCTAGTGATTTAACAAAAGGGGTTCATTTGTTGGGAAGGACATGGATGGGACCGAACACAGATTTTGTCCTCACCCCAAATTACTAAGCCGTTATGATTTGTTCTATAAAATAAAAATAAAATCAGCTTTCGTTACAGAAAATTCTTTACCCTCTAGATGTGTTTAGAACGTATCTGAACAATTTCTTGGTTTTTGCTTTAACCCTTGCATTACTCAACCCCTATTCACTCCCACTCTTCAGTGGTTTGAGCATTGGCCTGCTAAACCCAGGGTTGTGAGTTCAATCCTTGAGGGGGCCATTTAGGGATGTGGGGCAAAAATTGGGGATTGGTCCTGCTTTGAGCAGGGGGTTGGACTGGATGACCTCCTGAGGTCCCTTCCAACCTTAATATTCTATTATTCTATGATTCATGATACTTCTGGGGCTCAATATGCTGGTAAATGGGTAAAATGCTCTGGCCTGTTATGCAAGAAGTCAAACTCGCTGATATAACAGTCATGTCTTGCCTTCCAGTCTATGAATTAATCTAGGACTACTCACTCATCTGTTTTGTCTGTTATACTGTACGATCATCAAGGCAGGGATTATGTTTTACAATACGTTTACACTGTGCCTAGCTCCGCTGGGCCTTGATTTCAGTACATGGCTCAAGAATATTCCAGCAGAGAGGCTGCCTGCATACTTATTCCCAAATGACTCCAGATGAAATTCATAGAATCATAGATTATCAGGGTTGGAAGGGACCTCAGGAGATCATCTAGTCCAACCCCCTGCTCAAAGCAGGACCAATCCCCAATTTTTGCCCCACATCCCTAAATGGCCCCCTCAAGGATTGAACTCACAACCCTCGGGTTAGCAGGCCAATGCTCAAACCACTGAGCTATCCAAGAGACAAACTCTATTTTAAATTCAGATAAGCCTTCTCTGTCATCAGAGAGAGGAGCTAAAACCCACACCCTTGATTTTCTTTAGCTGAACAAACTCTTGGCGTGTGAGGAGATTTTAATTAGATTTTTCTTCACCGTCATTGCCGATCCTATGGCAACCTGGCTGGAAATGAAAAGATCAGACAAAGACACAGTATCCTCCTCCGAGAGAAATCTGTAACCCCAGCTTCACCCTTTTGGGGTGCCATGCGGAGTGGTGTATGGACAGAGCTGGGCAGAGGGGTTTAAATGCAATGACTTGTTCATGTTGTCTTGCATTGGGAAAGGGTATGTGGATGAAAGGGACAAATAATTGGAAAAAAAAATAAAGAAAGACCATTACACCAACAGGATGGTTAACTGAATCCTTCCTAAGGTCATTTCACTGGGGCCTCGGCTTGTGAGCAGAGGATGGGACACATTTGCACCCATAGGCAGAGGTTGAGTGTAAGTTTTGAGGACTGCAGCAGGTTGCCACATATTGATTCCACTCCTAGCAGCAGCAGCAGCCAGTGTCAAAGGCTCCTAGACGCTGCAAAGCTCTAAAATGTAAACTGCTCTGCAAACACAACACAACACATCAGGTGCAGAGGGGGCTGATCCTCTAGGCTTGATTGTTCCTTGCAACTCATAGAGCAGAGCAGAGGTGCTAAAAGCCCGGGTGATGTTCTCCGGGGAGGGAGCCAGAGAACATGAATCCTGCCTGCCCAGAGGCTTTTTTGTGGGTGACTGTACATGAGTGGGGTCTGCATACTGGCCCTGATTCACAAAGTCCTTAAGCATTTGCTTTAGATTAAGCATATTCTTAAAGGCTTTGATGACTCAAGGCCTCTGCAACCAAAGCAATACAGACACAAAGAAGCTTCTTCCCAAACAGTCCCCTTTCCCAGGGCTGATTTCTATTCAGCTGCTTCAGTGATTTAACTCAAACAAGCAAAGTCTAGAGACAGGATTTTACTTACATAAGCCAGCTGCTCCCACAGTTTGTGAGTCTTATGTGTCTCCCATATGTGAATGACTGTCAGCTATTTGTCTTGCTGATTTGGAGCTAATGAGACTCACCTGGTCTGACTGAGTCAGCGGGTAACTCTGCCTCTCCCCAACAAGTTCCTAAAGCCCTGTCACAATGGCCTTAATGAGCTGCCAGTGCTTCATATGCTTCAGGTTTCAGAGTAGCAGCCCTGTTAGTCTGTATCTGCAAAAAGAAAAGGAGTACTTGTGGCACCTTAGAGACTAACAAATTTAAGTGAGCTGTAGCTCATGAAAGCTTATGCTCAGATAAATTTGTTAGGCTCTAAGCTGCCACAAATACTTCTGTTCTTATGCTTCAGCCATCCTAGGTGCAAAATTAAAGCAGGGACATCAGGGCAAATGGTTGCATCCTTGAAACAGGAAATTAATATTCAGCTATCCTCAATCCAAGTTACAATCTTGGGCCTCTCGTTTTGCATAGGCACCTGAGTACAGGTGTGCTATGTTCTTAAAATTTGGCGTTTGCTGTCCTGCGGCAGAAGAGTGTGGCATCTGAGAAAGTACAATACAATTCTCATTCTGTACCTTTCAGCGTAGGAATACTATGAAATTCAAAGTACAAAGCTGGAAGCAGGTGCAATAAGCAACAGTATTGAGATGGGAAAGCAGGACAAAATTCACAAAAAAAAGGATCTAAGATGTAGAATGGGGAAGAAACAGTCTAAGGAGACAATGGTCTTTGATATCATTCTATTGTATGAAATACAATACCCCCAGAGCGTACACCAATTAAGGTATAATTCCAGCATGAAGCTCTAGTTACTCCAGCTTTTCTTTTATTATTTATGCTGTCATTAGGATCCTTTGATGGAATTACAGCCTGATTATGTGCACTTGGAGAGTAAATTATACTTTATATTAGATTATTATTATTTACTATTATTAACTGCCTATATAAATAGTTGAGATAATACTTTTCTCACTGCAATACTTAGTGGTGACTTAGACACAAAAGTTGCAAGGAGATTAATGGCTCTGAATCTTTTATGAAGATTATTATTGTAATTATTATAATTATAATTCAGTACAAGGAACTATGTTAAGTGAACTTTAAGGTTCAAGTGAGAACTCAGAAGTAAAGAAATGTCACTGTTAAGGCACACCCACCCAGACTCAACTCTGTCCCTTCCAGTACATGCATATTGATGATCTATAATTAAATGATCACATATTTTTCAAATAGTAGAATACAATTGCTTGATGGCATTTACATCACATTTTGTAACTGTTTTTCATTCCTTTATACTTCCGGTAATTGAGCTGTCATTGTGATGGAATGACACTATCCTGTAATAGCCCAAATTAACTTTACTGAATTAAATTAAACCTGATTGAATTAGGGTTAACACCCTGAACTATGACAGAGTTTCATCCCTCATTTTTCAAATAAACTTTTTGGTTGCATTTGCAAAATTGGAGCTTGCACATTTTGCGCCTAGAACTGAATTTGTGGGCACAAAGCTGAGGATTTGCATCTCCGTCTGCTCAACCCCGGGCACCTCATCTCTGGTTGCTCGAGGCGGAGAGGCTCAGGGCGTGGCTAAACTTGCAGATATAGAGTGCTGGGAGTTAAACCAGCCTTTGGAGACTGCAGCAGGGACAACGCTGCCTTGTGTTTGCACTGTCAGATTCAAGCGCATTGGTGTGGCCACATTAGCAGCTCTTGCAACGCCACAGAGAGCAGTGCATTGTGGTAGCTATCCCAGCATTCAAGTGGCTGCAACATGCTCTTCAAATGGGGGAGGAGGAGGAGAGTGTGACAGGGAGTGCATTGTGTGCATGTGGGGGGAGAGACAGCGTGTTTTGGGGGGCTGAGAGCATGTCAGCATGCTGTCTTGTAAGTTCAGACAGCAGCAGACCCGCCTCCCCCCAACTCTCTCTCTCTCACACACTCACATCAGCAGCATTCCACAGGAATGGCTGCTTTGTCCCGGAGCCGATAACCAGCCGGCTGTCAGAAAGGGAGCTTTGAAAGGGCATATCCGCATTCCTGCAGCCGATTCCAAAACAATGAGAAGAGTGGCCACTTGACTTCAGGGGATTATGGGACGTTTCCAGAGGCCAATCACGGCACAGTAATGCAACACCTCGTTCACACTGACGCCCGGGCGTTTCAGCCGGGGTGCAGCAAGCATTATGCTTCTCATGGAGGTGGATTACCAGGAGCGCTCCAGCTGCAGAGTCTGGGCCTCCAGCTGCAGAGTCCTTGCCAGTGTGGACGTGTCTGGAATTAGGGCTCCTGGGGCTGCGTTAATGCGCTCTAACTTGCAAGTGTAGCCAAGCCCTCAGTTTTGTGCCTGTAATTCATTTTGCCTTCATGACAGTGGGGGGAGGGGCGCGTTGTGGGTGCTAACTTGAGCATGGAGAAAGTGTGTCCACCGTGCAGTTAGGGCGTTTGATCAAATCATAGTAGCGAGGAGATGCAGGAAAGGTTATTGGCCAAAAAATATCTTGAGCTAACCCTGCCTATGGAAGATATCATGTGAAGTCACCCACAGCTGCACAAGGAGGATGTGGTTAATGTGTCTCACCAATGTACATTTCATGGGACGACAGTTCCTTTTCCTCATGAAAATTAGCAACACAACATTTACCCCAGTGTCTACCTAATTACGCAGAGTATGGAAGGCTCAGCCAAGCATAGCTCAGCCTCGCGCTAAATCTGTTCATAATTATCACAAAACCCACCAGAGTGTTTGTAAAAACATCCTGCTTTGAAACTGAGAGAGTTTGCCGCTTTCAGGCATCAGAAATGGGTAGAACCACATATCCAGTGCAGGCTTGGGGAGAAGCAACTTATCCTAGCTTCAGGAGAAATGGAGCACATCTGAGTTTGTTTAAGGCACCACTCTTGGAGCTGAGTAGGGAGAAATATAGATATGCAAAGGAAAACCACAGCCCTCAGGATAAAGAGCAAAACCCCACAAAGTAGACAAACATGACTCACCGTCCAGCCTCGGACACCTAAGGCATTTATGAGCTAGAAACAGCTGTAGTAATTTCTCCTTCTCTCCTCTAATCCTGACATTGCCTGAAATGAAATAATGGCTCTGTCCAACTGTTGGCGTCTACCACCTATTAAACAGTAATAACCTTTTGTCCACAGGCTTTTACTTTGCCCCGGATACCGGTTGTCTCATTTCCCAAAGTGGAAAGTTATTAACTAGAAATGCAATAGCACAGCTCATCAGCACATCACTCGCCTCCATCTCCAAGCTTTCCTGTCCTAGCTGCCTCCTGCTTTTCAGCATAAATTAGTGCATTGAGCCTGCAGCTGTGGGCAGTTCTTTGCTCTTGGAAGAGAGAAAGAAAAAATTATGATGGCATGTCTCTCCTATTGCAAATACCCCGACTTGCACAGTCACCCTGAGTTGATGGTGACCTCAAAGGGCCCAATAGGTGGAAAGTCTGCAGATGGAGAGGTTATGGCTCTGGAAAGTGTCTGCCCTCAAGGAGACCCATAGTATGAAAAGTGGCCATTGCTGGCTGGGGAGCAGGAATGTCTAGGGAAGAGGGGCTGATTCCATGCGTCTGGTCAGCAGCCTCTGCAGTCCCGACCCCCAAGTGGACTGAGGGCTTGTTTACACTTAAAACACTACAGCGTCACAGCTGTCCCTCTGCAGTGCTTCAGTGTAGATGCTACCTACACCGACGGGACAGGTCCTCCCATTGATGTAGGTAATCCACCTCCCTGGGAGGTGGTAGCTAGGTCAATGGAAAAATTCTGTCCACTTAGCACTCTCTACACGGGGACTTAGCTTACCTACCCTGCTCAGGGATGTGGGTTTTTCACATCCCTGACCGACGTAGTTAAACCAACCTAATTTTCTAGAGTAGACCAGGCCTCTAATCCAGTGCTTCTCCACTGAAGCATTCTATTAGAGACTAAGGGCTTGTCTTCATGTACAGCACTACAGGTGTACCACTGTCCTGTTTGAGTGAAGATGCTACTACACTGACAGCAGAGCTTCTGCCATTGGCATAGTTAGTCCACCTCCCTGAGTGGCAGGAGTTAAGTCGATGCAAGAAGCTCTTGTGTTGACATAGTGCTGTCTACATGGGGGGTTAGGTCGGTATAACTCTGTCACTCAGGAGGGGGATGTTCCCCCCCCCCCAAGCTATGTAGTTATACTGATATAGTCTGTAGTGTAGACCAGGCTAGATTAGGTTACAGAGGAAGAGAGATTAGATCTGATCAGATTAAATTAGATTCAACCCTCAAAAAATTTAGGGAGAGGCGTTTCTTGGATAATCATCCAACCTTTCCCTATTATGCTCACAGTGTAAACACACAGATAAATTAGATAAAAAAATAAAATACTTTTGCTGGAAAATTGCAATGTAACACAACTTTATTTCTTAGAATTCAGAACCCTACCACAAAAGAACCAAAACCAGAGAGAGACGAAGCAGGCTGACCCTCAAGCTGACCCTCAAACAGAGAGGCAAAACTCACCTCACCTTGCTCTAAGCTGGCTCTCTTACAATTGACTGCCAAGGAGACAGGTCACACCCTTTCCTACAGAGCTCACTGGCCTGCAAGCAGAACCAGGAAACTCCTTAGGATTTAAGGTGACAGCTTGTAAATTTTGCACAGTTTTCAATGCACCATACTCTGAACAGTTCAAGACACCAAAAGTGAGCTACCAGTCTTAAACATGCAAGGTTAAACTTTCTGGGCTGATATCTGCTGGGGATGGAATTACCCTAAAGAAAGTATCTTTTCCAATAATAAAAGGCAAATTGTCCTGCAGCTAAACTGCACAATATGAAAATGATCCCAAATCCTCCAAGGGCTTAATATGAAACAATTAAACAGTTAGCAGTGTTTTCACAAGATACGAAGGAATTAAGATGATATTATGGGCAATGGAGAGGACAAAACAGCATTGATAAACTCTGAGAGAGGGGGAGATAATATCTTTTATTGGACCAACTTCTGTTGGTAAAAGGGACAAGCTTTCAAGATACACAGAGCTCTTCTTCAGGTCTGAGAAAGGTACTCAGAGTGTCACAGGTAAATACAAAGTGGAACAGATTGTTAAGCATAAGGAGTTAACACGTGTTTGAATGGTAGAATCATAGGGTTAGAAGGGTCATCTAGTCTAACCCTGCCACGTTGCGGGATTTTGGTGTCTAAACCGTCCAAGACAGATGGCTATCCAGCCCCCAGTGAATGAGCTTCCACAATCTCCCTAGGCATCTGTTCCAGTGGCCCACTGTTCATACAGTCAGGAGGTTTTTCCTGAGATTTAATCTAAATCTACTCTGCTGTAGTTGGAACCCATCGCCTCTTGTCCTGCCCTCTATGGCAAGAGAGAACAACTTTTTTCCATCTTTTTTATGGCAGCCTTTCAAGTATTTGAAGACCACTTTCACGTCCCCCCTCAACCTCCTCTTTTCCAAACTAAACCTACCCATTCCTTCAGCCTTTGCTCATATGGATTGGATTCCATCCCTCCGATCATCTTTGTCGCTCACCTCTGGATCCTTTCCAATTTCTCTACATCCTTTCCTTACATTGGTGACCAAAATTGGATGTGGTACTCCGGCTGAGGCCTAATCAGCACCAAGTAGAGCGGTACTGTCACCTCCCATGACTTGCATCCTATGCCTCTGTTAATGCAACCTCAAATTGCATTTGCTTTTTTTGCAGCATCATCACATTGCTGACTCCTGTGGAGGCTGTGATCCACCACAACTCCCAGATCCTTCTCAGCAGCGCTGCTGCCAGGCCAGTTATCCCCTACTCTGTATGTGTGCATTTGATTTTTCTTCCCTAGGTGTAGAACCTTACATTTGTCTTCATTGAATTTCATTCTGTTGTCTCTAGCCCAGTTCTCCAATTTATCAAGCTCCCTCTGAATTTTAGCTCTAGCCTCCAAAGTATTGGTAACCCCCACTCCAACTTTGTGTCATCTGCAAATTTGATCAGTGAGCTCTGTATTCCTACATTAATTCATTAATAAAGATGTTAAACAACACCGGACCAGAACAGATCCCCCTGGAACCGCATCTGAGACCTCCCTCCAATCCGACATCATTCCATTAATAGTTAGTCTTTGTCTGCAGTTGTTTAACCAATTAAGTGTCCACATAATGGTAGCTCTGCCAAGCCTGCATTTCTCCAGCTTACTTATCAGAATGTCACCTTGGACTGTGTTGCAAAGAGATCATTCAAAATGAAGTGGGCAATTAACAGTCTGTGACACTGATTACTTTCCCCACATCGGAAGAAGAGCTCTGTGCAGCTGGAAAGTTTGTCTCTTTCACCAATGGAAGCTGGTCCAATAAGAGGTATTATTTCACCCAACTTGTCTCTTTAATATCCTGGGACCAACATGGCTGCAACACTGCAAACAACAATTCATAATCACTTTGATGCTCTTTCAGCATCTCATGCAGAGACTTCTCATGGGGTAACGTGTTGGCGAGCCACTTCCCTCCTTTGTTAGAATACTGGCAGCTGTGTTTTTTATGAGAAGAACCTGTATATTGATTTATCTGGGAGTCAAATGAGAAGAGAGGAGCAATAATCAAAGCTGGATATTATGAAAGCATGAATCAGAGCCACCAAATCAGAGCTGGGAAGACAAGGGCATACTCTGCTAATGTTCTCACCAGAAGGCAATAGGAACATGTAGAGAAAAAGATTCAAGGTATTCCTGTACCAGAGTTTTAAACAACACTCCGGAGATCCTCAGGGATGGTATTGAAACAACTGAGAGACTGTAAGCTCTTTGGGGCTGGGCCTGTCTGTTTGTTCTGGGTTTGTACAGCACAGTGGGGTCCTGCTCCATGACTAAATGATACTACTAATAAAATTGCAATCATAGAAAGCAATGTGAGTATAACAAAACCCCATCACAGTTCCTCAGTGGGGACTGAACCTGCAACCATTAACACCAAAAAGCACAGTTGCCCCACCTTGGACTAAATGAGTAACTCCATTAACTATTTCAAGTAGTAGGCTTTTTTACGCTTGGCATGAAACAGCTTCTAGAGGGTGACATGACACATTTAACCAGTGGGTCATATAAGCAAAGGCAACACGATTAATAAACACCTTATATTTGTGTGTGACGGTCATTTGGCTTGGGGTGCAATCCAGACAAGAAATGGCTTGTGTCACTGCTTGCCCTGTAACCCAGGTTGCGTCACAATGCTTTTCTGCTGTAGATCCCAACTTGGGCTGCTCACCATTAGCCTACCAGCATGCACGTCACACCCAGAGCGTCTGTGTGTAGTTGCAGCCTGGGTCCAGGGACACTGACCCCAGCAGTCTGCCAGCAATGTACCAGCCTCGGTTACAAGCTGCAAGGTGACCCCAACACACTCCCAGCCCTGAATTTCTCCAGAAATGAGTGCCATGCAGGGTACAGCCCTCTCTTAGACAGCGTAGAGAAATAATATGGTTCATTGCTCTCATTGAGACAAAACCTCATGACAGCATATTAACTTAACTGGGGTAAATGCACCCTTACCTTTAAACACAGCACTAGTGGCTTAGATTAACAATAACCTGAATTTATTAACAAAAGAAGATAGGGTGAATTTTAAGTGACTACAAGTATGAGGAATAAAGATAGAGGTACAAGTAAAGCAAAATATGCTTCTAAAAGTCAAAAATTTAATCTAGAAATCTACAGGCTTTGTTCACCATGGTTTCTCTCACCAGCTGTTCTTTCCAGCCTTGGCTGACTTTACCTCAGTCAGGACCTGCCACAAAGAGTAAAGGTGCAGGCTTTTCTTGTCTTCTTAGGTGAACAACCTTTGCCTACACAGGTTTCTTACCTATATTCAGTTCCAGAGACTACAACTCCCCCCACCCCTTTCATTGAAGGACCCATCTTTCTCGGCTTGCAAGAGCTCTGTTCCCTTGTGTCTTTCTAGTCATGGATGGCAAAGATGGCTTCTTTCCTTGCTTATATCTTCCAAAGTTCAATGACCTTATTTCAGTGGTTCTCATACTGTGGATCGGGACCACAAAGTGGGTTGAGACCCCATTTTTAATGGGGTTGCCAGGGTTGGCTTAGACTTGCTGGGGCCCAGGGCCAAAGCCTGAGCCCCACTGCCCAGGCCAAAGCCAAAGCCTGAGCCCCACTACCCGAGGCTGAAGCCAAAACCAGAGGGCTTCAGCCCTGGGCAGCAGGGTTCAAGTTACAGGCCCCCTGCCTTGAGCTGAAGCCCTTGGGCTTTGGCCCCCTTGCGCGGGGCAATGGGGCTCAGGCTTGCTCAGGCTTAGATCCCCACTCCTGGGGTTGGGTAGTAATTTTTGTTGTCAGAAGGGGTTCACGGTGCAATGAAGTTTGAGAACCTCTGCCTTATTTCAAAAGGCAGGATGATGTCATGCTGTTCTTCTCCTCCCGTGGGCTTCCCATCCCCTTGGCTCCCAAATAGGGCTTCCATTGTTTTGACTGGTTTCAGAGTAGCAGCCGTGTTAGTCTGTATTCGCAAAAGGAAAAGGAGTATTTGTGGCGCCTTAGAGACTAACCAATTTATTTGAGCATAAGCTTTCATGAGCTACAGCAACTGATGAAGTGAGCTGTAGCTCACGAAAGCTCATGCTCAAATAAATTGGTTAGTCTCTAAGTTGCCACAAGTCCTTCTTTTCTTATTGTTTTGATTGCAGTTTACACAGGAGACAGGTAAACAGCTGCCTTCTTTCCTGTCTGGCAGGAAACCTGCTTCTGCATTTTTGGCAGCAGACTTTAAAACATAGTGTCATTCAGTATCCATATTTCCCCATATAACATTAATACCTACATTTCACAATTATATTAATCACCCATGCCATTAGCTTTCAGAAAAGACCTCATCCTCTACACACTTATAATACAGTGATATTGTACGTAGTCACTTGCTTCAACTGCTTATCACTTGAAGTTCAGCTCCCCCTGTCTTTCTAGACCAGGGAACCTTTGCAACATATTTTTTGAAAAATAAAACCCAGACCAAGGTTCTCTCTCCTTGTGAGTGTAGACGCCATGCTGTTCCCCCCTCGCCGCATTGTTAGTGTGAGGTTTGCCTCCACACCTTGTTAGCTTGATGGGTCTGCTTACACAATATGTAAATACATTCTCATTATCTTTTAAAGTACTTTGGAAGTAACTACCAGCATTCTCCGATGGAAAACTGTTCCATAGGAAAATTTTCAGCTGATTCTACTCAGACCTGTACTCACACTGGGAGTTAGTAGAAACCCCCACTTCCAGTATCCCACTGAAACCAAACGAATCTACTTGAAGTATAAGTTATTTCTCAAAGTGAGTAAAGGTATCAGAATCTTTTCTCCATGCTGTGTTGAGAGATGCTGGAAATTAAAATTACTTGTTTGTTTCTTTAAAAAGAAAAGGAGTATTTGTGGCACCTTAGAGACTAACAAATTTATTAGAGCAGTCTCTAAGGTGCCACAAGTCCTCCTTTTCTTTTTACGGATACAGACTAACACAGCTGCTACTCTGAAACGTGTTTGTTTCTTGTTAGTTGCTTGCTGAAGCCTACATGTTTAACCCATCACAGACTTATTTACCTATTTAGTCACTGCATTAGATGCACTGCTATTTCCTCACCCCCTCCCCTACCACTCCCCTTCCCACCTCGCGGCTGGAGTGCTGAAGCAGTATAAAACACCAAAGGAGAGGAGAATAGAAGACCATTATGAGACTGCTGGGAACATAAATCAAAGAAGGAAGTGCATAAATGAGGTATGATGAAGCTGAATGTAAGGGAAAAAAATCTTTCAAGATTTAAATTGGGGAACTTTTTGATAGTGACGAATGCACTGTCTTCTTGATAAATTGCTGGTAATTTAATTCTAATAACTCTATGGCATCAGTGTCCGCTCATGTTCAGCCCTTCTGTTTCACTCCACTGCATTGTGTGGGCTTCACTCCTTTGCTAAAACCATAACTATAGCACTGAATCAGCTATGCTCCAAACCCTGGACAAACAAAGCCAAAGAAATCAAGACTGTGATCAGAAAGAATGAAGAAGGTGGGCATCATTCCTTTAACAAAGACGATAGGAACTTAGGATACTGGGAATTGTCCAGCTGAAACAGGCCAGGGCCTGTTTGGGCCACTATCCTGTCTCTGACAATAGCTAGAGAAAAAATGCAAGAAAGCTTCCATTAGGCAGTTTTGGGATAATCTGCCTCCCCATGGAAAGTTTCTTCCTAGCTCACATAAATCAGAGATTGGCTTATGCCCTGAAGCATGATGGTTTATATCCCAAACTTTTTAAAAGCCTCATTAATGTAACTCTGGATGTCTGTGTATTACTATCATTATTTATGTGTATTATGGTAGCAACTGGAAGTCCCAGTAGGGGTCCTACTTTGCTAGATGCTATACAAACACATAACTAAAAGACAATCCTTGCCCCAAGAAGTTTACAGTTTAAGTATAAATGTTCATCTTCATTATATTCCTGCTTAGCTCTTGGTCTTAATGAGATCTTGTGGCAATGAGTTCCTCTGATGAATCGTAACTAAGAATCACTTCTATAACTTCACTTTCAAGAATCTATCTTCATAGTACAGATGAAAAATATACAAAGGGAGAAAGCAGAAGGGAGATAAATTTGGAGTTCAAATGAGGAATAGCTCACTGCAGTCAGCAGGGTTGTTTATGTGGGCAGAGTTGCTTGTGCATGTGGGTATTTCCAAGATTGGACTCCTTATTTGTAAAACTGAAGTGTTGCTAGATGTAGCAGAAATCTCTGCAATACTCCTTGAATGCTCATTTACATAAAGAAATTTTGAAAAAGATGAGAAACTGCCCACATGAAGAAGAGCAGCTAATGGTTGCCCCTACTCATGGAGTTTTAATCAGGATTATCTGTTTATTTATTAAATATGTTGCTCACTGAAACTTCAAAATATGGTCCCATCAGAGGTCTTTGGAAAGACTTCTGCCACTTTATTGTCTTGAGAATACAGGCTATTCCAAGACACCATTGAAATTCAGGACAGATTTTCTTTTCTCCTTAAAGATATGAACAGTCCTTTTGGGGCCAGATTCTGACATCCTTACACTGAATAGCACCCTACTCCTTGCATAGTTACATTACCTCGAATGGGACCACTTATTGAATGAAGTGGAGTGAAGCATGAGTAAAGGTCCCAGCATCTGACCATTTGACAATAGTGATTTGGCAGGCCAAATTATCAAAGGAACCACTGAGGTTGCATGTGAAGAAAAGCGTGCACACATTAGCTGGTTTTTGCAATGACCTTCCTTTGTGGGCACATTTGTGTGATAGGTACTTCCAGAAAACCACCCCCCCCCCCCCCCGCCTCTTGCCCCAACCACCAGAGGAGCCTCCAGATCTCCTTGGCAGTTTGTTCAGCATGGCTGCACCCCAGAACTCAAAAATAATGGCTCTTTTCTTTGCATGTTTAAATACCAAAAAGACCTTCATTTTCTGTATTCTCCATCACATTCATTTATTAAATTGGCTTCTGTTATTTACAGTAATGAGGTTGTTAGGATGATACGTGTATATGTGTACAGCTATCTTAAATGTACCCACCTCGAGCTTTGTTCATGCAAAGAGTGGGTAGTTGATCTCATTTGCGAGATGAAGACTAATGTGCTGGGTTGAAATGTCAGAAATAATAATGGGTGGTTAGCTCCCTCGATGAAAGAAATACATCTCTCGGTGAAATAACCTGGATTTAATGTTCAAGATTGTTACACTGAATCGGATGCCAACCCTTGATAAGTTGCCTACAATTGAAAGCATTGTGGAAATTGAAAACATAATGTATCTCACTTAAGTGATTCACCCTATTAATATATAGAGTTTCCAAACTCCTGTTTATCAAAGATAAGCAGACTGGAGTATAAGTGCGTTTAAAAAAAAAAAAAGAAAGAAAGAAGGAAGGAAGAGAAAACAAGAAAAGAAAACAAATGCATGTGCGTACAGAGATGAAAGAAGAAGTGAAATTGTTTCTGAGAAATGAAACTTGGCATAGCTCTAACAGAAGCTGCTCTGTTTGGGCGAGATGAAAGAGAAGAGCACTGGGAAATACACAGCTTTTTAGTAGGGGAAGAGAATTGCAGAAATATCCCTGAACAACAGTGATGATTTTAAGCACATAAGGAGAAAGGCAAGTCTCTTCAATTTGTTGCTTCCCTGCTTCACTGTGAAAAATCTCATGGCACTAACAGCTGTTTCAAATGGCTACCCAATGAATGGAGCATCCCATCTAGCCTCCCTATTGCCACATTGTTTGCAAATGCTGGCAGGAAGTCAGAAGCAAGACTGGAGAACGTTGGAGTTAAGTATAATTCTAGGTGTCATAGGCCAGTTAGCTTGGCATGGAGGGCAAGAATAGTATAGGAAAGGCTAGGAATTGTTGACCCTGAGATTCTTATCACCTTTCATGAAGAGTAGACATTTCTCATACACAATGGTGACGTTGATCCTTTAGGGCCATGACCCAACAACCCACTAAAGTCAATAGGAATCTTTCCATTGATTTCAAATGGACATTAGGTTTGGCCCTTCCTGAACATGACCCAGTACAGAAATATCAGATTTGCCACATCTGGATCAGAAGAAGTCATCGTGTTTGTTGCAGCTGACGTGGCGTGGCGTGGCTTGGCTTGGCTTGGCTTGCACAACGGTTCTGAGTACCACTTTTCAGAACTCTGTACTAAGACTTGCCGTTTCCTACCAGCATGGCAGTGTGGGTGATCCAGTGACTGGCTGGAATTGCTCCCACTTGAGCCCTTTCATTTAGGAAAGTCCTGCACCCAGGGCATGGAGATCCTTTTCAAGTGAGGGTTAGATTGGTTTTAGAGCTGGTCAGGAATTTTTGCAAGGCAACATTTTTTTGCCAAATGATCCTAATTTTTCAAAACTCAAGCTGTGCATGAAACAGCATCAGGTTCAGTAGACTACCTAACTTGAACGGTGGTTGGTTAAAAAAACAGGTTTTGAGATTGTTGAACTGGGAAGTTTCTTTATTTTTTTTTGAGTCAAAATGTTTTTTGGCTTTTGAAATCAAAACAAAATGTTTCGGCTGGCCCAAACGGACATTTTTATTTTTTTATTTATTTTGGGGGCTTGGGTCTGAAATTTTTTTTTGAGATTTTGACTTTTCCTGATAGAAAAATCATTTCCCATCCAGCCCTACTTATAAGTGACCATTATGGCGAGTCTCAGGCTCACCTCTAATCTCATACACCCACTTTTGCCAGAAAATCTGCCTTCATGTCAGCTTAACTGGTTACATGGTGATTCCCCTATTGCAGATGAGTCCTCAGGTGGCATAGAGCCAATGAGGCCCATTCTGTGTCCCCTCATTCCTGTCTGGCCATGTTATTAGGGATGCAGTGGAGGGTTAGGGCATGTTGCCACTCATGGCTGTGTTCCAGCAATCCCTGGCTTCAGAATGGAGGCTGTTGTAGCCAGGCATAATTTAGAGCAGCTCTGAGGCTGCTCCAAGTTACTCTGGGGACCGAACTGGACCCTGGCTGACCTAGCATTCAGGGCACCCAAGGTCAATTAAAGTCACCTTTGCCCCCACCTTCACCTCAGCAGCACAGAAAGGCAAATGAAGATCTGACCTCAAAGCAGCAGGTTTGGTTTGCTCATATGAAGTGGTCGGCTTTGCTAGAAAATGCAAGACTGGACAGGAAGGGAGACAGGAAGGCAGAAAGGGTGATTTGGGAATTATGAGTGTAGGAGTAGAAGTTTTGTTTTTAGCCTGTAGGAAAAGAAAAATGAGTTTCTTAAGCTTTAGTTTCTCAGGGAAACCTCGTTACTTTGCATTGAGATAAATGCTGCTCCTCTACTCACATTGCTTCTCTTTCAAAGTCAGCTGACCTGGAGTAATACATTTTGATTTTGATTTTAAGTGGTTTCACTTACCAGATGATAGCAAGCCTATTCCTCCTTTATGTTGCTCCAATGTATAAGTGGCATTTTATTAGCTTTATTACCTTGATTCTTGAGTAAGACTTAAATGGTTCCTGACAGTGTCCCACTTGCATCAATTAATTCCCGGGGCATTCGGATCTTCTCTGTCATTGAATCTCCACCACAGTCTGCATCACGAAGGGGTTTCTAATCATATTTAAGAAAGTTATAGTTCTATGCCTTCCTTATCATATTACACAGGAGTATCTTTTCATTGATTTCCTATCCAGCAACCTGTTAGCTGGTCAATTAGCTCTCAAGGTTGATTCACAATATGTCCCTGAAATAGATAAATGCCCTTCTCCATCTTGAAATTCCCTTGATATGTATGACAACGATCCACCTTGTCCTATAGCTACTTAATAATATGTAACGTATAGAACAGCCTATATGAAAGAGCTGGTGACAAGTGCTCTCCAAAATATGCTTCTGTAAAACATGGCTGGAACTTCTCACGGAAGTTCTCAGAACTCAGTAAGAGAAGTTGAACCCTCAGAAACAATGACTGCATTTTAAAATAGGTGTTGCTGAACAAAACGGGACACAAGATTCTTGCAAAAGATAATGGAGAACAGGTAACCTAGAGTACTGTGTACGTAGAATCTATACAGCTATAGAGTACAATTTACAGTACCATGTATTGACATGGAAATGCAAGTGAAGTGTCCGTGATCAGCAGAGATAACCTTAGATCAAAACCTGGGGTCCAAACACTCTGAAATTTGCCTTTTTCTAAAACAGGCCATTAAAATCGAAGGATATATTTCTATGGACTTCAGTGGCTTTTGCATCAGGATTGGAACATTTCTGAATGTTGCTGGTGGATGGAAGGTGAGTTTTGTTTAGAAATTCTGACCCAGATCCATATGCTCTGATTCAGGTCCCTCTATACTTATCTGTGTCTCGCCAACCAGCTTTGATCGTGTTTTCCCTTGGAGCCAGAATAAGCCATGGTTTGTTGCTGCAATTAATGCCATGGTTTTCTGGGCACTACAGCCAACATCAGAACTAGTGAAACGAGGCCTCCGATGGGCAGCTTGAACAGTGCAGACAATGTTTCCATTTTGCATGGCAACTTCCTTCAAGGTGATTCACTTGTAGGAGAAGAGTAAGTCAGAGACATTCCCCTTCAAGCATCTCAACCCACCCAAAACTGTCTGCCCTAAACATTCAAAAGTTTCCCACATACCTCCCCTCATTCCCTGTATGTTTTTCTATAGTTTTCACTTTCACTTGCTCACCTTGGTCTGCAGTTTCCATACTTTTGTGAAACTCCCCATTATCTAGAAATTTCACCAACAGATTGCATTCCAGTCCCTCCTGTGAGCAGCGTTGCTTTCAGTCTCAGGATCTTGTCTCTCAGGGCCAATCTATCCTGCATGCATTCAGCCCAACTAAATGGACTCTGAGGACTGTAGAACAGTGGTTCTCAACCAGGGATCTGGGGCTCCCTGGGGGACTGTGAGCAGGTTTCAGGGGGTCCCCAGGGCCAGCATTAGACTCGCTGGGGCCCAGGGCACAAAGCTGAAGCCCCACCGCATGGTGCTGAAACCTGGGGCCCTGAGCCCCACAACCCAGGGCTGAAGACAAAGCCTGAGCAACTTAGCTTTGCAGGGGCCAATGTGTCATGGAGCCCCAGGGAATTGCTCTGCTTGCTACCATCTAATGCTGGCCCTGGCTTTTAAATGCAGAAAACCAGTTGTTGTGGCACAGCTGGGCCATGCAGTTTTCATAGCATGTTGGGGGGCCTCAGAAAGAAAAAGGATGAGAACCCCTGCTGGAGAAGATGGGGGCCCACTGAGGTCCATAGAGTCATTTTGTAGCTACTACTGTTAGCCTTGCAGTTGCAATAGCCTCCACAGCTGCTATGTGCCTCCACCCCAGAGGATTTGTCCAGTGGATCCTCCTGCATCATCATGAATCTCCTATCCTGCCCCATGCCCGTACGCCCCTTCAGAGAGCCTCCTGCAGCATAGCTGCATGGTGCATGTGGGGTGCAGAACCTCACGTGGGCTACCCACATCCCCCTCCACTGTGGACCAATTCCAGTGTATTCAAGGCCTTCTATCATGCTTTTTTGGGCCACAAGATCTGGGATAAAGTTGCTGCTTTAAACCATCTCTCCCAGTGCAAGTCCTTTATGAGGGTGCTTGTGGCAGATGCTGTCCCCAGCCCACTCCTGCTGGCGTGGGCCAGCCCAGCAAGCTCACTGCCTTCTCCTTTCCTTTCTCTCTTGGGTCTTCCTATGATTTACTCTGACACCAGAGCCTTGTGGGGTTTCTATTTTAACTCTATTGCATCTCAAATCTACCCTTCCTCTGGGAGCCTGGGGGGCAATTCAGAATGGCCCCCTCTCCTAAATACAGGAGTCTCACCGTTTCCCCCGGGCCTGTGTAATAATTCAGGTGAGATTACTCTCCTTATATTCAAGAGTTCCCAGCCCCCATTCTGGGGCGTGTATGCTAGAAACCAGGCAGGCTTCTTCTCCAAAATCAGAAGTCCCACTGCCCTCCTTCTGCAACTGTGCAAATAATTCAGTCCTTCCAGCCTATGACTGGGAGAGCTCAGCAGGTGAGCATCCTCCTCTGGGTAGTGTCCCTCTTGCTATGAGGGAGGAGGCACTGGTAGCATATCAGCTACCATCCTTCCCAGAGCTCATCCCGGTTGGGTTAGGGAGAGGGGAGCCTTGCCCCACCCTATGTTACAAAGTTCCTGATCCTTGGCCCTCCTTAAACAGTGTTTTTTTCCCAAACATTAACTAATCCCCTGACATCATTTCTTCTCTCCCAATAACTGCCTCTGCAATTCCCTAGGTCCTCATGCACCCCAAACTCCTGGAACCTCAAAGAGCCCTGGGGTTGGCTGACCGCTAGTCCCTGCAGCCCTGAAAGGACAGTACCACTCCTGTTACAGTGCGACGCTTAACCCACATGTAAGATCTCACATATTTGATCTTGTAAATGCTCCCCGAAACTGTGCAAAACCCCACTAAACACTGGTATGTTTAACCCAGAGAGAGGAAAGAGGCCATTTTCGTTTCCTCAATGCCAAGGCAAGAAGAAATGGCTCCATATCCTTTCCTTTAAATGCATCTCTTCCAAAATGGCTACACAAAAAAGAAAAATCCCTTGTGTGCCTGTCTCCTCTAGGAGATCCTGCTAAACAGCGGTTTCACCACATGGTCTTAACTCGAAGAAGAAAGCTCCACACTGCAGCCCAAGGGGCAGTTTTCACTACATTGTCTGGTTTCCATAACATGGGGATCCCTTCTGCCTGCATTCAAAGCACTTCATCTCCAGCACACTGTTGCTGAAGCATAAACTTGGTCAAATGACTTTTGCCTCTGATTCATTTCGTTGTGTCATGTGGGGTAAATGTTCTGTAGAACTCCAATTAGTCAGAGCCAAACTCCAATGTGCTGCATGTCCCCTTAATCTTAGTTCAAAGTCCACTTGGCATGATCTAGGTGAAATAAATGATTCCAAGAAAGAATTCCCAACTATCACATTTACATAAACATGCTCAGGCTTCAAGCATGGCACGAGAGGATGGGGTGGTGGGGAGTTAATACGACTTGCTGTTTTCACATGCATATGCAAGAGGCATTTAGAAAAAAGCTGCCCGATTGTCCCCAGTGAATGGATCCACACCACTGCCAGGCAAGTATTGGTGTTATCTCCCCAGCATACAAAATATGTCCCCTTTGCAGGCTGTCAAGGTGGAAGCAGAGCCTTGTTCTGTGACACACACACAGATAATGGTGTGCATTGAAGAGAGTCTTTTTCACTTTTGTTTTACTTGCCACCAGGCTTTTTAAAATTTTGTGCTAGCCAAATACATGCTGTGTTTGATTCTCAAGGCATCATCAAGGCTTGCAGATTTTAACTTGAGGTGTGTGGGGGCATAGTCTTATCCCTTTATGATTTCCCCTGACAATTTGTTTTTTTCTGACTCAGGGAGAAATAAAACACAACCACCACAAAAACCCAGACCTCTCCAGATTCTGAGAGCAACACAAAACACTTGAGCCAGGCTCTCATAGTTACCTTGATGTCATCACAACCCCTTCATGTGTTTGTGTATCCTTCTCACTCTCAAGTGCCTGTGCAGTGTCACAGTCAATGAGTGTGGAGGTGTTTCCGTGTGTTATTTTCTAGCTTAGCAAGCACTTGTTTTTATTTCAATGATGGTGAATTGCAAGTTATTTATGGGCCAACAAGACTCATGACCTTCTCATCCCTGCATTTTACTCCATTTCCATTCCCCACCCACCCACGGTTGTCACCTAGAGCATGGTAAATTCAAACAACATGGCTGGTGTTATAAATATGCTCATTAACTTTATGAGCAATATTACCTTTATTTTGGTACCTCTGTGGTCCCAATCACTGTCATATCTGAGCACCAGAATGTCATTACAGAAGCGAAGATACTGGTCATCCACTCTCGTGCTTCAGGACACAAGTTCAGAGTAGTCAGGAAGGAATTCTACTCTGAAAACTCAGTTTCAATGCTGAGGAAAATGGGGGTGGGGGTGTGTATAATATTGTGACATTACCCAGGGTACAATCGGGACCATTGAACAGCTCTGTCCCCTTAGTTTGGTAGCCTGGGGTGCCTTTTATACTGCTTTTCTGTCAGAACTGCCACTCCTGGCCTACTCACACGGCCTTCAGTATGCAAAGTCACTCCCAGCTGAATACATGAATGCTATGGCCAGCCACTCATGAATTACATACAGCACAACACTAGCAAATCCCTAGTCCCAGTCTTGTTCCCCAGAAATGTGTCTGGTACTGCTGAGCACCCTCCTGAACAGTGCAAGCTCACAGAAAGTCCATCATTTCATCAATGGAAAACGATATTGCACCAGCCTTCTTATCACTGATGGAGTTTCCCACACACTCGAATTCATCGGTTAAGATAAAACAATACAATACATTTATTAACGACAGAAAGGTAGATTTTACGTGAGTACAAGTGACGATGCATAAAAGTCAGCATTGGTTACAAAAGAAAATAATCGCAAGCTAATGGCTAACTTAACAATAACAGAAGGTTTTCCTCACCAGACACTGCAGTAAATTTCACGGGCTGCATCCGCTTTCAGCCTGGGGCCCCTCCCTCTTAGTTCAGTGTCTTTCAGGCATTCACTGATGTCATGAGAAGAGAGATGGGAGGAGGAGAGGTGAGTTAGAGACAACTGTCTCTTATTCTTATACCCCTCTCCCTTCTTCGATTATCCCCAGCTGGGATGCTGATGACAAGCAGTCTCTTGTGGACAGGAGGTTTGAACCATCTCTGTGATAAAATGTAAATTTCTTGTTTACTTCTTGAGAATAGCTGCTTAAGCAGGTGATAGCCCTTTAACACCTGGCTGGAGCCAGAGGGTCTTTATCTGTGAAAAACTGTTTTGTGAGTAAAAAGAAAAGGAGTACTTGTGGCACCTTAGAGACTAACCAATTTATTTGAGCATGAGCTTTCGTGAGCTACAGCTCACTTCTGTAGCTCACGAAAGCTCATGCTCAAATCAATTGGTTAGTCTCTAAGGTGCCACAAGTACTCCTTTTCTTTTTGCGAATACAGACTAACACGGCTGTTACTCTGAAACCTGTTTTGTGAGTGTTACCCAGAATTACAGCATATTTCAGTAACCATCATGCAGTAGAATCTTATAACTTCACATATACTGTTGCTATGCATATTTCAACAGGATAATGATATTCAGCAGATTATGACTTTTCAAATGATACCTCACAAGGCATACTTTGTACAAAATTTATCATAGTCTTGTAAAAGTGGTGAACATAATGGTACAGACTGTCACAATTATGAATCAATAATATACAAAAGGTAGATTTCTCAGTTCTGATAACATTCTCCCCCCATGCATACACTTACAAAAAGATGAAGAAAGTCAATCATTTCCAGATCACTTGGTCCCTCTTGTCCGCTGAGGTGGTGCATGTCACAGCTGAGATCAGTCATCCTGAGTTAATATTTACAACAGTTAAAAAGAGGTTTCAGAGTAGCAGCCGTGTTAGTCTGTATTCGCAAAAAGAAAAGGAGTACTTGTGGCACCTTAGAGACTAACCAATTTATTTGAGCGTAAGCTTTCATGAGTTACAGCTCACTTCATCGGATGTACTCTAAGGTGCCACAAGTACTCCTTTTCTTTTAACAGTTAAAAAGGTCATTTGCTTTCAGCAAATTATAACAGGTTTTTGCTAACCGGAACTGATCCATCCATTTTTCAGGGGGACTTGATATAGTTTAGAAAGGATCCCCCAAGGGCAGGTGTTCCCTGACTTTAGACCGTACAGTCTTTGGTCCAGGGCTTCCAAGGTATTTAGGCATCTCACTCCCATTGCACTATTTGTCAAAATTTAGGCAGAATGTGGCCTTAAAGGAGTAGTCTTCCCTTCCAACATAACTACTTCCTGAGAACACAGGGTGGATTTCAATTAACAAATAGCTAAATATTCCTGGGTATTTTTACCAGACAGTACACAGCAGATGGTACATTCCCCTGGGACCGCACATGCTAGAGGTCAAACAAGGCACACACAGGGACACAAGCTTTAATCGCCATAGCTCTATTGAATTAAACAGAGCGATGCCAAATGACATCAGATCTGGCTTCACAGCCCTTAACCCTTTAGGTTATTAAGATCCCATAGCAGAAATGGCTTTACTGCTTCTATTACTATTTAATAATACTCCAGTCAGGAGCCTGCAGTGAGGACAGAGGCACCATTGTGCTGGATTCTGTACAAAGATAAAGACAATCCCTGACCCTTAGAACTGGGTGAATAATGGATTTTTTGGTTCACTGGCAAGTCTGATTTTTCAAAATTATTTTGGGTAAAACAGAAAAGGAATTTTTAAAATCTGTTTGGTGAATTGAAAAGTCAAGAACCGCTTTGTTTTGGATCGAATGTATATATATAATAATATGGAGATATACCTATCTCATAGAACTGAAAGAGACCTTGAAGGGTCATCGAGTCCAGTCCCCTCCCTTCACAGCAGGACCAAGTACTGTCCCTTATTTTTGCCCCAGATCCCTAAAAGGCCCCCTCAAGGATTGAGCTCACAACCCTGGGTTTAGCAGGCCAATGCTCAAACCACCGAGCTATCCCTCCCCTCTATCATCTTGCTACCTGTAACATCTCATTTCAATGTCAAGCTTTTTTTCTTTTACTTAAAAAATTAAAGGAAATTTCAAAATACAAGTCATTTCAAATTGAAAAAATCCAAGTGTTTCATTCAGAAAATGTCAAAATAAAACTTTGGGGTTTTTTTTGGAACTGCGTTTTGGGCAGGTTGACAGAAACAGTCTGGTGAAATTGACACAAATTTACAAAATCTTTGAGCATTGCTGAATCTTTCTTTTTCACAGAAAAAAGTTTTGGTTGAAAAATTCACCCAGCTCTATTCACAGTCTCCATTAGCTTTGAGATCTAATGATGAAAATCGCTATATACACGCTAGGGACTGTATAATAATTATTAAGGACACAAACAGATGCAGGCGCAGGGAACGCAACATGTAAACAAATTACTCTGATGAAACTGTCCATTTCCTATGCTGTCCACTGTGCTGTCCCAGCCCATGAGAACTGCTATTCAAACACTGGTGTGGATTCTGTAGTTCTTTGGATTGCAATCACTCAAACAGTGGAGTAAGCATGTACTTTTGCGGCTTTAGTAGTGGCTATGGTTTCATTTCTGGCTCTAAAAATGATCCAGAGACTTAAAAAAAAAAAAAAAAACAGAAAAAAAACCCCTACGGCTCCTTCTCCAACTGGCTGGGGGGAGAGAAGCAGAAACCTCTCTGATTTTTTTTTTTTTTTTGGTATGTGTCACTAAATCAGGAGAACTGCAAAGCAGAAAAAAGCCACGACCTGTTTTCAACTGGATGAACAGCAGGATTATTTGGAGAAGATAAAATGCAAATGTAGGAAGGTCCACTGGGCCCAGCTCGTGCCATTCACACCCCTGTAACCGCACCCCACAAACTTGGCCCACTGGCATTTTTTTAACCACCAGAGGATTTTAAAATGAGTGACTGATGCTGAAATGTCACAGGGGCTCTTTTATTTTGCCATCTGGAAAGATCAAGACTGTATTTTTCTGACAATATATTTTCCAAGTGGAAAATCCATGAAATGAAAAACAATCTCAGCAGGGTCTCCTGATTGTTTGGAGGTTCTGCAGGCCTGAGTGTGCACTGACTGATGATAATC
Organism: Caretta caretta; assembly: GCF_965140235.1. NCBI lineage: Eukaryota > Metazoa > Chordata > Testudines > Cheloniidae > Caretta > Caretta caretta. The sequence goes on along the minus strand of NC_134218.1, from coordinate 5,607,252 downwards.
AGCAAAACTCACATGGAAATAATCACAAAACTCACTGAAAAAGCACAGGAACAGATCTGTGCAGACACATGCCTAGAACCCCGACCAGGGGTATTCTATTTGCTACCCAAGATCCATAAACCTGGAAATCCTGGACGCCCCATCGTCTCACGCATTGGCACCCTGACAGCAGGATTGTCTGGCTATGTGGGCTCTCTCCTCAGGCCCTACGCTACCAGCACTCCCAGCTACCTTCGAGACACCACTGACTTCCTGAGGAAACTACAATCCATCGGTGATCTTCCAGAAAACACCATCCTGGCCACTATGAATGTAGAAGCCCTCCACACCAACATTCCACACAAAGATGGACTACAAGCCATCAGGAACAGTATTCCCGATAATGTCAAGGCAAACTTGGTGGCTGAATTTTGTGACTTTGTCCTCACCCATAACTATTTCACATTTGGGGACAATGTATACCTTCAGATCAGCGGCACTGCCATGGGTACCCGCATGGCCCCACAGTATGCCAACATTTTTATGGCTGACTTAGAACAACGCTTCCTCAGCTCTCGTCCCCTAATGCCCCTGCTCTACTTGCGCTACATTGATGACATCTTCATCATCTGGACCCATGGAAAAGAAGCCCTTGAGGAATTCCACCATGATTTCAACAATTTCCATCCCACCATCAACCTCAATCTAGACCAATCCACACAAGCGGTCCATTTCCTGGACACTACTGTTCTAATAAGCGATGGTCACATAAACACCACCCTATACCGGAAACCTACCGACTGCTTTACTTACCGACATGCCTCCAGCTTCCATCCAGGACATACCACACGATCCATTGTCTACAGCCAAGCTCTATGATACAACCGCATTTGCTCCAACCCCTCAGACAGAGACAAACACCTACAAGATCTCTATCAAGCATTCTTAAAACTACAGTACCCACCTGCTGAAGTGAAGAAACAGATTGACAGAGCCAGAAGAGTACCCAGAAGTCACCTACTACAAGACAGGCCCAACAAAGAAAATAACAGAACACCACTAGCCGTCACCTTCAGCCCCCAACTAAAACCTCTCCAGCGCATCATCAAGGATCTACAACCTATCCTGAAGGACGATCCCTCACTCTCACAGATCTTGGGAGACAGGCGAGTCCTTGCTTACAGACAGCCCCCCAACCTGAAGCAAATACCCTCCAGCAACCACACACCACACAACAGAACCACTAATCCAGGAACCTATCCTTGCAACAAAACCCCGTTGCCAAATGTGTCCACATATCTATTCAGGGGACACCATCCTCAGGCCTAATCACATCAGCCACACTATCAGAGGCTCGTTCACCTGCACATCTACCAATGTGATATATACCATCCTGTGCCAGCAGTGCCCCTCTGCCATGTACATTGGCCAAACCGGACAGTCTCTACGCAAAAGAATAAATGGACACAAATCAGACATCAGGAATCAGAACATTCAAAAACCGGTAGGAGAACACTTCAACCTCTCTGGCCACTCAGTAAAAGATTTAAGGGTGGCAATTTTGCAACAGAAAAGCTTCAAAACCAGACTCCAATGAGAAACTGCTGAGCTTGAATTAATATGCAAACTAGATACCATTAACTTGGGAGTGGTTGGGTCATTGCACATATTGAATCTATTTCCCGAAGTTAAGTATCCTCACACCTTCTTGTCAACAGTCTAAATGGGCCGTCTTGATTATCACTACAAAAGTTTTTTTCTCCTGCTGACAGTAGCTCATCTTAATTAATTAGCCTCTTACAGTTTGAATGGCAACTTCCACCTTCTCTGTATGTATATATATAACTTCTTACTATATGTTCCATTGTATGCATCTGATGAAGATGTAGCCCACGAAAGCTTATGCTCTAATAAATTTGTTAGTCTCTAAGGTGCACAAGGACTCCTGTTCTTTTTATGGATTTCAATGATGCAGGACCAGACCCTGTATGTGCCTATCGTGGGGTGACTGGGAGTTCAAGGGCTTCATAAATTCTTTCTTTCCTTCCAGTTTTCAGCATGAAGAAAGATAACCCATTTTCAATCCCCAAGTATATTTCAACTGGCCATTCTAGCCTAATCAAGTTCTCAGTGTAATTATTCATAAAAGAGGTAGGAAGCTGAAGAGCTAATAGTGATCTCCCACTCCCTACTGACATCATGCTTAGCCTAGGGCTGTTTCTTATTTTTAATAATCAGGCAACATAGATTCAAACAGGGCATGTGTCGAGGGCTGAACTTTCCTTTATTTGTTCCTTTAAAAGTTTCTGGCACGCACGCCCTCAGGACTAAGCAATACAGTGAAGCATAAGTTATTCTCTAGCTAATTCTTGGGAGCTGCCACTGTTAGGCATTGAATTTTAATAGGAAACGTCGGGATAATCTCCTTGTACCTGGAAGCTCCTCCATGGGATGACTTTTTCTAAACAGAATTAATGGCTTTTTCCCCCCCAAAAATCAGCATGATGTACATCTAATCCTGCTTGGCAGGCCATTTGTCATGGAGTACTCGTCTGCATTTATAAGGCAAGTGCCTTTGGGTTTTTGCAGGGGGAGGAGTGGGTGGCTTCTCTGTCTTTGAATTGCCTTTACCGTTGCGGGAATCAAACTCAGGCAAGTTCGAGTAGCTGAAGAAGTAAAATACTGACTACAGAGGATGGGATTTCCAAAAAGTGCTCCCTGTTAGCCTAAACTTGCTCCCACTGAAATCAATGGGCTAACTGGGCTCACACTGAAGTCAACGTTCAACCCAATGTGATGAGTGTTTTTCAAAATCTCATGCAGAGTTTCCAGAGCTCAGACATTGTTCTAGGCTTGATTGGCTGTGTGCAAAGAACGTAAATACGTGGAGCTAAGGCTTAGGAAATACCTAAGACAGGCAGAGTGGAGAGAGAGAGAGAGAGAGAGAGAGAGAGAGAGGCCCAATTGACTTCACTAAGCTTTGGATCAGATCCTATGAGAATTAGAGCTGCTCAAATACTGCAAAAATCATGCACATGAACATTGTGTTCCAATTCTGAATGGTTGGTTCATCCTGACCATATCTAGATCTCTTCTTTGCTGTTCACGAGCATTTCTGAGCACAGGCTTTCCTTCACAGGCTGTCTAGTGAATGATTCGGTTTTATACAAAAACACCTGTATTTGTCTGCAAACAAGAATATTCATTATTTGTTATTCTCTCTCTGTCACTCCTTTCCCTCTAGTTTCAGTCATCAAAACCGGGAATAGAAACAATACCGTGTGCCTTAGGTGACTAAGCCCACCCCTGGAATAACAAACGGCAAAGAGACACTGTCTCTAACACCCTATAGGCTGAAAGTTGCTCATACACATTCTTTGGCAAATACTTGCACATAAAAAGTCCTTTTCCAAAGCTCTGATTGATTACCAGCAAACAGGCATCTGCAAGGAATATGTCAACCAGCACTAATGAGAATGGTCTGAGTTCCGAAGAGAGCTCCCAATAATAGTCTCTAAGGGCCATCAGCCTTGAGAGCGGTTTCCTCACTGAATCTCCAGAGCAGAGAGCCACAGAACACTTGCAGCGGGACTTCCTGACACCCCGTCGCAATGTCTTCACCAAAACAATGAGTCACCAGGGTACAAGTCTTGACAGGACGACACACGTCAGGAGGTACCGCTGCAGTAATTTCCAGTAGCTTCTGGCTCACGCTCTGACCTCTTCCCCCATCACCTCGACTCTCCAGACGCATGGGCACATTCCGGGCGAGTGGGAGTCAGGAGGTTCCTAGGAGGTAAGAAGGGGTGTTTCCCCCTTTAGTCTGTTGCCCTCCTTGTTGTTAGGAACATAAGAGTGGCTATACTGGGTCAGACCAAAGGTCCATCTAGCCCAGTATCCTATCTTCTGACAGTGGCCAATGCCAGGTGCCCCAGAGGAAATGAACAGACCAGGGCAATTTGGTGTTTGGTGGAGGCTGGAGGAGCAGCAGCAATCACTGCCCCACCTCGGTTTGAGGGGCGGAGGACGTGGAAGGGGAAACCTCTCTCCCCCTCACTGGTACCCAAGGAGGGCCACACAATGTGATGTACTAGAAATCAGATGAAAAATGTTGAGTTTGCATCTCATCTGTCCATTATTACTGTGGGCACTGTCAGGGACAGACTCTCTGATGCTGTAAATCGTCATAGCTTCATTGACTTCAGCTGAGTGACACCGATTTATACCAGCTGAGAACCTGGCCTTTAGTTTGTTTTCCAGAGAGCAGGGTACTCAGATACCACAATGATGGGTGACCCTAGTCGGGCTTCTGATCCTTCAATGCACCCCCTTGTGGCTGAGCATTTAATAGTCTTACCCCAGTTTCCCTTTGCTTGGGACAAGGTGACCTATAGAACTTGGAGTCTCTTTAAGGCTCCAGCCCTCCGGCTGGGTTGTTTGAGTCAGCCCTTTTGGGGCAGTAAAGGGTCTCACCCCAAGGTCCTAGTGGCCCTGTGATGGGCCTCCATTCGTTGTTCCCGGGGTCATCTCCCTGTCCCTTCTTCATCAGAGAAGGGACAAAAGGAAGTCAAAACAGGGCCGGGAATAAAGTTCAATAGTCGGAGTTAGGACAAACAGCCCCAATCTGGGGCTTTGGCAGTCTTTGCCCTCCTTCAAGGTGGGGGACGGAGGCCCGCCCTCCCCTCTGGGTCCCAGCCCAGGGGCTCTATAGGCAGTCAAGGAGGGGGTGCTTAGGTCTCCTGCTGCCCCCCTCCCAGGGCTGCTTCCGACCTATGGTTTCTGCAAGTATCTGCTGTCTGGCAACTTTCCCTGAATCCTTCTGCCAGGAAACTGGCCTCGCTGGCTGGCTTTTTCCTATCCGATGCTGTGGAGCTCCTCAGTGGCTCTCAGCCTTTCCAGTGCCCACTCTGCTCTGGCTGGGTTGCAGCTTTTTATCCCAGCTGTCACTAACCAGCCATTTAGCTGCAGTGAGGGATTGTTCTCTTCATTAACTCTTTAGTGTCCACTGCCCGGTGGGGCCTACATACCCCATCACAGTGACCCTTGTAAAACCTTGATGAAACCTAGGGCATATGTCTGCGCAGCCCCGCAGTTCAGATTACGGGTGTGTAAATTGCAACACGCACTAGGGTGCTGCTCTGTAACTGCTCCATGTAGGCCCTGTGAGCACAAACTAAAAGGCACCTAGTTTACATTAATGTGTCCTGTTTCAGCTAGTGTGTGCTGCCGTTTACACTGCCATAGACCAAACTGTGGGGCCATGCAGACAGGCCCCCAGATAGATGATAGATCTGAAACCAGCATGAGGTTTCAGCTCTCTGACCGCTGCTGAATCTTTTGAGATGCATGCTGCATTTAACACTGTTCCTGGATGAACAGGGGGCATGAGTAGTAAATTATTCCTCCTTCCATTTTCATAGCCAGCCAACCAGTTACAGTATTTATGTTGCAAGCAGGGGGTCTGAGGGAAGCTCTGACCAATGCCATCCCGAAAAAAACAACGGGCAAATCAGACAGCCAGGATCTGCAGCAGAATACTAATTACTGTTGTTATTATTTAATTATTTAACTGCATGGTGTCCAAAACTGCACTAGGGACCATTGCCATCAATGAGAGTTAGGTGCGTAACCTGCTTTGGGGCATCTGAAAATCCCACCAGGTGCCTGTCTGAATTTTAAGACATCTAAATACTTTTGTAAATCTGGCCCTAAAAGCTTTTACACACAGGTAGTGCCCCAAAGAGCATACGATAAAACCCGAGCCTTTGGAGCCTGCCTCAGAAATCAGAAACTGGTGCTACTTAATTCCCTGCTGTTCCTGGTTCTCACTGGGAAGTTTTCTTCCCAGAAAAGAGATGCTCTTAACCCAAGCAGTGTGTATTATGAAAGTATGAATTAATGGGTTTAAGAGCCAGCCCTACTTGCTGTAAAAGTTCTTCTTTCAAAACAAGTCCCAGTAAAATGATTTAGTTATTGTTTCCCCCTAAAAGCCAGGGGTCTCCTTAGACGATAATGACATTTGTGTCTTCAGCTGACAGCCAAGTCAACAGAGGAAACAGCACTGAGGAGCTGGAGTGAAAGGCAGTAGGTCCAACACCCCTTTGGCTTCATTCGAGAGGGAATGAGGAAATGGTCAGTGCAAATGGACAGCGAGCAGTGAGAAATAAGCTTGCAATACTTCTCCTTTTGTTGTGCTCAGGAGAAGAATGAAAAAGATTCATTTCCGAGGAAAGTTTTTGCAAGATCTCTTGGTGGGTGTTTTCAAGTTAGTTGCTCTATTGACCTTTCAAGAAATGAAACGGGCTTCTAGTTCTTGAAGGGGGTTTCTATAGCATGGTGGTTATAAAGCAGCACCTTTGAACCACTCACAGAAATGTTAAAAGCTACGAGATAAGATGGTTAACAGTGGAAATTTAGGCCTTTCAATTATTGGTCCAATGCCTGTTAAAGTCAGTGGGTTTAATGACTTCAGTGAGCATTGGATAGAGCCCCTGCTGATCAGGATTAACAAGACTTCTCCATTCCGTAGCACTTCATTCAAAGCATATTCAAACACTGAGACAGCACCATTTCTGTACACAGTAGATCATGATTTGTGAGGTTGGAGAAAATTCCAGGATCAAGAAAAATAGATCTCTGCAAATCTCTGATCACCTCCATTGGAAGGGAAGTAATCCCCCCAACATGCTGTTCAGGGACCTGTTGCTAAGCATGGTATTTGGGTGTAAATGTGCTGCTACACTGAGATGAAATTTGAGTGGAAGGGAAGAGTGGTGGAAATGGGTTTCTCGTGCTTCTGCTACGAGTTCCAATTGTTCCTGCCCTTCTGGTGTGAGAACATTCCAGCGCAAGAGTGCAGGCTCAATGAGTGCCTTACCTCTTCCAATGTACAGTATTTTAAAGGGACAATTTGTTCTTTATATAAAAAAAGGGCCACTGCTTTGTGATAATATGCTCACTTCCCACTGAAGATGGAGGTTCAAATCCTGATTTAAGCCATAATGGACAATTAGTCAAATTTATCTCCAGTGAAGTCATTGGAGTTATACCTGGTATGAAGCTTGCCCAAAGAGTTCTATGATCTTACCTGTATCTTTGTGCATCAGAAATGATTGATTCTTTCATTTACAGGATAATTTTTAGAACTGCAATATGTAGATAGTAAACTAATGGGGGGCAGTGGGAACTTATCTAACTATATGGTCTGTGAGGTGCCTTTCGGCATGATACTACTATTAATTATTATTTATTATCAAAACCTAGCTCTTGGATAGTATAATAGTGAATCCTAACTATAACCCATAGCTCTATTCCCTCTATCCTGCTGTAGTCTCTTCTCTTGTATATCTGACATCCTCTCTTTTACTGCATAAGTAACAGCAGTCAATAATACTGTTTATCTTTAAGAGAAACAATAAGTAACCAAGCCTCATGCAGTAATATGCTATGTAAAGTGCTAATTCCTAGGTATTAAATCAGGCATGCAGCTCTCATTATTGCAGCTAATTCCCAGTTCTCAACAAAAAATTACCCAATAAAACATTATGAAAATAAAGTGTTTCCTAAGTGACCAAAATGTGAGCTGACACTGTAGACAAGCTAAGAGATGTGCAAACACTGCTGGTGATGCATTGTTTATACAGGAACGTTGGAGACTTTTGAAAGAAAGAAATAATGATGCCTTGTTACCAATTAATTTGTGTCTCCCGTCCCATATTAGAGCCCAAAGGAGAGAAAAATTAGGAAAAAGTTATTAATACACATACACATAACATGCAGCCTTAACTATGCTGTTGTGACTAGCTCCAGCATAATGGATCAAATGGGATAGGTACAGAATTCAAATTAATGTATAAAGAGATGGTTTAAAGATGTTATAAAGATTTTATTGCCTCTTGTTTAGGATGACCTGAATAAGGTTCTGATTCAGCAATTCACTGAAGCACATGCTTAATTTTAAGCATATGAGTAGTCCCACTGAAATCAACGTTTATAGCTCGGCGCATGTTTAAGAACCTTGATGCATCAAGTCTGAACTCAGCAGGGTTTCTTCCCATTATACACACCGGATTTCATTCTTATGCTACTAATGCTAAACTTCTTTTTGTTTCTATATATTGGGACCTACCCTATATTCACTGCATTCCTCAAATCCCCATTGAGGCCTATGGAAATGCTCAGTATAAAAGGAATTCAGAAGTGGGCCATGGGACCTAATTAATCTCTGGTGCATTTCTACTGACTTCAGCAGCCTTACAGCAGGAAACAGAGAACCTATGGAGTGAAATCCTGATTCCAGAGAAGTCAATGACAAAAGTTCTATTGACTTCAGTGAGGCCAGAATTTCACCCACAGTGCTTGAAATGCTTTTCAATATGCTAATCAACTGTTCCTGCTTCCACAGGAAACATACAAAGCTCCAATTTCCATCAAAACATGCCATCTGGTTATAAAGCCTTTATGACATGTTGGGATAGGCTGCTGAATAGAGGAAGGATAACAGTCATTCTATAATAGAATTCATTCTTTTTCATTTTGCATGTGTCTGAGTTTGTGAATATAATTCATATTGCCATTATCAGACCATTCATATCCCGATATTATTAAAGGCCAAAGTGCCTTTTATTTCCTTAGTGTGTTCTGCACACAGAGGGCTGGTACTATATTTAATTTAAGTTCTATAATAATGTATATATTATAGTTGCTAACTTCCCCAATCCTACTTCCCTCTCTAGATGGAAAGAGAAGTAGATAGATAGACAGATATTATCAACATAATTATATACTATAGTCAGAGAAATATTTATAAAAAAGTGTGCATGATTAATAAGTATTGCCAAAGCATAGTCACAAAAGATTTTAGAAACAAATTATTTGAAATTATATATAATTGCAGGTATGTATATGGACAATACAACACACACACACATATGTAATATACATTTTGAACACCAATGCAAGAAGGTAAAAAACAGATATTGTCAATATATAATTTTTGTGTATTTGTAATACATATATATGTATGTATATAATTTTTCTCCCTTTCTTACATTGATATTGAATATTTTATATTGTTATGAGAGAGACAGATTTATTAAAACAAAGAAATCGTTATAGGCATCAAATAAAGAATTACTGTTTGACAGCATGAGAAACTTTAGCTGTCTATTGTGCCTTTAGTTCTGACAGAGCTGAGGTTTGTGCAAATGCCTTCAGCAACTTGTACCAGCAGAAGGATTCATCGGCTTCATGGAATTTGCATAAAAGCAGCCTAATACCATTGGCTGGATAGAATGGATAAAGAACTGGGGAAGAGCATAAGCTACATTTTAAATGATTTCATTAAAGCAATGTGCGATGGTCCGTGGGTTTCAAAGAGCACAAACGCTGAAAGGCAAAGTGATAAATGTTTGTTATGAGCCCCTAGAGTTGCAAAGCATAGTCTCCCTTAAACAGAGTACAGAAAATCCCGTGGGCGCTCCAAACCAGTATGTATGCTGATGGGTTTGCATAGTTACTGTGTGATTGTGATTCTTAGACTGTTTCCTATTCTGAAATCTTGAGCTCTCAGACCTTGAGACCCATTCCTGAATATCCCCACTCCCAGTCCTAAACCTGCATTTTCTCTGCGGCAGCTACAGGTTTTGGTTACCTGAAAGAGTCACATGGACAAAATTGGGAAGAAAGTATTAAAACAAACTGGATTTAGTGCTTGGGTATGTCCCTCTTATTTTGTAAGTTTCATTTCTCCCCATGTGGCGTCTTTATGCCCCTCACCACCAATTCCCTCACTTCTTGCCAGTGGCCCCCACTGTTCTAACTTTTCAAGTTGCATCTGTTATGTGATCCAGCCCTTCTGTGTGTTTGCTCTGCCGTCACTTTTGGCACTGTCTGCCAGTCTGATTACTGCTGAATTTACACCAAAGGAACACACGACAAGGAAAGAGACAAACCAGAGTAGTTGGGCTTTGTTGATTTTCTTTAAGTCAAAAGAGTCTCTGAAATCTGTAACAACTAAAATGCCCAGGCTCAAAGACAGATCGATGCTGTATGGTCTAAGCTCTGCAGGCCATCTGGGATTGCCTTGCGGAGCACCACAAATACATGGGCTGCTGCTCCAAAAACAAAGAGTACTGGGTTATTATATTATTATTATTTCTATTATGGTAGCACCTGGAGATCAGGAATCAGGGCCCCATTGTTCTGGGGCTGGACAAAGGCACAGTAATAGACAGTCGCTGCCCCAGAGAGGTCACATTGTAAACAGACAAAGGGATGGGATCCGAAGCAGAGACATAGCGAGAGGCAGTGACTCACTCAAGGTCTCACAGTAGGTGAGTGGCAGAGCTGGGAAGAGAACCCAGGTTTCTGGACCCTGAGTCCAGTGTGCTGGCCCCTAGATTAGGCTTCCTCTCCATTGTGCATGCAGGCCTTAAAAAATGGCATTGAACAAGAAATAAGTGCGGTCTAATGCTGTGCCATTCCTGAAAATCGGAAACATATAAAAACATTACAGCTAGAAAGAGGCTCTGATTGCTGTTCCAGAGATTGTATCTAACTAATAGCATTACTGTGACCTAAAATCCCTCCCGGCTATTAGTTAGTCCCCGTTTCAGAGATCATGCTTATATAAATTAGATTTTCTAAGCTGGTAGGTGAGAAGCAAAGCAATGTTTATGAATGGCAATTTAGCCTTAGGCCAACGCACAACCCCCCTCCCCCCCAAAAGTATTACAATGAAACTTAAACCTAAATCTAACATTATAACATGTTCAAATGCTTAAATAAAGATGAAAAAGGACATACAGCATTAAATCAGCGCTGATCACCAGGCCACTTGCCTTTTTCTTATTTGAACAGCTGCTCATAGGCAGGTGAGAGGGTTGTCCAATGTATTCAAAGACACCTCTCTCCTTTGGCAGCCCCTCTTGCTAGAACTTGCTGTCCAATCTGTGCCCATTCTTTTCCAGAGGCCAACTCGCTGGCCCAGGGGAAGACAAGGGGAAGGGAGGCATGAAAGGGAAAAAAAATCTGCAGAGAAATGATGCATCAAAACGGTCAAGAGTCCTGGTAATTGTCAGAAAGTGTCTTATCATCCAAAAAATGCCACAGGGTCCCAGTTCCTGAACACCAGGGCATTCTAATCATATCCACTTCAGTGTTTCACAGCTGGAATCTGAACTTTAGCAAGCATGAGAATGTAATTTCCCACAAGGCTCATAGTTAACTGACAATTACCCCACATTTCAGTCTGAACTGGTTTGAAGACAATGACCTTTGGATTTGTCTCATGGTTTCTCTAAGGGAGGAGGAAGATCAAGATTCTGAGGTATCAGTTTAATTCTGGAGGTTGCACGAGGAGTAGAACTGTGTGCAGAACTGTTGCCAGCTCAGCCGTAATAAAAAATTTTCCAAATGCTTCAGCGAACTGAAAAGTAAAGAAAAAATTGATTTGGGGTCAAAAATATTTTGTTTCCATTTTGATCTTTTCAAAAAACTTTTAAATAAAATTGAAGGACATTTTAAAAAAATCATTTAAAAGCGGAAGTATGAAACATTTCATTGAAAAAATGTCAAAATGAAATGTTTGGATTTTTTCAGATTCCCCCGCCCCCGATTGAAGCACTTTGGTTTGGTCAATCCAAATCTGCATTTTTCACTGAAAAAGTTTTGGCCAATAATTTCTCCCAGTCCTAATGAGAAGGAAGGGCCTGTACCTCCTTGCTTTTGACTGAATGACAAAACTCCCCTAAATCCATTCCGCGTTTGGCCTTTCTCTTTCACTACAATTCTAACTTTTCTGAACTCAGAGTTGCTAAGAGCCCTGTTAAGTAGTTATGTCTTATCTGAGATTATGGATTAAAGTATTCCGTGTATTAGCAAAAGTCCCGTCCAGACACTCACTTTAACTCTGATGTTGCTGTTAAAGTGGAAGGTGAACATAATTCAGTTGAGGGCTTTTGAGAAGTGGGGAGGGACGTAGGCTTTGGAAGGCTTTGAACATCCCTCCTTGAAGTAGCTCTGACATACAGCCTCCTCCTCCTCTATTCCTCCAACCCTGGGAGCACTAAAAGATGACACCACTCGGCGTGATGTGACGGTCTCTGACAAGGTATCAAGCTGCCAGAGTGACCTTTGGTGAGATAACTGCAGTTTTCATCGTCTGCTGCTCTCATCCTGTAGGCTCACCTGTCTGTGAGTGTGTCCAATTATCTCAGCAAGCCTGACTGCCTTTGAGAATACCCTCCAAATGAACTGGCACTTAACTAAATGCCACTTGTGTCTTCCTTCTCCGCTCTGCCGCAGGAGCCATTTCTCAAAGGAGTGAGAGCGAATAAGGACACCTTTTATTTGCTGATAGGGAACCATTTGAACATTCTCTCATGAGTGACTTGGTGGGCTGTGCATAGGCGGGAGGAGGCTGAAATGGCTGCCATTTTCCGCGCGTGTTTGCTGACCATCAGGGAACATATCAGACACGAAGTTTACCTCAAAGGAATCGGCCGCGTGACCTTTTGCGCTGAAAGGTCACACAGCACATCTGTTTCCCCTGAAGCAGATTGGGATTAACTTGTTGCAGGGGCCTTTGGTGGCTAGAAACATGTCCTTTAAAAAAAAATTAACAACGTGCTCTGGTTCTGCATCACCCCCTCATTGATCAGGATAAGGGGCTCAGTATGGGAGGAAGGAAAAAGTATTTCCATAAACAATATTTGCTGCCTGGCTTTCAAGGCTGCACCTTGGCACATGGTCTGATAAGCTCCGGGTAAGTAAGCTTCTAGGGCTAAGATAGACCATTCGTGGAATACTGTGGAGAAAAGCCCAATTGACTAGGAGGTGGTGCTGGTCACCAACATGGCAGCACTTTTCTACTTGAATCATAACTACCGATCACGAAAGTGTTAAGAGACACTGTGTTGCTGAAGACACCATCTTTCTTAGGAAACTTCTAAGTGACATCCTGGGGGAAAGTTTTCAAAGGCACAAGGGCAGTTGAGCCTCCCATCTCCCATCTGTGCCTTTCAAAATCTTCGCCCTGATCAATTATCATGAAAAATTTCTTGGGACTTTTCACAGAACAGTGATGTCAACCAAAAGCAAAGCCTCTATCAGGAAACTGAACCACCTCTGAAATGGAGCCCTGGTTTATGAGCGAGCTCCATGTTCTAAACCATTGTAGAGGGATGACTCAGACTAACCAATTTGACCTTTTGTGGACATATTTTTGGAAACTGGCAGAACATTTGTCCCGAATTGCATAGGTCTTGTCATTGATAATAAGAACAAATTCATTTGATGCTGAGGATGAGATCTACACAAAGAATAGACAAGCTCTAATAATGTATTTTTAATGTATGGCGTTGTGCAGAGATGGCTGCGTTGGAGGAGGTGATAGAACCGCCTCTGTTACTGACTAGACTATTCAACGTAGCTCCAGCAATCAGGCGTTACTGCCAAATATTGCTGGGTAAAGCTGGTCTGAAAAACTGTGACAAAACCATTTTCCTTTGAGAAATTCAGTTTCAATTACATGGAAATATTTTGCGAAATCCTGTCGGTTTTGCCAAAGTTTCATTTTGGAGAAAAATATCAGGAAGAAAAAGTTCTGAAAAGGGACTGTTTTGATTTTTCCTTTCAAAATGATTTTTGGCTTCAGAATTTTTTATTTTGTATTACATTATAGATTATTGTTGAGATAAAATGTTTTTTTTTTCAAAATTTTCTTTCATGGAGAATTTTGGGTTTCGTTGCTCATTGGAATGAAAACAAATGTTGAACTCTCCAAATCTTCTGTGAACTGGAATTTCTGTTCTCTGGACAGCTCTGCTGCTGGACATCCCTATGCTGGGGTGTTGTTTTATTCTTTTATGAGGACTTTGACTGTAAGCTCCTTGAGGCAGGGCCTGCCTTTTTTTCTGTGCTTATACATAGTACAGTGGGGTTCTGGTCCATGACTAGGGTTCCCAAGCGCTATGGTAATTGAAATAAATAATAAAATAATAATAATAGTGACTGTGTTTGTAATGTTTTTGACTCCTAAAGGAGAGGACAGCTATAGAGAGCCAAGTTTCTCTCCCTCTTACAATGTTGCTGCTGAATTGTTCAACATCTGAGTAGAAAAATCTGTTTTCTGAAAGATCAAAAGAAAAAGAGTAATTTAAGTGGGTGAGCGAGCAGCTTTGAGCTTTTATTGTTGGGTAGATTTGTGATAGTTCGGATGAATTTTAACCACTTCTTCCACACAGCTGCATTAGGAACATTAAAAATAAAAGCAAGCAACCACCACAACAAAAACCCCACTAGCTATCATTTCCTTCTGTTAATGTTTTATGGAGCTCTCTCATTCTGTCATCAGAGGAAATTCTCAGACACACTCATCTGGCATCAAAGGGATTCATTTTGTTCTATCCTTGGCAGAAGCTGAGGGCTGCAGCTGAGAGGAGAGAAGCAAGTTTGAATGAGGAAAGGGATGCAATTCCCATGTGAGGATCAGGTGGGCCCAGAGCCCTTTAAGTTCCATGTGCAATTCACATGTATTGCTTTTATTCAGGTTACACTCATTGCTCCGAGAGGTGACATTTTTGGTTCTAACCCTCTACAAGGCTGTATGTGGCATCTACATCTTACTGCCTTGCGTGTTACGAGAGAGATAAGTGGAAAGTGTCTCACCATGCCCTTTCAGTGAGTGGTGGCTTGCGTCCCTCTGACCCTTCCCTCTCCACCTTATTTACCACTGCAGTAACCCAAGAGGAAGTGAGGAAATAGGGACTAGTGAAAAGGTTAAAGTTGGTGTCTGTGAGTCTGCAAATAGGTTATAGCTTCATTTGAGCTGGATCTGAAATACTAGCTGTCTGACAGGAGGAACTGCAGAAGGCTGACCATGTCAGTCTGGAACAAGCATCCTAAAGTTTGGGTGTTTAAAACCTACTTCTTGTGAGATTTTCAGCATCACTTTTCAGACCCAAGGTGTTATGAATAGTTGGAATCAGATTTGATTACCCATTCAAATTTCTGGGGGCTTCTTTAATTGAAATCTCCAAGTCTTCCCCCCTCCCACCCCAAAGTTGTCCATTATAAATGGAACAAAAACATTGACTCCTTTGCATGATTTGCGAAACTGGGGTTTGTAAAATGACGTCAGACTTGGAAAATTCTGGGTGAAAATCTCCCACTGTGTGCATGCCGACAGACTCTTAGCCACAGATATTTTGTGTTGTTTCTAGCAGATATTTCACCAAAAGCTTTCACAACTAATCCAGGGGCTGAATCAGCAAAACAACAAAGGTAAAGCAACTTTTTGGAAAGGCTGCTCAATGCATTGTATTCTAGTTTCTGGCACTGCCCAGGAAATGAGATATCGAATCACATGCTGCTCAGAGACATTCAGTCTTAAATTTCTGCCTGAGTGCTTTCTGCACATTTTGGATTTTCTCAGTGATTACTGTGTCACTCAGGTGGTCCCCAAACTTCTGCTTCAGTAACACCCTAATGATTTTGATGCACCGCTCATCCATCATGGGCTTAGCCTCCCGAAAGGTGTTCCCTCTCCTTCCTGTGATGGAGTGGCTCTGTATATAGTCGGACGTGAACAGCTTGTAGAGTAGTGTTTTGCAGGCAGTGCTGATTTTCTGGTCGAATCGGATGGCCTCTTTCAGCTGCTCTTTCGTGTATCCATTAAAAAGTTCCACCACCGCGCATTGCTGCCTGTGGGGTTCTTCCTGAAAGGACAGTGATTCCAGCCGCTGCACCTTCCGTTTCAGGGAGAGAATCTCTTGGTGGAGATCTACTATGATTCTCTCCAGTTGCTCAATCTTCTCGGTCCTAGAAAATAAAATAAAGCATATAACATGCATGCCTGTCACAAAGCGCCATTCTCCTTCAGCTAGCAATGGGTGTGACATGTCAGTTCAGCGTGCATTGCCCACTGAATACCCAAGCTACCTGAGTCTGAAAAACTGGGCTGGGAAGAGCAGACCTGCACCTTCACTTTTCATTAATTACCTTTCCATTTCACCAGGGCCAAAATCTTTCTGAACTACCTCAAAATCATCTGTTTCTGGGGAACCTTCAGTCTTTGGTTCATCACAGCTAGAAAAAAACAAACAGACCAACAAGCAATGGAAGATGGTTCATATTTATTTCGTAAGTGCTCTGTGGTCTAAAGTGTACAACACAGCATTTTGTGAAAACCCAGCCAACTCCAATATCATGTGGCATCCCAAGTAAACGAGGTAGATATCTTGTAATACTTTATGTTAGTGGGCAAGCATTTCAGATAAATGTCCCTCCCTGCGTTTTACATAGAAAATATCAGCTCCTTAAATACATGTTCTATATTATGGGCTTGATTCCCCACTTGCTTACATGTGTATAGTCTCTTACAAAACAAGTGCAAAGGAGATACAGAATACTGCCATTCATGGTTTGGTTCACACTTAAATGATTACATAAGGGACAGGGCAGTGGAAATTCAGGCCCTAACTATGACTTCAACTGAGTTATTCTGGATTTACACTGGTATAACTGAGGGCAGTTTCTGGCTCTATGTGGAGGGCAGGAAGAGCTGCCTCAATTTCGACTTTGTCCTTCATGGATCCTTTGTGGTCGGAATAGGCAGCTCTCCTCAATTGCCCCAGATCCCCTGGAACTCCCCTTTGTCCCCAAAGTTGTGTCAACAAGGCAGGACAAACCAATCTATATGAAGCAAGCAGCATCAGGAAATGGAACCACAGCTAGTGAACCAGAAGTGGAGACTATGAGAGGCACTTTGAAACCTTCATTGTCCTTACGGCTTATGGGAATATTACCTGTTGGTATGGATGTGCTGCGGACACTTAGCTAGAATGACATCTGACTTCCTTTTCATTGTCAGGGTGATGTAATCTAGAAAGAGGGTCGGAGCAGGAAGCAAAAGACAGATGTGAAATTGTCATCACCTGGATACCTTGGTCTCCAGAGCATGTTCATCTAAGTACTTCTGTTTGATGTTCCCAAGTTCCCAACAGCATGATGTTCCCAACAGCATGACTCAAACATGCTGTCTTTGGCTTGAACTGTTGGAGTTTTGTTACAGGCAGAAAGAAAAACCTTCATCACAATATATAGTTGTAATTCAACCACAATATCCTTAGCAAGGCACAGTGCCATCAGTGAAGAAACTGGACGGGGGGAACATGGATCATGAAGGTGAAAAAGTCTATGGACACTAGTGTAGTCATTAGCACAAATGGCAAACACACAGAAAACAAGATGGTTACTTTCAGGGAGTTTTAGTATGTGTGTATGGATGAATTGATAGGTAAACCTGAAACAGGTCAGATGTTCAGGTCAGCACACTTTTGGGTACTTTACAATTAATTAAACAAATAAATTATATTAGGAGTGTGCTTCACTGGCTTGTGTGGAAAGAATTGAGAGCATATGAGAAAAGAGCTGGTGATCTCAGCGTGCTTTGGATCACACAAAAGCCACTACCACAGAGTTGTCACCTTGGTGAGCAGCCCCACTGGAGAACAGACACCAAGGATGGAAAGAACTCAACTCTCACCATTACAGTTCTCACTCCCAGGGAAAATACATGTGCATTGGTCTGCAGCCCACACTGCAGAGAAACAGGAATTCAGAGCCCCTCTGACACTTTTCACTAACACCAACATTAAAAGTTAAAAATAGCCAAGCGTGGAATAAAATAAAACATTCGACTCATTCACAGACAATAATCCCAGCTGGTTTACCTCTGGTAGCTGTACCAGGCCTTGCTTCTTCATTCTGGGATGTGCCAGGCACAGCCAGGGTCAAGAACGGAGATGGTGATTTGAAGGCCGTGGAAGAGTGATAAGGTGCTGACATGGTGCAGTGGGATCTAGTCGTGCTAGTCAGGATGCGCCTCTCCTTTAAGACAGAAGAGACGGCAGCATCATTCTCGAGCCCTGCGTCTTCATCCCTGACCAGCGGTTTGACGTAGACGCTCCTGTCATCGTTGTATTTGCGAAAGGAGCTTCCTGGCATCCATTTTGGAAAAGTTTTCCTTGATTTTTTAGTTTGGGATGGCAGCCCACTGTGCACTGCTGGTTCTTCTTCTGAAAGCAACATGGGGCATGTATGGTAATTGGCAATACCACAATGACATATATTGCAACATTACACCTCTAGAGCCCTACTGCCCACAGCAGTGTTCTCAGTCCTTACCACATGGACGCTGTCGGATGGTTCATTAGGCATGGGATAAGGATATATTTATGATCCATCCATTAAAGAAAAATGCACCGGGGTATAAGGTTACTATATTTAATTACTTTCCTCCAGAAATACACTGCCTGCTGAATATTAATCCTCCTGTGCAAAACCCCACACTTACTTAGCTTCTCAAAGAGTTGTCTATTTTCCTGCAGCCTTTTCTCTAAGATATCTTTATGCTCTGTTGGAAGAAAAGGGTTTTCAATGTTCATTTCACTTGTTTCTAGAGGCTGCTCCCAAGAGGCATAAGTCTAGGATGGATAATGATCACTTACCGCTTATGCCTTCCACGACCCCCCAGTACAGACCACTGAAGCCAGGGCAGCGGGCTAGCACCTGCTCACCCACCGCATACAGATGAAATGGCTTTCGGGGTTCTTTGATGTTTTCAATGTTGATCACACGGCTGCCGTCTGGCCAGCTGATTAGAACGTAAAGCTTGGCAGCCATTTGGACCAGCACCACCTAGAAGAGAAGATAAGGAACAAGAATCCATGCCAGGGGTATTTCACCTATGTTCCAGAGCACACCCACTTTAATTATTAGGGATGCAGAGGAAACTGCTGATTGCCTAGAACTTTTGGAGATCAGGCCTCTCATTTGGGTGCCTAATTTCAGATTTAGGTACACCCATCTTTGAAAGTCTTGTCTATTATTCACTGTGAATAGTGTGTTTAGCCTCAGTGAAGTGCTTGCTTACAGTGTTATTATGATGTCTTTTTAATGTCTGATGAATGCAGCGTGTTTATCAGCAGCTTATGGTCGTTCATTAAAAGGAGTAAATTCAAATATTGTACATCTATTCAAGGACTTGCTTCAGGGCAAAAATAATGCTAACAGCATGGTTGTCCTGGAAATAATCAGGTTAACTGGGAGCTCAGCTGCTGTAGTGGTGAGTGCTCTGATAATGCCTACAAATCACTAGAATTACAAAAATAACCAGGCCAGAGTGTCTGTAATCACTCTCCAGTTCCTGACAGCAGATCGTTTTTGCACTGGTATTTGTAATCTGGCAATGCTGGGATCACCTTGCAGTACAGAAGCATGCCAAAACGCTGCCCACTGTGATCAGGAGCAGCACAGAAACAAACCCTACCTGGGAATTTGTATTGACAATGAGAGTAGCACGTAGAACACTTGCCCCTGCAATAAATTCCCTTCCCTCCTTTCTGCTGTTCCCCTGATTCTCGGCGTCATTTGTACTGAACTCTTCCAGTTTTCTCCTGGAGATTGCTCATTGAGGGGACTACAGGTACAGGCCTGCGGGGATGTCATTGTTGTTGTTTGGTATTTTTTTAAAAGAGAAACTGCAGTTCCAACAATGACATATATCGTCTCAAGCCATCCAGGGCTGGCCGGAGCAGTGAGAGCTATTTGTCAATGCAGAGAATTTTATACAGCATCAGACTTCAATGGAATCATGGCAATTTCCCATCTGCTGAGACTCAGACCCACTGTACATGAAAGGCAGCACAAAACCAATAGACCGTTCGGACTAAAACAAAATAACCTAGGAATGAGAATATTATGGTCTGAAGGCATGTTCTACCCCAGCCGAGTGAGAGCCATACTGCAAACAACATTTGAAAGCTAAGTTCTTTGGGGGGGGAGCCAATTAATTCCTTCAAACCCAGAATTTCAGGAAAGTGCATGCACTTTTGTGTGCCTGGTTTGCATGCCCGGGTGGCGTATCCGCTCTCATGACAACTGCAAAGGAAAATTCGGACATGTCACTGGTCATTTGCACAGGCGGTGACAGCACTGCATGGAAAGCGCCCAGTCCCCCTACCCAGCACTCAGCACACTTTGGGCACAGACAGCCCAAGCGACGCACCGCCCTCTTCCAAAAATCAAAAGTTACTTTGAAAGAAGTTCTCTTGTGACCAGCCAGGCTAGGTGGTCAGTGAAAAGACCATGTGGCCCAGTGGCTAGCCATGAACTAGGAGACAGGAGATTTGAGTTCTATTCGATCACTGGCCTGCTGGATGAGCTTGAATAAGTCCTTCCGATCTCTGTACCTCAGTTTCCCCATCGGTCAAATAGGAATAATGACACTGCCCTCCGTTGTAAAGTGCTTTAAGATGCATGAATGAAAGACTCTCTATAAGAATACTAGTATTATTGCACGACTTGATCTCTTTTTAAGCACGCTGGAGAAAATGTGAGTGTGGCTTTTCCACAAAGAAAGCCAACTCTGTATGAACTCCTCCACAGGCAGAGTGGAAAGTGTTGGTCACGTTAAAACTCGCCTGCCGATGAGAGAATTTATAGGCCCAAAACCATCGCTCCATGCTCTTCTTTAGCTTGCAAATTCTGTCATCTGTGCACACAGCAGGAATTGTGCTAAACTTCTTTCTGCCAAAGGACCACACACTTCATGGACTAGAACCTCAAAGTCATTCTACTCTGACTTCTATTTAAAACGGGTGACTGTTTTCTCTTAAATTTGCTTAGAATACTCCCTGTTAAAATGTTATGTAGTCTTTCCTTTACAACTGGAACTGCACAAGTTAGTTTCCAGTGTAAGTGGACATCCATTGTTATTATTATTTGTATTACAGTAGCACCTAGAGGCCTGAATCAGGGTCCCATTGTGTTAGGTGCTGTACAAACACCTAACATGAGTCAGTCCTGCTCTGAAGAGCTTACAAACAAAACTGACAGGACAGACAAAGAGGACAATCTGCAAAGTACTCCACTTAGGAAGGAACAATCAACTGCACACATAAAAATGGGAAATGACTGCCTAGGAAGGAGTACTGTGGAAAGGGATCTGGGGGTCATAGTGGATCACAAGCTAAATATGAGTCAACAGTATAACGCTGTTGCAAAAAAAGCAAACATCCTTCTGGGATGTATTAGCAGGAGTGTTGAAAGCAAGACACGCTCTACTCCACGCTGATTAGGCCTCAACTGGAATATTGTGTCCAGTTCTGGGTGCCACATTTCAGGAAAGATGTGGACAAACTGGAGTAAGTCCAGAGGAGAGCAACAAAAATGATTAAAGGTCTAGAAATCATGACCTATGAGGAAAGATTGAAGACTAACTGGCTTGTTAGTCTGGAGAAGAGAAGACTGAAGGGAGACATGATAACACTTTGCCAGTACATAAAAGGTTACAAAGAGGAGGGTGAAAATTATTCTTGTTAACTTCCGAGGATAGGACAAGAAGCAATGGGCTTACATTGCAGCAAGGGAGGTTTAGGTTGGACAACTTGAACAAACTGTCCAGTGAGGTTGTGGAATCTCCATGGGAGGTATTTAAGAACCAGTTAGACAAACACCTGTCAGAAATGATCTAGTTGTTGCAAAGTCCTGCCTTGAGTGCAGGGGGCTGGACTAGATGAACTATTGAGGTCCCTTCCAGTCCTACACTTCAATGATTATATGATTTAAAAGATGAGAATGTGAACCAAAGAGAGATTAAGTGACTTGCCTGTGGTCACACAGGAATGTATGGTGGAGCTGGGATTTGAAGCCAGACGTCCTGAGGGCCAGTTCAGCTCCTTAACCTCAAGGTCATCCTTCCTCTCCAGTATTAGAATTATTAATGGCATTTCACCGTGGTGTCTGGTACTCTGGCTTGGATCGCTGTAACATAATAGGTGCCCCAGGAGTAACTGGCACAAGGGGAGGAGCTGGTGGGGCATGTACAGAGCTGAAGCAGTGGTGTTGCACCGCTGGCCTGTGTACATCCTCCAAATGGGAGTTTACAGAACAATACGGCAAACACGAGGGGAGCCCAAGGCCCTGCTGGTGACTCTGATCACACAGAAAAATGGAACGGTAGGGGAGTCTGGGTTACGCCCTGAAATGGAAAGTTGGGCTGTTTTTGTTCCAAGCATTATTGCATTGCATGGTCCCTGGATATAGGAAGGCTTTAACAAGCTCACAAAGATTCTGATGGCCTCAATGACACTCAGCAGTACTGTCCTCCAGAAACACACCCATTTGTTTGAACAGGAGCACTTGGGGAGGAAGGTAAGCCCCACTGTCTGGTGGTAAAAATCTATGGCAGACACCAGACAGGTTTATTGGAGACAGAGGATAACCCAGAGCATTTACACACGGGAGCAAAGACTTGTTACAGCACAGAACAAGAGGGAGAAGGGAGCAAACAAAATGCATAGGTCAGACCTCACCCAATCCAAACTGGTTTCCTCTGGTTTCATGACCACCACCACCCTCCCCCGATTAAAGGCTTGGTGTTTCCTGCCCCATCCACATTGATCCCATTCACTCTGGGCGCTGAATCATTCTTGGAGAATTCAGAGTAGCAGCCGTGTTAGTCTGTATTCGCAAAAAGAACAGGAGTACTTGTGGCACCTTAGAGACTAACTCATTTATTTGACCATAAGCTTTCGTGAGCGACAGCTCACTTCATCGGATGCATACAGTAGAAAATACAGTGGGGAGATTTATATACATAGAGAACATGAAACAATGGGTGTTACCATACAGACTGTAACCAGAGTGATCACTTAAGGTCTCTAAGGTGCCACAAGTCCTCCTTTTCTTCTTGGAGAATTGTTTCATCTTCCACCCATTCTCAAAAGGAGTTTGCTTGCAAAAGCAACTAACTTTCCAAGTCTTATGTACAATAGCTGCCCTTCTAGTAAATACTAGCCCCTGATTCGTTCCAATTCCACTCCCTTGGCTAGGCCGTGTCAATGAGTTTTTAATATGGTATAATATTTTATCTTGTGTTAATTGGCTTGTCTCCAAGCCCCGGTCTGCTATCGCTGTACAGCCTTAGAGCTTTACAGCACTAGGCTGCAGATAACCCTGCTCTTTAGACCACAAAAGGTTACAAAGAGACTAAGCTACCGGTTGGGATGAATGCACAGCTGCGACTTCACCATCCTTTAAATTAACAAATAGGTTTCCAGATCTGTTTTACCGCAGCTAATGATCCAAGCAACTAACAACTCCAGCCTGAAAAGGAACTTTTAAAAGATGTTTTCCTTTTCACTAATCTTCAGAAGCGGCTCTTGACCCTCCAGCCCCACTTGCTCTCCTAATTTTTATTTCATTTTAAAGAATACAACTAAATGAACAATCCACATAGACAAAGAGAGAGAAAGAGCAAGAGAGAGAGAGAGAGAGATCAAATCCTGATAACAATAGATCTCAGTCCTTGCCTGGTTAGCACTGCTTCAGTTGCAGAGTCTTGCAAAATGTCTCCTGTCTATCCAGCTCTCAGCTGCCTGCTGCAGAAGAGAAGGTGATCGTAAAATTCTTTTGCCTTGTGTGTGTGTCCCCTCACCACAAGTCCTTGCCAGGTTTCTGTTGTCTGGATAAGGAGCCCCACACTGTAAAACAAATATCCTCCCCCCTTCTTTCTTTAGCCTCTGTCAGTCTGTTTCTTACACGAAGAGTGAGCAGAAAAGGAGAGGAAAAAGCCTTGGGTTTTTTGGAGCATGAATAAACCTTGCATTTCCATGAGTTATTCATGAATAATTCATGAAAATACATGATTAATTCAGGTTCATGAATTATTCAGGCATAATTCTCGAACATTCCTGGTTAATTCATGCTTGCACAGTGAGTAAGGGAGTCAGGATTCTTTTCTCCCCGAGAGGGAAGAAGAAGAGGCTCGCAAACCTGCATGTACACGGCCCGTTTCTGCACTTATAAGAAAACATTCTCCAGGCCCTTTGGAAACAAGAAGAGGAGGGAGAGCATTAATATGCCTGCAGCCTTCTGGTTGTGGGGAATAAAAGGAACTTGCACACAAAAGAAAAGAGCTTGGCAGCTAGTAACTCTCTTTCAAAAACACCGCACAAGTCTGATTATGCATTTCCTTCTATTCCTGCTGCCGAATCCTTCCCTAGATGAGATTCCTCTCAGTCATCTGATTGGGTTACACAGTAACCTGCCATGTAAGGAAAACAACAACAACTACAGGCCTATGGTTGAGGAATCAATGCCCTTGCAAACTTGAAAAACAAACTGATTTATTTTCACAGTCCTTCAAAGCTCGGGCTCCAGGTTGTGCTTGGCTTGGCTGAGTAATTGTGTTATTCTCGGTCTCAGCAAACAGTGGGGCACCCTGACTTACACATCAACCTATCGGACATATCTAGCTGGCAGCTCGCAACTCTGCTGGGAGTCTACCATTACAATACACTGGGTTCATTTACAGAGAACTGTTGACACTCAATTGCTTTAATAACACAGGAAGTGACATGCATCCCCTATGTGAGTCAGGCTTACAGCGGGTGGTAATGACCTCTTGGCTATAGTCAGACAGCTAGCGTGTGGTCTAGTGGTTAGATCAGACAACACACTCAGGACTCCATTCCCAGTTCTGCCAGTGGCCCTCTTGGATAAGTTACAATGCACAATCTTACTCACCCTGAGAAGCACTTTACTCCTCAAGTAGACCCATTGAAAGCATGAATAAAGGTACTACAGTCTGGTCCTAACCCTGTTTGCACCTGTGAAATGGGTGTAATAATGAGAGATCCAGCTTGCTCTGGATTTGGGGTTTGTCTTCAAAACCCCAGATCCAGAATTCTCCCCTCAAGGGTTTTGCGTCTGGGCTGGCTTAGGAAGTAGAATTGGTTCAGGTGTTGCCAAGGATGTCCAAAAACTCATAGGACGAGCTGATTTCACATCCTTTCTGGCACTGTTCAAGGTGGCCGACATCCCGTGAGATCGACTGGCCTCCCAGGATTTCCTCCATTTCAGACTGAGAATTCAGGAGAACAGCTTGTGAGATTTCTGCTCAAGTTGATGGGCGAGTAGCACAGAAAGCCCCTTTCAGAGGGAACCCCTGTCAAGATTATCTGGGTCAACAGTGAGTGATGATCTCTGGGAGGTCCTGGCTGTGACCTGAGCTCAGTTCTAATATCAGTGGCAGCTTCTGGTATCAGCAATAGCTCAGAATGAGGCAATTGGGAGAGTCAGCTGAAAAAATGCCAGGAGTCAGCAGATAAGGATTCTACAGACACTTTTAAAGGCAGGGAAGTTAAAGCTTACGTATGTGTTCAATGTTCCCCCCAACACACACACAGATTGGTCAGTGGGGACATGCAGCATAGAAAGCTATGCTTCACTCAGCTTGGATGTTTGAGGTGACTGAACTCTGTAACAAAGCTGGGAGTGGGACCTATAGCCACTAGGCAACTCCCCCTCCAACGTAGGGGACCAGATAGCAAGTATGAAAAATCAGAACACTTTTTTTCAGAGGGTGGGGGGAATAGTTGTGTATATAAGACAAAGCCCCTAATCTTGGGGGGCCTGGTCACCCTACTCCAGAGTCACTGAGTCCTGCAGTTCTTGGGGGGGATATATCAGAGGGGCATCTTCCCTTGAATTTATAGCAGCAGGATGAAGCGAGCCTTGTACATGCCAACCCCAGGGGCACAGCTTATTCAGGGGATAGACACGCCATTACCCAGCATTTAGAATTCATCCGACCTGCCCACTAGCAGTGGCATCATGTGATTGCACAAGCTAGCCCCGGCTATCTGTATTGCTTGGAGAGGTGGGCTTTCCTGTTTTGGGGTAACAGCTACCTACCGGTATAATGGTCTGCCTCTTTTTCATGCTCAAAGCCTCCCTGCCCACCGACAGTCAGGGGCCAAGCATGTGTGCTCATGGCACTGTCTGCGAATGAATAATCGATGGCTCACTGTCCGCCTGGGACTTGGTCATGAATTATTCATTGCCATGCCTGGGTCATTCACACATGCAGAGCCAGGCATGGGTTCTTCACATGATGTCAGAGTGACAGGACAAGCCATCCTTATGTCTCTGTATTCAGGAAGGAAGAGGGTGCACAGAGAACATAAGAACAGATGAGTGTTGGCCATCCTGGAGAAACACTGGCTGGGTCGGATAGTTAATGCTATTTCGGATTGTGTACCCCGAGCATTCAAAAATCATGACTCTGGCCCCAAGATTGGAAAAATAACACATTTGGGGCACTATTTATTTGCCTACTGGTGGCTGAGTCACATTTCCAAGCTTTTCTTTGCAGCCATGAGGGCTAGGAAACTTATTTAAACAAAAGCTGAGATTCCCATGAAATCACAGGACTCCAGGAGCTAGAGAAAAATATTTCCAGACCCACGATAAAATAGTAACAGATGTCAAGGGGCCAGCACAAGTTCTATATCTCTTCTAAGTACCACTCACACCCTATTTGAGTGGACAATCAGTTTTGTGCTGCAATTTTCCTTCTTTTGCCATCTGGCAGACTTCCCCCATCCTATTCATTAAAGTTAAAGCTACTGAATTGATGTCTTTGCTTTGTTTTGACAATGAGTGTCGTGTTTTTGCATGTTTTTGTACTGGCTGACGTCAGTACAATTCTGGAAATAAGCTTTAGAAGTGAACTCTTCCAGTCAAGCCAGTAGAGAGGGCAGAAATGCACTTGTTCTAAGTCCTCCAGCACATATTGGCTTGCTGGCTACCTTGCTCTTTTATTTCTGGGTGACAGAGTTGGGGATTTTCAAATTCCTTATTCACCCGCTTTGTGGTGGGTTTAATGAAACCTCACAAAAGCTAGAGTCATGTGAAACTCCCTCAGTTTGTGGATTTGTGGCAAAGTCAAAATTCAGCTGTAGCTCGTTCATCAAAAAGTGACACCAGTTTAGTTTCTAGACTTATTGCATCTTGCTTGTAATTCGTTTCACCTCTGAATTTGGCCTTATGGTAGCACAGCTGTCAGAGTTTAAAGTGATTTGACCAACACAAAGCTGAGAGCAATGAAACTGTGACCGCATATAGGTATTAACTGGAGAAAAAGGCTAACACAGTATTTTACCTCTGCTCCTGATCCTTGTTAGGCTTGGTTTATCATTCTTTGGGGGTGACTTACCTTAGACAGGGCCAGGAAAAGACGTTTCCTACCCATACCGTCCTGGAATGCAGATGCTGCTATTCTGAATGGCCTAGAAGAGTCTGCAGCAATGTGGTGTGCATCAGTGGGGTTTACTCAATTCCTTTTATGCTCATTAAAAATAATACACTCTCATTAACTCGCTGGGCAGCAAACAAGCTTCCACTGCTAACTTTGTTTTGCTTCTCAGTTTGCATCTCGCTCCCCACTGCAGTGACATGAGACAGGGGATGGAGCGGAATCCAACGTATAGCTCTGTCTCGGCATCTGTATTTCCCACCAGATAAACATCCTGATTTAACAATCTGAACGCTCTGCAGGAGGAGTTAGTTAGGGCTAGGCTGTATCAGGTAGACACATTCTAACAGTAGGGGGCAGCGTGGAGACATCACCCCAGAGGGAGTTCCCCAAAGCTTCATGACTCAGGTAGACAAAATGACTGTGAGCAGAGGAAACATGGTCCAAAGTGGCACAGCATAGATTCTTCCCAGGCCAGGCACTCATGGACCCCAGAGACAATAGCTGCTGCCCTGCCATTGAAAGGGGCGCAATGTGGGATGCCACCCAAACAGCATGGTGCTATCCAAGGTAGAAGCAATATACAAGAACTAGAGCTGGTGGGAGGCGGGGAGCAAGGATCCTTGCCCTCTCTCTCTGCTTTGTACCCATCCAGGGGCTGGGCACAAGCTTGTTCTAACTCCAGCAGGTAAGTAATGATGAGAGCAGATATGGTAGCAGTGCAGTTGCTTTAAAATGCCCCCATTCATTTTGAAAACTTACATCCCATCTACCCTGTAATTCCTATTGCGATGAGTGACCCGACATGATAGCCTCCTAGTGTAGCTCGTCATCGAGTAGGACCAGAGCATGTGCTGAACTGTGTTACCATTCTGCCAAAGCTCAAAGCTGTAGTATAGTTCAGTCCCACGAATCCTTGTTCACCATGAGGAGGTGGATGAGGCATTTCTAGAACAAATAACAGAAGTATCCAGACCACAAACCCTGGTAGTACTGGTGGACTTTAACTATCCATACATCTGTTGGAAAAGTAATACGGCAAAACGCAAAATGTCCAGTAAGTTCTTGTAATGTACAGGGGACAGCTTTTTGTTTCAGGAAGTGGAGGAAGTGACCAGAGGGGACAGACATTTTTTACTCCATTCTGGCTAACAGGGAGGAATTGGTTGCAAATCTGAAGGCAACTGGAGTGACAGTGATCGTGAAATGAGCGATTCCATGATTCTAAAGCAAAGGAAGGAGTAAGAGCAGCAGTCTGAGGACAATGGACTTGGTAGGTAAGTTTAGAAAAACAGAAAAAGATAGAAAAATATAAACAATGAAAGGATGAAAGACAAGAGACAAGATGTGGGCCTTGGATGACTGCACCACACAGAGCAGTGTGGGTAGATAGAAAAGCTGATCAAAGCACTGTGATAGCAAACAGTTGTCTGGATTGCTTGTAAATTCAAATGAAATCCAGGACTGCTGGAATACCTGAGAACCTAGTGAACAAGTGGTAGGGATCAGATGAAAACATGGTGCCAATCAGCGGCAACGTTCAACTGAAATTCTCAGATTCATTTGGATCTCGCCCACCTTATCATCAGCTCACTTTATACGGGTAAAATTTGCAATGTATCATTTGCATGTATCATTTTGTGCCCTCATTTTCAATTCACAAAATTTGCATGTATCATTTTGTGCCCTCGAAATGAACTGTGGTTGTGTAGCCAAGTATTTGCCCCTCTTGTCTCCCCCCCTGACTTGTGCCCTCAACCAAGAAGCAGAAGAGTCTGCATGTAGATTTGTACCCACTGCTGCAATGAAGGGGCAAATTCTACACCCACACCTTGCAGCCGCAAAGAGGAGGCAGCCCTTTGGAAAATTCAACCCACCGCAGATGAATGAAGAAAAGGGTCAGCTGGCAGTCTGTGGGGTTGAACAGTGCAATACACTGGCAAGGTTGGATGGAAATAAAATTGGCTGGAGATCAAAGCAACACCCAGGCAGAATGTTGATGAGGGCCATAAAAATGCCTGTAAATAATTAAGGCCAGGAAAGAGTTCAGCTCCCAGAAGAGCTGCAAGATTTTCTAAAGGACTCTGTATGCTGGGTGAGCCCCTAAAATTACTGCTAGCGGATGGAGATTCAGTATTAGCTGACGTGGGTCTGTGTTATGTTCCAAAGACCCATCGCTCTTGTGCCCCTGTGGCATTTGTTCTCTCCAGCTCGGGGTCTATATTTATGCAGCTCACAAATCCATTACAACAGATGCTGCTCAACTGCTGTGTTTGTTTGGTTTCCCTGCTGCTCCATATAGGCAATTTGTTTAATCAGATTTTGGTCCAAACAGATAAGCATGGAATAAGGGTTGCCATATGGCTTTTTTTTTTTCTTTTAAACCTTCTTGTGTGCTGGGGTTTGGTTTATTTGCTAGGCAGGCTGACTGCAGCTTAGCTGGGATGTATCAGATTTTATTGTCTTTAAATATTAAAGATCCTGCAGCATGTGAATAAAAGAGAAAGGCATCTCTGGATATTTGTGCAGTTTGCAAAAACAGTCTCAAGTCTCCAATGAAGTTAACATCGCCTCAATTTCTGTGAAAAAATTCAGCTCAACAGAGAAGAGATTTGCTACCCATGTTGCTCAAGCCATCCTACAGAGAATTGTGGGTGGGAGATAGTTTTCATTCCTATGGAAAGGAAGAAATCTTATATGAATCCTGGGAAACCTTTTTCAGGAAGCATTCAGAGTGACTGGTGCACTTAAGGAGACATCTGCTCACCATATTCCATGGGAAGAGGATTTGAGAAGGAACTGACTATGCTCTGTGCTTTTTGGGGTTCCATATTCGGTGTTTTACAGTGATCACCTTTCCCCAAACTATTTTCTTTCCTACACATTTACCTGCTATGTTGGTCAGCTGTAGCGAACAAAGGGACTAGATTCCTAGCCATGCTTTACCCACTTTGCATCAGTCTTCAGGCCCAATTCTATTAACCTTCCTCAGATGGAACAATATTTTACTCCATACATAGTCCCACTGAAATCAAGGGAGTACCGTGAGGAGTAAGGTCCTATTTAGACAACAAGAGTAGCCCTGTCAAAATCTGACTGTTTTTTCAAGCAGACTCTCATTAAGTCTTTCCCCTTTGGGACATCAGAATGCACGTTCTCCAGGGCTGGTCTCATCTGATTCAATGCATAAGGTATGAAAAACCTGAGGATCTCATAAATCATATGGAATCATAGAATTATAGGACAGGAAGGGACCTTGAGAGGTCATCTAGTCCCGTCCCCTGCACTCATGGCAGGACTGAGTATTATCAGTATCAAATATAGTATATCACCACAATTTCTGTTGTATTCTTTAAAGTTCTGCAAATTCTATGCTTACATTCATAAATATACAGGATTCCACTTCAGAGAACCTAAATCCATTTCCACCTCCTCAACTGCCAGCACATGAAAACGAAGAATTCTATTCTAGGTTAGCAAAAGGGAACTCTGAATATTGGTAGAAAGCGTGTATTTATGCAGACTGTGACATATTAAAAAATGGAACTCTATTTCATTTACAAGTGGATTAAGAAAACACAGTGTCCAAGATTTGCAATATTGACAACTCAAAGAATATTTCAGCCCCAGCAAATAGAGAGAGAGAGAGAGAGATATTTTTCAATGTTAGAAAAATATATCAGTGCAGATATGAGTATAAAAGAAGCAGTATCTGGATTATATGAAGCTTTGAATAATTTTGCTAAAGAGTAAGAACTGGCTTTCATAAAGAGATGATACGATAAAAATTGAGGGAGAGGCAGGGAAATAGATATGGGGTCTGATTCTGTTTTTATGCAGGACCCAGTCCAACTAACACATGTTTGCATGAGTTGGTTTACTCAGATGCATATTCCCTCTCTTCCACTGGAAAATCAACAATATTTAAAACATATTGAATTAATTCCCCACCCCTTAGCAGCAGTTAGATGTTCTGTTGTAAATCTCTGGATGGGAAAAGATGACATTATCTTACTCTAACCAAAATTGGCAAATATTCATGATAGGAAGCCTTAGTAACTAAAAAAAAAGAAAGTGGAAACATATTTTGAAATGTATTTAACATTTATTATAATAATTGAGGAAAAATCTTTCCAGATGTCAAGTCCACAGAGTTTCAGTCAATTAATGGCAACACTGTGGTCTTGTTCAGTAAATTTCCTTTGTTTTGTTTTGATATGAAAACCTCAATAAAGGTACATAATTACCAACAATCAATAATTATTTGTTACCTAACTGTAACCTCTTCATTCCCTGAATTTTAAAATCAGACTCCATACAATGGAACACAGATAATAACACAGACATACATATTTTGCACGGAGAGCTATACTTTGTGAAACCAGTATTTAAAATTTTGCAACCGCAGAATGATGACTTCATTTTAAGGTTGTCTAGCAATGAAATGAGCAAACTGAGTTCTGTGTTTTGGGAAACCAAGATCAGGAGTTGTTTGGATGCGGATCCTATCTTTATCAAAACAGACAAAAATGATGGTTGTAAGAAGGGAGGTTTGGATAAAAAGCTCAAATTTTTATCATTCGCTGTGTAGAATTAATGTTGCTTTAACGTATTGTTAGCAGCAGATATACCCTCACTACTTACTAAAGGCAGCCATTTTAGTGTGCAGTAATATTTCAGTAATTAACCCTGGTGAATGTTGGGAGCTACATTGCTCATTAATTTTTTCTGCTACTGTGCAGAGGAGTGAGATCCATAAAGCTCCTGCTGTTCGTCAACCACCGAACTGAGATCCGTGCTACAACACAGTGTCCTCAGCATCTTATCATAGAGAGCAACCTGCTGACTCCTCATGTCCTTCTCAGAACACCACCACTGGGGAGTGAAAAGGGGAATGTTTCCATCCAAGCAAAAATACAGGCTATTTCCCAGACCAGTGAAGAGGCCAGTACGACAGTGGAGCATGTCTGGAGGCCTGTAGTGGGGGTATACACTGCAGAAGAGGCTGGCTGAGTGTCTGGGATGGACCAATGATGAGGAACATGTCTACTGTGGCCTGTGCTTGTGGCATAGCATCCCAGCCTATGACTCAGTGAGTCCACCCCTGGGTAGAACTGCTCACTGTGGATCACCAGGGAAAATGCACTGCTGTGGTACAAAGGTCAGGCCCACAGAGAGCCCAGATACAAGATGGGGAGGGATACTCAATCGATTAGCAAAGTCTACTTGGTCTATCTCCTCTTTCAGGTGGAAGATGCAACAGACAGATTCATTAGGAATGTAGAATGGAACTCAATCATTATTTATGGGCCATGTGCCAGACATTACAGAAGTCACTGCTTGTACCATAGAGAGACCACATGGTGGCATATTACATTTGTAATAAATGTAGGAACCGAGGCTTACATTGTGGGGGAAGGGGGATGCAAAGCAAAATTTGACCTAGATTAATGAGGCTGGACTAAGCTGTGTTTTAAGTACAGTTGACAGTATACTCTATCAGAGGATAGCGAGCACATGTTCAATAACCAGCAATGGCTAATAAGGACGTCGCTTCTGATTCAGCGAGCCAGCCGTACTCAGCAAAGCATTTAAGCATGATGTGGAGAATGAGGGCAATATCTCAACTGTTTGTATAGCTATCAGGCACATCTTAATTTACCTAGTTACTATTATCCTGTCTGACTGCACAGAGTTAAATCAAAGGAGGCTGTTGGGGGAAACAAACAGGGAATTAAACAATGATAGAGGTAAGATACCTTAACGAAACAATGGGGGTGGGGGGTTGGAGGGGAGCTATTAATTGGGAAATGCCTTTGCCTGGGTCCAACCAGGCTAGCAAGATTGATCCTTCCCAGATCCAAGCCGAGGCTCCAAGGGGTAACCAAACCTTTCTAGGACCCTGGACCTAAAACAGGAAGGTGTTATGTGGCCAGCAGTGGCTGGAGAGGAATCTCTGGCCAAGAGACACGGAGAATGTTTCCAGGGATTATCTGTTATCCCCAGCCCAGGAATAGGCTGGTTTAGGCTAGTGAAATTTACCAGCCCTGGCAGGGAAAGTATAGGTAAGAGGCAGGCATTGTTCTAACTCTTGTCTCTGATCACCACATACCTTGGATGAACAAATAGCTCATGCTTTGTTTTGCAGGAGCTGTTTTTGAGTCACTTTAATTAGCTGGTCCCAGAGTAAAAGGGCGTACAGATGTCAAAGCCAGTTGGGCTTGTCACATTAACACAGCTGGAAAACAGAGGGCTGCCCAGTCCCAGAATGGCTGAACTGCAGGGCTCCACCCTTGAGAGAGGGGATGGAGGCAAGGTTTCATGTTATTAAAATTTCTTCTTACTAGCATAGCATGCCCCCCACTGCACTGCTTATTCTAGCATTTCCTCAGGCTACACACAAGCCTCCTGCCAACCCAACACTTATCTGTATTAGTTCCTTTTGTCACCTTCCAACTACTGACAGTGTTGGACTAACTTGTAAGCCTCTAGTTTCTAATGCTGTACCTGTCTGTCCTGTGTGTTCACCACCCCCTTTCCTCCTGGGGAAGGTGATTCCAATGGCGGAATGTTTCCCTGCTAGTATTTTAATGCACAATTACATATCGTGGCAGTTGGTGATTTTTATGTCATTCTTTAATTATTGCTGGAATTGATATATTCAGCAATCACAAAACATCTTGGGGTGGCTGTAGTATTAGAAACTTAAGAAACCCAATTCTTCTTCTTATGTGATGTCTCCATTACTGGAGGCTTGCTACCATAGTAGCCCATTCTGTATGATCCTCTGCTAAACTCTTTGTGGATGAATAGACCTTTAGACCCACCCAGGACACCATGCTGTCCATCCAAGATCTTCTTTTCTTGTCTCATGTTCTTCTGACATCAACTTTCCCTTCCAGTGCCCATAAACATGCATCGATCCTTAAAATGTGCCCTACAGATCAAAACTCTCTTTTCATACGATCTCCAACTAGCGTTTGCTGAGTTCCAGTCAACCCGAGTTATATACATTGATTTAGCTTGCAATCTAAATAGATAAAGAAACAAAATCCAGGAATCCTGAGTCTGAAACCACTGCCCAATCCACAGAGCCACTCTGCCACTATTATAGTGAGTGATCACGTCCAGGAGATTCAAGAACAAGTCCAAGTTAAGATTCCAATCCAAGTTTCGTGTTCAATGGGATACTTGCATTTAGGATTAGCAGGACTTTCAGGGGAGTCTTTTCATTGACCTTACATGGAATTGGATAGGAATGTGAGGAGGGCTTTAAACTAGGTTCACCGGGGGAAGGAGACCAAAGCCCTGAGGTAAGTGGGAGGAAGCACAGGCAGGAATGTCTGTGAGGGGAGGGCTCCTGCCTCATACTGAGAATGAGGGGCTATCAGCAGGTTATCTCAAGTGCTTATATACAAATGCACAAAGCCTTGGAAACAAGCAGGGAGAACTGGAGGTCCTGGTGATGTCAAGGAATTATGACGTGATTGGAATAACAGAGACTTGGTGGGATAACTCACATGACTGGAGTACTGTCATGGATGGATATAAACTGTTCAGGAAGGACAGGCAGGGCAGAAAAGGTGGGGGAGTAGCACTGTATGTAAGGGAGCAGTATGACTGCTCAGAGCTCCGGTACGAAACTGCAGAAAAACCTGAGTGTCCCTGGATTAAGTTTAGAAGTGTGAGCAACAAGGGTCATGTCGTGGTGGGAGTCTGTTATAGACCACCGGACCAGGGGGATGAGGTGGATGAGGCTTTCTTTCGGCAACTCGCAGAAGCTACTAGATCGCACGCCCTGGTTCTCATGGGTGACTTTAATTTTCCTGATATCTGCTGGGAGAGCAATACGGTGTTGCATAGACAATCCAGGAAGTTTTTGGAAAATGTAGGGGACAATTTCCTGGTGCAAGTGCTAGAGGAGCCAACTAGGGGGAGCACTTTTCTTGACCTGCTGCTCACAAACCGGGAAGAATTAGTGGGGGAAGCAAAAGTGGATGGGAATCTGGGAGGCAGTGACCATGAGTTGGTTGAGTTCAGGATCCTGACACAGGGAAGAAAGGTAAGCAGCAGGATACGGACCCTGGACTTCAGGAAAGCAGACTTCGACTCCCTCAGGGAACGGATGGGTAGGATCCCCTGGGGGACTAACATGAAGGGGAAAGGAGTCCAGGGGAGCTGGCTGTATTTCGAGGAATCCCTGTTGAGGTTACAGGGACAAACCATCCCGATGTGTCGAAAGAATAGTAAATATGGCAGGCGACCAGCTTGCCTTAACGGTGAAATCCTAGCGGATCTTAAACATAAAAAAGAAGCTTACAAGAAGTGGAAGTTGGACATATGACCAGGGAAGAGTATAAAAATATTGCTCGGGCATGTAGGAATGAAATCAGGAGGGCCAAATCGCACCTGGAGCTGCAGCTAGCAAGAGATGTCAAGAGTAACAAGAAGGGTTTCTTCAGGTATGTTGGCAACAAAAAGAAAGCCAAGGAAAGTGTGGGCACCTTACTGAATGAGGGAGGCAACCTAGTGACAGAGGATGTGGAAAAAGCTAATGTACTCAATGCTTTTTTTGCCTCTGTCTTCACTAACAAGATCAGCTCCCAGACTGCGGCGCTGGGCATCACAGCATGGGGAGTAGATGGCCAGCCCTCTGTGGAGAAAGAGGTGGTTAGGGACTATTTAGAAAAGCTGGACGTGCACAAGTCCATGGGGCCGGACGCGTTGCATCCGAGAGTGCTAAAGAAATTGGTGGCTGTGATTGCAGAGCCATTGGCCATTATCTTTGAAAACTTGTGGCAAATGGGGGAAGTCCCAGATGACTGGAAAAAGGCTAATGTAGTGCCAATCTTTAAAAAAGGGAAGAAGGAGGATCCTGGGAACTACAGGCCAGTCAGCCTCACCTCAGTCCCTGGAAAAATCATGGAGCAGGTCCTCAAAGAATCAATCCTGAAGCACTTGCATGAGAGGAAAGTGATCAGGAACAGTCAGCATGGATTCACCAAGGGAAGGTCATGCCTGACGAATCTAATCGCCTTCTATGATGAGATTACTGGTTCTGTGGATGAAGGGAAAGCAGTGGATGTATTGTTTCTTGACTTTAGCAAAGCGTTTGACACGGTCTCCCACAGTATTCTTGTCAGCAAGTTAAAGAAGTATGGGCTGGATGAATGCACTATAAGGTGGGTAGAAAGTTGGCTAGATTGTCGGGCTCAACGGGTAGTGATCAATGGCTCCATGTCTAGTTGGCAGCCGGTATCAAGTGGAGTGCCCCAAGGGTCGGTTCTGGGGCCGGTTTTGTTCAATATCTTCATAAATGATCTGGAGGATGGTGTGGATTGCACTCTCAGCAAA
Source organism: Caretta caretta (assembly GCF_965140235.1). Lineage (NCBI taxonomy): Eukaryota > Metazoa > Chordata > Testudines > Cheloniidae > Caretta > Caretta caretta. The sequence goes on along the minus strand of NC_134218.1, from coordinate 5,570,813 downwards.
TTTGCGGATGATACTAAACTAGGAGGAGTGGTAGATACGCTGGAGGGCAGGGATAGGATACAGAGGGATCTAGACAAATTGGAGGATTGGGCCAAAAGAAATCTGATGAGGTTCAATAAGGATAAGTGCAGGGTCCTGCACTTAGGACGGAAGAACCCAATGCACCGCTACAGACTAGGGACCGAATGGCTAGGCAGCAGTTCTGCGGAAAAGGACCTAGGGGTGACAGTGGATGAGAAGCTGGATATGAGTCAGCAGTGTGCCCTTGTTGCCAAGAAGGCCAATGGCATTTTGGGATGTATAAGCAGGGGCATAGCGAGCAGATCGAATGACGTGATCGTCCCCCTCTATTTGACATTGGTGAGGCCTCATCTGGAGTACTGTGTCCAGTTTTGGGCCCCACACTACAAGAAGGATGTGGATAAATTGGTTTAGGTTGGATATTAGGAAAAACTTTTTCACTAGGAGGGTGGTGAAACACTGGAATGCGTTACCTAGGGAAGTGGTAGAATCTCCTTCCTTAGAAGTTTTTAAGGTCAGGCTTGACAAAGCCCTGGCTGGGATGATTTAATTGGGGATTGGTCCTGCTTTGAGCAGGGGGTTGGACTAGATGACCTCCTGAGCTCTCTTCCAACTCTTATATTCTATGATTCTATGAATGGACACAGTTTGTGAAAAACCCTCACATAATATAAAATTATTACTATCAGTGAGTGAGGACGATGTGTTTGGTGCTGTACAGAACATGGAGGGAATCCCATAAAAAATCTTGGATCCAAGAAGCAGAAAAATAAGTTCCATCTGTCAGAATGTTCACTGTGAATTTTCACTCATCTTCCCATGGGATCTTTAATTATCACAAGTGGGCAGGACCATAGGTTCATAGTCACACCTCAAATTCAACGACTTCAGTAGCACAGCATCCCACAATGTCTCTATGGTGCAGTGGTTACTTCAGATTCAGTGGGAAGAGGGCCAACTTGTGAAACACCAGCACCACTAGAAGCCTTGCATCTCAGGACTGATCCATGTTGTTCTTGCTTATAGTTATCCTCTCAGAAAATCAATAAAACTCCATGTTAAGTGTGTGATACAACTCCAGGGGCCAATTCTCCTCTCACATCAGTTTTACACGCCACTGAAGCCGTTCCTGATTTACACCAGTGCAAATGACGTATTTCCAGAGTGCAATGGGTAGAACAGAAACAAAAAATATCCAGCTGCAATATCTGACAGTCTAAGAAATATTGTGCCACTAAAGGATACAAAGGCTAACAGGCAAGTCACTTCATTAATGCTATGTTTGTTTTTTTCACATAAGTAATGCTATGCGCTAATGTTGTCTCATTGTCAGCTGATAACAGTACCAGCAACCTGATACCCCTACTGCAACATATCAATAATGTATGGAGTCCTGAAGAGGATGTCGTGTGGGGCATTCAAGACTCAGTGAAATCCATGTGCTGAAGCATCAAATACAATTATGCTCAGATTCTGTAAAAAAGGCACTTTGTTATTAAACAATCAATGTCTTGCAGGTCATATCTCCCTAGATATTGACAAATCTAGTTGCTGGAATTGTTAGAAGCACCACAGAGAAAAAATAGCAAAAGAACAAGTTGTTTTGTATCCCGTCCCATGGGCCACCAGCAGAATTTTAATTCCAGACTCTGTTGCCACTGCTAATTAATGAGGTATAAATGGAAAGTACACACCAGTGACTTGTCACACAGTGAGTGCCTGAGCCAGGAACAGAACCCAAGAGTCCTGGCTTCAACTTGCAAGAACCCCATTATAATGACTCCATTAAAGAGAGTGAGCTCACCTATAATTATGTTTAGCCACGTTTCCCTGATTCTTTCTTGTTCTGGTGGGGGATGTAGAGGACTGTAAAGAACAGAAGTATTTTACATTTAATGAAGCATTTTCTTTCATCAACAGTAACACAAATCTGCTTCTCGAGTGCCAGGATTTCCCTGCGAACAGCAAACGCAAATCACAGGCTGGGATGGCTGGATGTGATTAGGAAGAAATTAGCACTGTCTGTAGAGGGAAGAGAAAGGAAAGGCAGAAGGGATATTTTGAGCAAACTGGTGCATTATGAGTCTATCTGTGGCTCTATCCGTTGTCTGAGAATTGTACTGGTCCTGGGTAATTTGCAACCTTAAGCAAATTTGAAAATATCAGTCCTCATGCCCCCTTCATGTCACTCCTGTGCTAAAGCATCCCTTGGGATTTTGCAGCCCTTGACAGCTGCCTGTTTTATTTGGTTATGCTTTGTTCACAGATGCTGGGACTAGGGGTGCGTGGGTGCTGCCGCACCCCCTGGCTTGAAGTGCTTCCCATCATATCCAGGGTTTACAGTTTGGTTCAATGGCACTCAGCACCCCCACTGTACACATTGTTCCAGCACCCCTGTCTTGGTTGTTTACTCAGCATTAAGAATACGAGGAAACACACAGACACAAATAACTGTATTTACTAACTCAACACAAACATACAAGACCTGGCTACATATGTACATGGCTGCTCTGGTAGGTTCTGGTGGCTTCTGCAATATTATGCCAAAATATTGAAAGGGATGTGACCTAATTCCTAGACACAGTGGAGTTTGGGGGTAAAGAGAAATCGGTGGAGGCCTCTGCAAGCTGGAGATGTGGTGTTCAGGGATCACTCTGTGCTAAAGGAGCTCGCAAAAGCTCTGCTTTATTCTGTGGCCAGTTGCAACTGGCTGTGTCTAACCCAGGGATTGGCAGCCTTTGGCACGCGGCCCGTCATGGAAATCCACTGATGGGCCAGGACTGTTTGTTTACCTGCAGCGTCCGCAGGTTTGGCCAATTGCAGCTCCTACTGGCTGCAGTTCGCTGTCCCAGGCCAATGGGGGCTGCCGAGGGATGTGCTGGCCACCGCTTCCTGCAGCCCCCATTGGCCTGGAACAGTGAACTGCGTCCAGTGGGAGCTGCGATTGGCTGAACCTGTGGACGCTGCAGGTAAACTAACCATCCCAGCCCGCTAGCGGCTTTCCCTGACGGGCCACGTGCCAAAAGTTGCCGATCCCTGGTCTAACCACAAGAGCTCCACAGCGCCTCTGTCTGGGATGCTCTCTGTCTGGGATGCTCAGCCCTTAAAGGTGCAGCCTCCCTCCCCCATATACCACAATGGCATGTCCAATGCCCTCCATTCAAAAGCCATACTCAGATTTGGGACAGTTCTGGACAGGATCTGCTGGCAAACTTCACAGATGCCCTCTCAGCCCTTCACGCCACCCCAGAAAGGAACAGAGAGAGAAAATGGATCCAAACATCCCTAAACTTTGGGGGAATGTAGTTCTGGATGTGCACGGCTACCGATGTTCATTGCCTTGTCCTTTTCCAACATCTAGCCACAGTGTTATCTCTATAACACTTACGGCAATGAGTCTGTAGGCTGATTATACACGTGGTCTCCAGCCCTACCTCCTCCCATGCAGGGGGCAGTCGGAATGCTACTGCTCATGCTACTGGGTATAAGTGAGTGAGTGTGGTAGCCAGTGCTACAGATCTTAAAGGGGATGTGCCTAACCGTAACCATGCCGTGGTCCCCAGGCAGCATGGCTAACCCAGTATAGCCAGAGTCCCTGCTCAGTGCCCTTGCTCCAGCACCCGCTAGAGATACCAGAAAATGTATCAGACAAGTGCTTTGTCAAATATTATTTGGCCTGCTCTGTCTACTTTAGACTCAGGACCGATTGCAAACCCCTTCCATGAGTGAACAGTTGCTCCCATGAACAGTTCCATGGAAGTCAATGGCTTTTCTTGGGAAAGTAACTGCTCACCAATGTAAATGGTTCCCAACCTGGCCCACAGATACCTCATGTGCCAACACTGTGGTATCAGCATGCTTATCAGGTACAGGCGATATGCTCCTGAATTTGCTCAGTTGACAACATTGATTTCTTCATCTCAGGAGACAGCCTGGCCCCCACCTCCAGCCTTTTCAGTCTTGCAAAGACGGTTCATAGCAATGAACATTTTTCTCTTTTGTTTTTCTTCCCTGGGACCCTCACTGACCTTTGATTTTTAATATGATAGCTATTTTCACATTGCCATGTTAACTGCAGAAATTCACTGCCTGTCACATCAACGGCCAATTCAATAGCACCTGTTTCTCTGCTCATGAGGATCTCCTCAAGGAATAGCAGATTAGTAAGCGGGGAAGAGTGGGTGGGAGAAGCGAATTGACCGGAATAGCTTCTATAGATTCCCTCTTCAGAGGAGTGCGTGGTAATCTGAGGAAGAGGTGGAGGGAGCAGGGATTGAGGAGAGGCTATTGGTTTAGCGTTCACACTTACAAAACACAACACAGCATGTGGGGATGTGTGGGTGTACACAATCCATCTGGTGCGTTGACAAAAGCCATCACCCTCATGAATGGGTCTGGCAATCTGGGCCCCAGCTTCTAATCTTGACTTGCTGGGTAAATTACTAAATGTCTCTCAGCCTCCCTATTCCCTTGTGTAGAATGAGGACAATGATCCTCGCCTTATTCACGTCCGAGGATTGTGGAAAGTGTCACACTTCTAGGGTAGTTGCTCCTGTATTCCCCTTCTGTGGTCCCTCGAGAACACCCACTTAAGGTTTCTGGCTCCCAGCTGCCACCTAATTTGGGTGGAGACCTGTTTCTCTCTCCTTCCTGTCCAGAGGTTTTCAGGCTGCACAACTCCCTGCCTTACACTGTGATAACCCCAGCAAGTCCGTCTGCCTAGTGGCCAGCGCCCGTGCTTTGCTTTGCGAAGACTATGACCAGTATATAGCCAGTAGTTACAAATTACCACACAGCTCCTTCTAAGCAAGCACATTTGTTGTCAAGGTAAAAGGATTACAGAGAAAACATGTAAAAACAATGGAAGTTCCAATACGCCTGCTAAAAGCTCACCAGAGATCACCTGTCTGTCTTGTGGGGCCCTAGTAGGCCAGAGTCTTCCCAACCCTTCTGCAAGGGTTGGGACCCCTTGCAGAGAAGGCCCTGTCTGTTTGCTGGATCCGAAAGAAGGCCCTGAGTCATTTTAAATGCAGCCTTTTTATGCCCAAAAGTCCTTTCTTTGTCCATTGGTCTCTGGAAACTCAGTTTGAAACAGCATGTGCAAGCCTCCCCACCTCTCTGGAGGTGTTTACAACCTCAGTGATTCACCTTAATCACCCCCCCACCCACACACACACACACTGTTTTTAGCTCCTGGGGGAAGCTGTGGCAACCCTCCCCAGAGTTGCACAGGATCCCTGGCCACAGAGATACAAACACACACCAGTCACAAAGGTAAGACCATATGTTTCCCCACAGACACTGCATGTGGTTGCAATACCTGTCACATAAGACGTAACCAATCAATGTTTGTAAAGAGCATAGTGTTAAGGCTAGTCAGTGGCAGAGGAAGGAATGGAACTTCAGTACCTCCTAGAACCAGATCATTGCTCGTTGCCCTGGGATGAGACCTTGCAGCCCTACCTCATCCTTGCTGATAATTCCCAAGAGTGGATGGTTGAGGAGAAAGGGTTTTTCATGCCTGCATTTGGATTCTAGCAACACGCAAATGAACAAAAAATAATTCAAAATTCCATGGACACTGAAATTTTGTGATACAAAAGCTGCTCAAAACAATAAGGGGAAAATATGTGGAATCAAGCTTACGAAATGTCAACAGTCGCACCCAGCTCTCAAAAACAGTTTAGTAAACAGAGACAGAGGATTTGTCGTGCCAGTCCAGGCTATTAACCTATGTAGCCCATTATCCTGCCACTAATTATCTAGGGATCATAAGCAGGTGAAATATGTATTGTTTTTATTCCCAGAGCAACTAGGGACCCTATCAGTATTGCATTAGCACCTACAGGCCCACATCAAGCTCAGGGCACCATTGTGTTGGACACTCGATATATGGGGACAGTCAGTCTTTGTCCTGAATAGGTTGCAATCTAAACAGACAGATAAAGAGGGAGAAAAAGGGACACAGCACATAACTAGAAGATTGTGAACTGAGGCACAGACAGATTAAATGAACTGCCCGAGGTCAGACAGGAGCCTGTGGCACAACTGGGAATTGAGCCCAGGTGTCCTGTGTCCTAGTAGTCCATGCCCCATGCACAAGACCATTCCTCCTCCATGGCAGGGTACATTTGCAGGAGGGCATTGTTCCTCACTGTGGGTACAATTTGCACATATAGAATAATTGGCATCTATTCGATTGTGCAATGCTGTACAGAGGGGAGCAGTCGGAAATTCCTTTCTGCCCCCTATAATTCATACCTTCATAGATTCCAAGGCCAGAAGGGCCTATAGTGACCAACTAGTCTGATCTCCCAAATGACACAGGCCGGAGAACTTCCCCGAAATAATTCCTAGAGAAGATCTTTTAGAAAAACATCCAATCCTGATTCTAAAATGATCAGTAATGGACAATCCACCATGATCCTGGGTAATTGTTCCAACGATGAATTACTCTCTCCATTAAAAATGTACACCTTATTTCCAGGCTAGCTTCAACTTCCAGCCATGGGAGGACGTTATACCTTTCTCTGCTAGACTGACGAGCCCATTATTAAAGATGTGTTCCCCATGTAGATATTTATCGACTATAATAAAGTCATCCCTTAACCTTCTCTTTGTTACGCTAAATAGACTGAGCTCTTTGAGTCTATTCCTATCCGGCATGTGTTCCAGTCCTTTACCTTTATCTTATTCCCTGCAGCATGAGCTTTGAGTCGCTCCAACTGCTGCTATTCATCACAAAGTTACCCATCCTTTCCAAGCATTCTAGCCATTGTGTCTGACTCACATTCAGGCTTGATATCACATTCATCTGTTTGAGAGAAGTGACTAATGAGATGATGGGGGGAGAGGGGGGAAGAGGGGAGACCCTTCATTAGTCGCAAACAAACAACATTCCTGGAAACCGTCTGTTTTAAGAATGGATTTAGTGACAATGAAAATGAAGGACTGTCATAAATATAAAGGGAAGGGTAAACCCCTTTGAAATCCCTCCTGGCCAGGGGAAAGCTCCTCTCACCTGTAAAGGGTTAAGAAGCTAAAGGTAACCTCGCTGGCACCTGACCAAAATGACCAATGAGGAGACAAGATACTTTCAAAAGCTGGGAGGAGGGAGAGAAACAAAGGGTCTGTGTCTGTCTGTAGTCGTCTTGGCCAGGGACAGAACAGGAATGGAGGCTTAGAACTTTTAGTAAGTAATCTAGCTAGGTATGTGTTTTAATGCAGAAAGGACCTGATCAAGAATTCCACCCTGTAGTGTTTCTCAGCAAAAAACTGTCTGAGAGGGAAAGCAACTGGTCAGTCACTGAAAAAGAATGTTACGCCATTGTCTACGCTCTGGAAAAGCTACACCCATATGTTTGGGGACGGCGTTTCCACCTGCAAAACGACCATGCTGCACTGAAGTGGCTTCACACCGTCAAGGAAACTAACAAAAAACTTCTTCGGTGGAGTTTAGCTCTCCAAGATTTTGATTTCGACATCCAACACATCTCAGGAGCTTCTAACAAAGTGGCTGATGCACTCTCCCGTGAAAGTTTCCCAGAATCAACTGGTTAAAATCGTCCTTGAGATGTGGAAAATATTGTTAGTCTTTATGTACTTGGTAGTATATTTAGAGATGCATGTGTCTTATTAACTCTGTTTTTCCTAGAGCTCCAGGAAGAAATCCCAGCCAGTGTTCCACCCTAGCTGAGATTTGGGGGGCGTGTCATAAATATAAAGGGAAGGGTAAACCCCTTTGAAATCCCTCCTGGCCAGGGGAAAGCTCCTCTCACCTGTGAAGGGTTAAGAAGCGAAAGGTAACCTCGCTGGCACCTGACCAAAATGACCAATGAGGAGACAAGATACTTTCAAAAGCTGGGAGGAGGGAGAGAAACAAAGGGTCTGTGTCTGTCTGTAGTCGTCTTGGCCAGGGACAGAACAGGAATGGAGGCTTAGAACTTTTAGTAAGTAATCTAGCTAGGTATGTGTTAGATTATGATTTCTTTAAATGGCTGAGAAAAGAATTGTGCTGAATAGAATAACTATTTCTGTCTGTGTATCTTTTTTGTAACTTAAGGTTTTGCCTAGAGGGGTTCTCTATGTTTTTGAATCTAATTACCCTGTAAAATATCTACCATCCTGATTTTACAGGGGGGATTTCTTTATTTCTATTTACTTCTATTTTTTATTAAAAGTCTTCTTGTAAAAACTGAATGCTTTTTCATTGTTCTCAGATCCAAGGGTTTGGGTCTGTGGTCACCTATGCAAATTGGTGAGGCTTTTTATCCAACATTTCCCAGGAAAGGGGGGGTGCAAGTGTTGGGAGGATTGTTCATTGCCCTTAAGATCCAAGGGTCTGGGTCTGTAGTCACCTAGGCAAATTGGTGAGGCTTTTTACCAAACCTTGTCCAGGAAGTGGGGTGCAAGGTTTTGGGAAGTATTTTGGGGGGAAGGACGCGTCCAAACAGCTCTTCCCCAGTAACCAGTATTAGTTTGGTGGTGGTAGCGGCCATTCCAAGGATAACGGGTGTAATATTTTGTACCTTGGGGAAGTTTTGACCTAAGCTGGTAAAGATAAGCTTAGGAGGTTTTTCATGCAGGTCCCCACATCTGTACCCTAGAGGGTGGGCAACTTCTGTGCTATTTACCTCCACATAGCTCTGTCACTGCAATTCATTTATGGTCTGCAAAACCTGCTGCTGCTACAGTTCTGCCCTTGTGCCCCACTTCCCTGTCCCACACAGTTTGGTCCTGACTTTCAATTCCCCAAGTAATTCTGAGTCCCCTGTTTGCCGATCAGTGATGCTGTATTGTGCACACACAGATGCCTGATGATTCCATTTGTTATGATGGAGGCCAAAAGGACATAATGATTTGCTGTTTATTGTAAAGTATGGCAAAGAAAAATCACCCCTTCTGCCAAAATAGCTGAAATTGCCTTATTATTTCTGACTGATTTTGTTTCCCCCGATTCTGGGGCAGCTCCTCGGCTGCTGTTAATAAGCAAAGCTCCACTAACATCATTGGAAGGCAAAATGATTTACTGCATTTTGCGTGGGTAGGGAACTGACCCATTCTGTCCAATCATTTGCATGTTAAATAAACAAATACCCTTAGAACAGTTTTAACAAAACCTATCACTAAAGCTGCTTCTGTCAATCCACTTTCTTACCTGATCACTCAGAAAGCAAAATTTTATCTTTAGATTGATTAAAGCATTAAAAGAAAGCAGGAAGTGGTTTGTTTCCTAAGGATTTAGAATGATGTGAAGCAGCTGGAAGGAGTAATTTTTACCTAAGGCCGGGCTGTCCTTATTTACTGTTCTTTCAATTATTTTGGCATCCTGTTGTTTTAAAGTCTCTCCTTTTATTCTGTTCTTCAAATTTTGATTGATCTTTTCAGACTCCCATAGTTTGCTGATAATTTAATGCTCAATAAACGGTAAATGGAAATGAAAGCTGAGCTAGAAATGAAACAACCCATGTAAAGAACTTAGTACCTGCTTTGGAGGATAGAGTTGTTTGGAGCCGAGGATTTGTGTGTGGTCTATTTGGAGGTGAGGTTGTTTTGCTGACAGAACCCTTCCATGCTTGAACTGGGGTCACCAATATTTGATGCCTTATTCAAAGAATCCTGCTTCCAGTCTGCCCTGGAGAATGACATCACAGCACTGGAAATGCGAGTGGGCTGTTATTAGAATATAAATCCTGGACGAACTGTACTGTGCCTTTCACATAAGATTGAGGGTCCAATTACAGCAGAGAAAATATCTTTTGTAAAGAAGCATGCTGAATGTGATAAGGACAGTGATTATAAAGCTCTGTAGAACCAGATCTGTGCCAGAACATTAGGGGGCAGGCCCGCTGGAGGGAGAAGAAGCAGCTGATCTGATCAAGTTCCTGGAGAACTTGGTTCCACACACCCCACACAACTGATATAACCAGGGATCCCACAGACGGATGTAGGATGAATCTATTAAATAAATTAACCACACAAGTGCATGCCTAATTTGTGCATACAACTCCTGGGAGTATTCAAGCAAATCAGGCAACTGGCACACAAATGACAACCACAGTCCATTTGTGCATGCAGTTGTCCAGGTAGTTTGCACAGGCACCGTGCTTATGTGCAAAATTTAGGCACAGAATAGCACCCTTAACTTGTTTAAAAATATGGCCTGTAATTTCAATGTCTCCGAGTCCTATCCAGGCTGACACTGGATCCAGTTGAGGTGCCAGACAGTGCTTAAGATCCTCTTTTAGCACCGTGTATTAGAGACCAATTAGCCATCTAAAAATCAGCTGTTGTCTGTCACATCAAAGGGACCTAATCTGGAAAGGCACTTCCCTCTTCGTTTTTTATAACAATCTATCTCATCCTTAAAAGCGGCAAAGAGTCCTGTGGCACCTTATAGACTAACAGAAGTATTGGAGCATGAGCTTTCATGGGTGAATACCCACTTTGTCGGATGCATGTAGTGGAAATTTCCAGAGGCACATATAAATATGGAAGCAAGAATCAGGCCAGGGATAACAAGGTTAGTCAGGGAGGATGAGGCCCTCTTCTAGCAGTTGAGGTGTGAACACCAAGGAAGGAGAAACTGCTTTTGTAGCCAGTTTTGTAGCTGGTTGCAAGTATAAAGAAAGATTACAGAAATGGCAATGGAGGATAAAACAAATGGCTTCCACTTTAAAAAGTGAGAATTTCAAAGTCTGTGGACAAGGGCCACAACAGCACTGTCAAGAAGAGATGCAATTGCTAACTCTGGCTGTAATGGAGGTATTTGCTGTCCTGAATGACTTATGATTCCCTGAAGAACAGAAGGATATGAACTATGAAGATTTGATTGAAGTTTGTACCCCAAACTAACTTCCCAGCTGAGAGACAGTTCAGTTCTAAATGAACTGGGGTCATTCAGGAGAAAGACCGTTAGTCACTGCGGACAGCTCAGAGAAACTATAGGCTCAATCTGCAGAAGCAGTCAAAAGAGCAAAAAAATGCTCGTATGTACATACACAGGGATAGAAAATAATATGGAGCATATTCTAAATGCTTTCGGCACATTGATGATATACCCTCCTATCCTCATAGCAGGAATGATGCATTCAGTTCTGATCAGCCCATCTCTAGATAGCAGAAATAGAAGGGATTTGGTGAATGGCAACAAAAATGAATAGAGGCATGGAAAGAGAGTTGGAAGAGATTGGGATCGTTTAAATTAGAAAAGGGAAGGATGAGGCATGATAGGATAGACGCATGTCAAATACTAAATGAAATAAAGATAAAACCGATGCTGCTGTTTAGCCTTTAATCACAACAGGAGAACAACAGAACATGCAGTGCACCTACACTGCGGGGGGGGAGAGGGATGAGGGGGGGCGGTGGATGACAAAACAAAACACATCCCGCAGCAGCAAGTGTCAGAGCCTGGATCAACTGACTCGGGCTTGCAGGCCTTACACTCTGGGGCTAAAAACAGCACTGCAGACATCCCCCCTCAGGCTGGAGCCTGGGCTCTGAAACCCAGCCCAGGCAGTAGGTCTCCTAGAGAATGTCTGCACGGCTCTTTTTAGCCCTGTAGAGCAACCCTTGTGAGCCCGTGTCAGTTGACCCAGGAGTTGAGACTCCCTTATGCTGGGTTTTTTTGTTTGTTGTTTGTTTGGTTTGTAGAGTATATGTACCCAATGAAACGGAAAGGAAATACTTTTTAAAACAACCCATAATTAACCTCTTGAATTCACTGCCCCAGGGCACCTTGGACCCAAAGGCTTAGCAACATTCAGAAACAGGATTAGACATTTCTAAGGGTAATGGGAACTTCACAGTTACCTCAGAAGGAATACTTTGGGGCAGAAGCCAACCACACACTGATGAGTGGAAAAGTGTAAAACAATTTGGGCCTGTCTGCGTGGCTTGTTATTGACTCAGAGCTGTTTGTAGTGCAGAATAAAATGGAATCAAATGCTCCGCATTGGGCTCGAGGTCATATAACTAATGCAAAATATGAGAATGAAAACTGATAAAGGTGTTACAGTGTTATTTCTGAAGAGGCCTACAAGACAACATTTGCTAATGCTATTCTGGCAGAAACTGATACAGTGTTGAAAATCTATAGTCAAGGTGAAGTAAAGGCCTTCAGGTAGCTATTGGTCAATGTAAAGGAGAAGGGTATTTGGTTGCAGACTGCCATTCATTGATACAGAAGGCGAAGGGCATTCACTAATCAGCAGAAATTGGCTTAACAAGATAACGTTGGACTGAACTCATGTGAACCATGTGTTTTTGATTGGAACCAGACTTGGGCTTAGTGAAAGGCAGAAGAGCCTAGCTAAAGGTAGCATCAAATGCCAGTCTGAGTTTCATAAAAGCTCTGTAAGCGCTCTTCTCGTTGGGCACCTGAACTCTGCCTTCCACCCTGGTGGTGATTTCTCACTGTGGGGAAACCTGGCCCCAGCTCAGAGCCATTCTTCTCTGTCATTGCGGAGAATGTCACTTGCTTTGATCCAACGTTACCTACATTCCTCCCAAATCTGGAGCCCCAATTCTTCCATTGTCAAAAATCAGCCATACAGAATCATGAAAGCAGGACTGTAGAAAAAGCCGTTTACACTAATGGAAGGAATCAGGCTGCATTGTACCTTTCCTAAACGTTTTTTGTCTCTCTGATTTTGGAGCTTGGTCATGCAGTTGCACCTGCATTGGGACTGTGGTGAGTTGAGATGTATGCTCCCAATCTTGGTATAGTGAGGCAGGATGGATACATATAATGGGCTGGATTCGCTATTGAGACCTATCCCTTATCTGTCATTTAGGGGGTGCAAAGAGACTGTAAACTGGCTGCAAATTGCCAGCAGACTTTCCTTGTGTAGGTGAGCTCCCTGTTGGCAAAAGTGTCAGCTCCAGTCTGGTGTCTGATGCTCCTGATCTAAGGAGCATGTCAGGGGTAGAGTACCAGGGAGAGGTCATAGAGCTCTTCTCTGCATCTATCTGCTGCTCCAGAGAGTCCGTTAAGGATTCCAAATCAGAGGTGGAACTTACAGCCGACTGGCAGTCACTCTAAGTGGCATCAGTGGGGGTGAGGCTAGTCCCAAGAATCAGGGAGATGGAACCAACACCGGGAGCTCCCCGACACCACCATCACCCCTTTTCCTGTGCTGAGCAGAGCCTGGGCACCGGACAGAATCGGCCTCAGGGTCTCCTGTCCAAGGAGAGTGCTGCAGTTACTCACAGTCATCAAGCTCCACAAGAGCTCTCCTGTCAACACAATAAAACCTCCTCTGCAAGAGGCAGTAGCTATGTTGGCAGGAGAAGCTCTCCTGCTGACATAACGCTGTCCACACCAGGGCTCATGTCGGTGTAACGAATGTCGCTCCGGGGATTGGTTTATTCACAACCCTTAGCAATATAACTTCTGCCGACATAAGCTGCAGTGTAGACATACCCTCAGCCTCTTTTCACTCTCAAAACTTCCGACTGACAGTTCTCCCCCTCCCTCTCATTAGTGTCCATTAAATGGCCCTCCTTACTCTACCCAGCTGTAACATTAACAAGCTGCAACAGACTAACTTAATGACCAGGCCTCAACCCGCCAGGCCTCAGGCTGGATGCACGATTCTGGTTACCATGGATGCAGAAGCTTGCATGCAGTTGACAGAATGAGATAGCCCGCAAGAAGCAGAGAATGAGGATTCTCAAGGCTTGTCTGGGGTTTTGCCTGTCTCTGTTTTTTACCTCACGTAAGCCTCTTCTTATTTCATCCACCTCACATACTCTCCCTCCTGCTCTGGGACTTGATAGCACCTGAAAAATTTGCATGATCAAAATACAGCTAGTGATGTAGGAAGCTTCCTCTCATTCCCCTTCACAGCAACTGAGATCCTCAGGCCGCTGGATTAAGAAGTGTCTGTGGAGATGGTGGAAGGGCATTCTCACTTCAGCCAGATAGCAAATGACTTTTAAATTTGGAGTTTTCATCAAAAATCAGCAGAAAAAACAATTCCTCCCACACACCTAAGATTATTGGTTTGAGAAGTGAAACATGCAACTTCTTCCTGTTTCTTTCAATATAATTCACTGTAGGTCACACAAGGGCCTTTCATTTGTATTGTCACATGGTACCATGGATACAACACCTTTCCAATGGACTCTCCATAATGCAGATTGTGATAATGTATTTATGAGAAAAGGTTATGGATAGGCAGGATTTATAATTACTGAAATCTTTAGCTTTGCTGAACATACTCTCCAGAATGGAGGAACTTCTCTTGCTAGAGCAAGTGGGTTTTCAGCTCACCTTCTGTGGAAGTGGGGTTACAATGAAAGACTTGATCAAGGCACATCAAGAGATGGAGCCCCAAGAGATGTGAGTAGGTGAGCTAAGCTTCTCTAAAATGTCCTAGACAACCAGGCAGCGTGTCCGTGTTTAGTTTTTGCAGTCGCTGCAATCTATGTGTGCTCGCGCATTAAACAAAACTCTATCTGCACAAACATACTCTTAACAAGATGCTCCATGTGTGTGCACACAGGGCAATGTCCCTCTGCGTGTGCACAGGCTAAGCAAGATGGAGGAGGTGTGTGTGTGTGGGCACGTGCATAACCAATTATCAGACTCTTCCAGCTCTGCAAAATAAATTAATAATCCAATGTACAGAGTGACAGAAAAATGAGGTCTCAGCTGAGCAATGGGCTGTTTTGAATTCTCCTCATTAGGTCATTAATTATCGGCTTCTTCAAACTGCATGTGGACAAAATGTAATTGCTTCATTGACACTGCACATTCAATAGCCATTTCAGTTTATTAGTGTTCTTCCTGCTGTGGATGCTAACACTAAAAAGTCTTTTCAATATAACTTGTAAAGTTTATTTCTGCTCTGGAAGAAAGAATGCCTGGATAACGTTGAGACACTGATATCCCAAAGGAATGCCTCCATAGAAAGTGGTATAATACATGGCCCAAAACCTACCCAGGATTTCTGGGTCTCAAAATCTGTTGCAGACTTTAATCCTCACTGAGATAACACTCTTGGAAACCACTAACAGAGTGCATGTTGCAGCTGGTCCACTGCAGGATAACTGCCTGGTACTGCTGCCACCTTGTGGAGCCTCTTCTTTAGCTGAAGTGATAGAGGCCTGTGCTCTGGTAGTGAAGGTCTACAGATCAAACACTGCTGACAGCTGATGCGGGAAGGAGGGTCCCACTGCAGTACCATTCATTTTAGTGGGAATTATATCTCAGTAAGGAATTGCTTTGTGGGGGGAGTGGTGAATACCTTTCATCTGAAGGATCCCAGAGCATTTCACAAAATTTGTAGTGCCCTATTTATTACTGGGTCTGTGCTGATTTCCACCAATGCAATTTCAGCCAGGAAAACAGACCCAACAGTGGAAGGTCTGTCATGAGGAGAGTAGTGTGGATGATTTTCAGTTTGCTGGCCGTTCTGAAAAAAAAATTGTTTTGGATCAACACAAAAAAAATATTCAAATTTTTCCCTGAACCAAAAACTCAGAACCCGAAATGAAATGCTTTGTTTTCATTTTGAAATTGACACATTCTTTAAAATAAAATATGTAAAAATAACTTGAAAACAAAAGTTTTGAACTGAAAAATCAACACATTTAGAATCTTAGGAATTTTTTTGTTTTGTTTTTCAGCTAAAACAATTAGTCAAGTTAGACATGTGGCAAAACATTTAGCTCAACACAAATCTGCATTTTTGGCTAAAAATATTTTCACACAGCCCTAGTGTGAGGCTATCACCAGCAGAAAGCAACAACAGTGAATCCTTTCTGGGGCAAGCAGTACTTGCTAGTGCAGAAGGATACAATCTGCAAATTGCACCTTCTTGCACCAATGGGTCTTAAGACTGGTGGCTCTTATTTACTGGGGCTATTTGCAGAGGCAAGAGAGGCTGGTAGAGTTCTGTTTAAATCAAGAAGCTCTTTAATTGACATTGGTCAATGTGTTAAATGTGATTTTATTATTTTACATTGGTATTTAAATTGTGCTCTCAGTAAAAGACTTTGCCTAAGTCCCACCTGCTTTTCCATTCCTTTCGATATTAGCCTGTTAGTTGAGTCTCAAATCTGCCAAGGCGGAAAAGGGTGAGAAGCATGTTCTTTGTGCCAGACATTCCTTGACATGCTACTACGTTCCAGCCTCACCATAAACTCACACAGATGGTCCCCTGGAGACTTTCAGAGCAGTTGCTTGGAATTCACTGCATAATCCAACAGAACATGATTGCTTGTACATTAATCATAGCAAGGATCTCAACTCGTGCTTGGCTGTGCACTTACAAGACAAATTTCTTAATTATTACTCTTCCCTTTTTTGTTTTTATCTTGTCCATGAGGAAGGGAGACAAATCTTCCATTAAGGTGAATACATTTTTCTACTCACTGTGTTGGATAATGGTGTATAATAGACTTGTCACTTATCAGCCTGTTCCCTGCCTGCCTCACACTCAAAAATTCTACAGTCACTTACAAACTGAACTAACTGATTCCCAGGCCTTCCTGAGAGAACTCCTCCTCTTGTCAGACTTATGAATTCATCCCAAAACTCCATTTCGCATCTCATCCATGAAATGCAAAGAATACGCCGGCTTGTTTATCTTCCCTACGCAGGAGCCAATGGAGTGTGCGGAAGGTCCTTGAAGGTAATGGAGTCAGTCTGCAAGCCAAGGGGGTAAGTGATTCCATCAGCACAGTCTATTACCTCATTTACAGAGAAGAGAATATCTGGAAACTATGGGATTTACAGGTCACTAGTATATTTTACAGGAGACTCTAGAAAGGGTTAGAGATGGATGCGTGGCCACAAAGCTCCGATCCAGCCCTGAGCTCTCACAAACCTCAGAGCTATTCAAATGGAATGTTCTGGTTGGAACCCACCTCTATAAAGCACCTGTTCTTTTGGTTCCTGTTTGAAGAGGACTACATTAATGTGAACTAGGAACCTTTTAGTAGGTGCTCACAGCATCCACATGGGGGAGTTACACCGCAGCACTTTGGTGCGCACTGCTATTCACACCTCCATAGTGTGAACTGCGGGGCAGTGTAGACAAGCCCTTCATCGAGCACTGTATTAAGGGTCACATGAGTTGGGGAGCACTATCTAACATGCTGGAATTATTGGAAAGGGTGCTCCAATCAAGACACTCAACTGTTGTTTCAAAATATTATCTGATTAAATCAGAATAAAAATGACCAGAAATCCATACTGGCCCACTTCACCGGTCCATTCACTAATGGTCCCAGTTCAGTAATGAAGAGGAGTGCTGTGTAAATTCTGGTGTACATGAAGGAATAAATTATTAAAAGGGTTTTGACCAGGACTTCTATTTTGTGTGCAAAATTTGCACCTGCACTAGGGTTTCTGGGGCCATGAAAGATCTCTGAGTTTTTTTAAAAAAAATTAACAATTTTTTCCCCACATTTCATTTACTGACAGAGAAAGATTGCACATACACATATTCTAAGTAGAATGAATCCTGCTCTAGGTATACTTACTCCTGTCTCAGTGCAGGGGGATAGACTAGATGACCCCATAAGGTCCCTTCCAACCATACATTTTGATGATTCTATGATTATCTCATGTTCAAGACATTCAAAATTTCTTTCTAAACTACACGACATTACATTAGCTAAAGATAGTCAAAACCTTCATTGTAACTCATCTTGAAGAGACATTTGTATTTCCTTTTCCTAATAATAAGCACTAGAACAATTAAACTCAGCCCATCAGACCTTTTATGTTCATTTCCAGTGGTGCATATGGTGAGAGTTTCCCCATCCCTGTCCTATGCCATCTACATTCTGCTTTTGCGGCTTTTCTGAATCATTCATGAAAACTAGAATGTGACCCTTGCTCTCCCTTGTCTTCATCTGCAGGTGTCTGGAGCTAAGTCAAGGTCAGCCAGATGAAACCAAAGCACAAAAGGACAATTAGTTGTTTATTAGAAAGGTGGGAGGAAGGAAGTCTTTGCTGTGCCTACCTCATTAAATCATCAGCAATATTGCAGAGATAATGGAAGGACAAGGTGATGACTCTTCTCCAAACTGGCTTTGCAATGTCATCATTACTGTCATTAAGACAAAGAATATCACAGTTGAGTCACAATGGCCTCTCCTCTCTGTATGTTGCCCAGCATCTGCCATGATGAAAATGGTACCTCAGCCTGTCAGAAAGAGGTGTGTTTGTTTGTTTTTTGCTGGAGCATTGAGTCTGGTTTTCCAGCTTTCTCCTGAACAAGGAGTATTTTGTAGGTGGTGAAAATGAGGGTGATATTTGACCCAAAATGAGTTTTTTTATCTGAGGCTTGGTTTTTCAAGTTTTGTAGACTTTCTACTTTTCTTGGGCTTCTTTGCTAGCCACATCTCCATGGATTTCCTAGGATTCACCTTATAGTTTTATGCCTGGGGGATCACCTCTCCCCCCATGAGATACTGACACACCAGCAGTCAGCAGAGGTGCATGAGCTGGATTCTCTTCACTATAAAAGAGAGGAAAGGAGCTGGCAGGGAACACTTTGTGAGGAGCCCTAGAACTTGCTCTTCCACCTTGGTCTGAAACAGCCTGAATTTGCTGACTTTCCGTGTGTCCTGCAAAGACATTGTTCTCTCTGCATCATAAGCACCATGGAAGAAAGAGGTGGAATGGACAAACAGCCAACGTACACATCACCATCACCACTTGCTGTTGATATCAGTCATTCAACGTCAACTGCACTGTCCCTAGGACAGTGATGATTATGAGAGTAGAAAATGGGCACAGTTGAATCCTAGGATCTTCTTTTATTTGTTACCCTTTTTCGGCCTGAGGTTATCACAAAATAGCCTTTTTCTACTGGCCTAGACAATAGCTATTGTTATCTTCAAAGGCTCTGGTCACTGGCTCTCAATGGGTGAGATTTGCCCCTGTGCAGAGATCACACACAAGGCCTTTGCATTTTATTGATAGAATCTTAAAAGATGCTCATGGCTTGTTCACAGGGCAAATTTCACACTACTTGAAATAGTTGCCAGGAAAGGACTGGAGATACCTGTGTTGGCAGTGGAATAACTGATATGGTCCTTACAATACATTCCCTCAATTCAACCTCCCTGAAATGAAGTGGCTAATGTAACTTTGAAGAGTTGGCTAGACAATGACAGAAGCGTTACTGCTATAAGAAAAAGCCCTCATTTCATGACCATGTCCTCAACACCAAAACTTCATCCCTACAGAGCTGTGCAATGAAGCAGACATGTCCAGGGAATGGGGTTCTGAAGTTAGGTTAGATGGACCTAGTCCATTCTGAAGCTTCATTGAGAATAACTGCTGACACCTATGTACGTGGTCCAGCAGCAGTGAGGGAGTTAGTATGAATATATCTAAGAAGTGACAGTCAGAGAACAAATAGAAAATTGCCTTGGAGAATTAAGGGAGAAAAGAAAGAGAATACATTAAGTAATAAAACACAATAAAAATGCATTGTTCCAAATGGCTGGGAAGAATGCAGATAAAAAAACCAAGAGAAACAAATTCACATCATAGCAAAACTAGCCGATAGAGACTGTGGCAATCAATGCAGAGACAAGCCTTTCAGAAGAAAGGCATCAGAAAGTGTGCGCTCCATACAATGTGTCAAATTGAAGAGAGCTCATGCTAAATAGAAACAAAGTGAGCTCCTGACAAATCAGTCCACCTTTCCATTATAGAAGAGACATTGATACTTGGGATGATTTTTGATATCTCCAGGGGTATGGATGGGGTATAGATAGGAATCTCTCCTTCTTCGAAGTGCCTGAACCAGAATGCCTGTGTTTGCTCTTTATGTTTTTTGTAACTTGCGGTTTCCTATATTATAACTAAGAGAATTGTACCTCGGTGATTCATTGAGGTTCAGTGATGTGAGCTGTAGCTCACGAAAGCTCATGCTCAAATAAATTGGTTAGTCTCTAAGGTGCCACAAGTACTCCTTTTCTTAGTACAAACACAGTGGATAAAAAAAAACATATTCTTCAAATGTGTGATATGTACTAACAGTATTGCCCAATATTCATGTTCCTCCTTTCATCCTGATGCATCCTAAAATATTTCACAAAATGTATTAATGACTCAGTCAACTGTTAACATGCAGCCACCTCTGGAGTGGAGTGTAACCGCTAGGCGCACAACTAGATCACAGCACAATCAAGAAGGAAGTGAAACTTCTGCCAAAGACACTGCTACACATATGAAGAGTGCTCTGTGCTACCTTTAGCCTTAACATCAGTCCCCCAACCAGGGCACCTCCTTCCCTCTGGCCTCTGGTTGATTCTCACATGTGCTACAAATGCACAGTAGCCACAGAACCAGGCTGATCCCTGGGCCTGGCCCCCACCCTGAGAACAAACCCTCAACTTGCCCAGCTGTGCGCCCACAGCTGGGGCAACAGCAGCGCCGCATGCCCCGTCCAGTCCCTTCTCAAATGGCAGTCCCATGCTCCAGTCAGATGAGAGCTGGCCTGGGAAGTAGTGGGGGGGATTTTCTGCTAGCTCTGTAGTCAAATAGGGTTCTGGCCAATCCCCTAACCACTCAGGGCTCTAAGACAGGGTCAGCCTTAAACAGTTGCCAAGTTTCTACTCGCACAGAGCCAAACACACTTGCCCCACCCCCTGCCCTGCC
Source organism: Caretta caretta (assembly GCF_965140235.1). Taxonomy (NCBI): domain Eukaryota; kingdom Metazoa; phylum Chordata; order Testudines; family Cheloniidae; genus Caretta; species Caretta caretta. The sequence continues at coordinate 5,550,157 of NC_134218.1, read as the reverse complement.
CCTCCTCATAGGCCCACCCATGCCCCGCCCCTTCTTTGAGGCCCCGCCCCTGCTCACTCCATCCCCCCTCCCTCTGTCACTCACTCTCCCCACCCTCACTCACTCGCTCATTTTCGCCAGGCTGGCTCGGGGACTGGAGTGCAGGAGGGGGTGAGGGCTCCGGCTGGGGGTGGGGGCTTCAGGGCGGGGCCAGAAATGAGGAGTTCAGAGTGCAGGAGGGAGCTCCAGGCTGAGACAGGGAGTTGGGATGCAAGAGGGGATGAGGGCTTCCACTGGGGGTGCAGGCTCTGGGGTGGGGCCAAGGAAGAGGGGTTTAAGGTGCAGGAGGGGGCTCTAAGCTGGGGAGTTCAGAGTATGGGAGGGGGCTCTGGGATGAGGCAGGGGGTTGGGGTGTGGGAGGAGGTATAGGCTCTGGGCTGGAGGTGTGGGTTCTGGGGTGGGGTCAGAAATGAGGGGTTCAGAGTGCGGGAGGGGACTCTGGGCTGGGGCAGGGAGTTGGGGTGAGGGCTCTGGCTGGGGGTGAGGGCTCTGGGGTGGGGCTGAGGATGAAAGGTTTGAGATGCACAAGGATGCTTCAGGCTGGGATCGAGGGGTTCAGAGGCTGGGAGGGGGGATCAGGGCTGGGGCAGGGGGTTGGGGCCTGGGAGGGGGTCAGTTGTGCAGGCTTTGGGCAGTGCTTACCTCAAGCAGCTCCTGGAAGCAACGGCATGTCCCAGCTCGCGCTCCTATGCGGAGGCGCGGCCAGGCGTCTCTGCGCCCTGCCCCGTCCGCAGGTACTGCCCCCGCAGCTCCCATTGGCCATGGTTCCCAGCCAGTGGGAGCTGCAGGGGGTGGCACTTGGGACGGGAGCAGTGTGCAGAGCCCCCTGGCTTCCCCTATACATCGGAGCCGGAGCAGGGACATGCTGGCTGCTTCCCGGGAGCTGCGTGGCGCGGAGGCTAGCAGGGTGTCTGCCAGACCCATTGCACGGTGCCGCCAACCAGATAATCAATAGCCTAGTCAGCAGTACTGACCGGAGCCGCCTGGTCACCTTAAGCCTTCACAGCACTGCTGCAGATATGGAGACACCACATCGATAGCAGTCTTGCCGTAGAATGTGGTGCTCTCTCGGTTTTATTGGCACATAAGCTTGAGATGACAGCATTATTCATGAGTGGCGAAGGCAGGACCGAATTATGCAGATGATTCCAAATGGCCGTGCTGTTCTGGTTAGACAATTGTTGGAATTGGTATTTTTTTCATCCATTCTGCATGGGAAGCCAGGTTGCCTGTGTTACTCCAGGCCACATTTTAAAAGGACAGTCTCTATTTTGCAGCCTCTTCCTGTATATTATAATGTGCATTGCACAGGTGTCGAAGAAGGGGACTAGGTTTCATTTATCACTAACTATCCTAATTAGTTTCCACGGTGATGAAGTCCAAGAGCTTTCTAGTGGACCAGCGAGCATACAGGAAAAGTCCTGCTGAATCAAACCCAGAGACAGAGAGGTGGATGGAGACATTTCGCATCTTCTTAACACATAAATGGACACATGGCACTTTCCTTGGTTCATCTGAATATCCTATAATGTACAGCTAATCCAATTCACCTAACATCTCAGGCTGGAAAGGATTCTATTTATGTCTGTATCTAACAGCAAAATTGCATCTATAGTCAAGAACTCTGTCTTGAGGAGGTATACGCCTGGGGATTAAACCATCTCTTTTTCTCACTTTCAGTAGTGCTAAAATCATATCATATCAACTCAGCAGCAGGCCTATAATATGTTTATAGATATATCTACATTTTTCAAGGAAGGAAGATACAGAACCCTCTTGTTGATAACCATCTAATCAAAATTTTCACATGCTTTTCAGAAAGAGTTGCCATCAAGTTTTCTTATTTATCCCCTTGTGGTGGATTATTTCCTTTTTGTTTTTATTATCTATACCAGTTTAATTCGAGAGCCTACTGGGGCCATTTAAAATTGCTTGGCTATATATATTAGGGTGGCGAGAATTTTAAAATCTGTGCTTGCCGGGGTAGATCCAAGTGTTTCTGTCACTAAAGGCCTGGAGTGCCCGTCCTCTACTGAAATGTCATAGATGTTCCTAAACCCTGATGATTCTTAAGATATCAGACATTCAGACTGATAGTAGTCTAGGATGGAATAGAACAAATGTAGTTTCATAGCTCTGGTTTATCTGTTCAACAACTGGAAGGAGAAAGAAAGAAGGAAAATTCCAATATTTATTACAAAATAGCTTTTCTACATATCAGGGTATCACAGATGTAAGCCGCATACCTACAAATGCACACATGCATAACTTTACTCACTTGAGTGGTCCCATCAACTTAAATGGGACTACTCATATGGGTAACATTAGCCACATTTGTCTCTCACCATTGGTTCATCAATAAACAACAATAGCAGCTGCATTCCCTTCCCCCTCATGAAATGCAGAAACAGGGTTCGGTTTGGTTTACATTTTTCTTACTGTTCTAAAAGGATAAATTTCAATCCAAAAAGTTAAGTCAGTTGAAAATCATACTTCAGCTAGTCCACTTAAATAATTACCATTCCATTCTTCATACTTGGTCCGTTGCTCATAGGGGTTCCTAATTCTGTCCTCTATTGTTCATCCCAGTCTGAATTACTGAGAAAACATGCCTACCATGTGTTGTTTCTTTTGGCACTACACATTCTGTGTTTGTCTTTTTAATGAAAGACTTTAACTGGCAGCCAGATACACAGTGGATATAAAACTAGAAATCATTCAAGACTGGAGGATAATTCTTTAATTCCTGTTCTTGTTTGCTTTCATTTTAAATGTGTGTTATAAGGGGGAAAAATAATGAGACAATGAGACTGCATTAGATTTGCCAGCGCAATTAGAGAGATTCTTTATGGACCCAGTTCTGATCAAATTGAAGTCTACAGCAAAACTCCCACTGACCAGAGTGGCTTTATAAGCAGGAAAAGAATCAAATTAGTTCTAATTAGGCAAAAAGTCAATTGCCCATGTGCAATTAGCAGACTTCATGACAGCAGATGTTTATGGAGGAAACTTAAGCGAGTCTGCTTGTGATCTATGGATGTACAATACAGGGCACATTTTTTTGTAAAGCAGAGTCTAGTCCTGCTGTATTGACATTGTGCCGTGAAAATAATTGCCTGACCATATGGGAGAATGACGTTAGAGGAGAGAGAACTGTGTTGTGTCCGACAGCTTCACATTCTGCTGCTGCCAGTAATGGCCAGCTGCATTGGAATGCTATGTTATATAGGCAGGTATTTTAGTGAATGCCAACTGGGAGACAGTTTTCCCAATGTGCAGCTCTGCATAAGTTCCTGTTGACCTTTACAACCATCTGGAGTGGGATTCATCCCTGGTATCACAGAAGGAGAGAGCAAGTGTTAACTAAACAACCAGCATTTGCAAGCCAGAAGAGAAGATGAAGCAAGATAGATAGTCTGGGCATGTAGCCACAAATCTGAACTCAGGTGCATGGTCCTAAAGAGGACTTAAGTCCCAGCAAGGGTCATGAGAGTGCCTAATAACAGTGATCTACCAGATTTCATTCCACAGTTAATGAGCAACAGATACCCATCCCAGTGAAATTTCCATGATGGGAGACTGAACCAGTTCAGGATGATTTGCCTCTGTGCAGACTTTATGTATCATCAGAATGGTAAGTTGTCTGCTTAAGAAGAAAATCCTTGTCATAAATATAAAGGGAAGGGAAACCACCTTTCTGTATACAGTGCTATAAAATCCCTCCTGGCCAGAGGCAAAACCCTTTCACCTGTAAAGGGTTAAGAAGCTAAGGTAACCTCGCTGGCACCTGACCCAAAGTGACCAATGACGGGACAAGATATTTTCAAATCTAGAGGGGGAGGGGACAAAGGGTTTTGTCTGTCTGTGTGATGCTTTTGGAAGGAACAGATCAGGAATGCAAGCCTTACAACTCCTGTAAAGTTAGTAAGTAATCTAGCTAGAAAATGCGTTAGATTTTCTTTTGTTCAATGGCTTGTAAAATAAGCTGTGCTGGAGGGAATGTGTATTCCTGATTTTGTGTCTTTTTTGTAACTTAAGGTTTTGCCTAGAGGGATTCTCTATGTTTTGAATCTGATTACCCTGTAAAGTATTTACCATTCTGATTTTACAGAGGTGATTCTTTTACCTTTTCTTTAATTAAAATTCTTCTTTTAAGAACCTGATTGATTTTTCATTGTTCTTAAGATCCAAGGGTTTGCGTCTGTGTTCACCTGTACCAGTTGGTGAGGATTATTATCAGCCTTACCCAAGAAAGGGGGTGTAGGGCTTGGGGGGGGGATATTTTGAGGGAAAGATGTCTCAAAGTGGTCTCTTTCCCTGTACTTTGTTTAAAACGCTTGGTGATGGCAGCATACTGTTCAAGGACAAGGCAAAGTTTGTACCTCAGGGAAGTTTTTAACCTAAGCTGGTAAGAATAAGCTTAGGGGGTCTTTCATGCAGGTCCCCACATCTGTACTCTAGAGTTCAGAGTGGGGAAGGAACCTTGACAATCCTGTTTTAAAGTAGACTGCTCCTGAATATAGTTTAGAGACAAAGAGCAAGATTTGCAAGACTGGGCAGGTGTCAAACTCGCATGAGCAAATACAGAGTATGCATGCAAAAATCAAGTATTTACGCGCATAAAGTAAGAGCCTCAGCTAGCATAGATCAGCATAGCCCAAATGAAGTCAATGCAGCTGGGCTGATTTCAATTAGTTGAGGATCTGACCCACATCAATGTCCAACCAGGATCATACTGTATCTGCCCCCATGTGTAATAAACAGATACCTGGTCTGTATGAGCACACTGGGTCTTTATGCACAGGGGTTTAAGGAGGTTGAAATAGCATGGGGAGCTCCCCTTGGCACTAGCTAAGGAGGAGAGGAAATGTGAGGGAGCCCAACTTACCCACACCAAGGCAGATACGTGAGAGCACTTACTCCACTTTTTAGCAGAGGCAGGGAAGCTATGTTCCTTCCCTGCCAAGCCCTGTTTCCTCTTACTCCAACACTTGCTTGTGCATATAGATTAGGTATGTGAACCTATACTGACAGATGTAATCTTAAAAATCTGCCCCCCCAAATGACTCAGCAATGGTATGTGGGGCATTAAGTGGTCCGCCGAGACCCTCGGCAATTTTCTAGTGGTCTGCGAAAAAAAAATGTTTGAGAACCACTGTTCTAGCAGAATCGTGTAGTGTACACCCCCTTTTCATATTTAAGTCACGATGCATGTACGAGTAGTACAATGACTCTACAGACCCAGGGAGTAGTTATACTCCCCAGCAAAACCTCACACAATGATGCTGTTTTTATGAAGGGTGGTGTTGTACCAAGATCCAAGGCCCTGGGCAGTTGTACAAAAAGATCCATGGGGTCTTTAACAGCCATCTAACCCCCCTGAGAGAAGCAGCGAGATGTTGGTGGTTTCACATATCATCCCCCAGGATGGCAACTCTCACGGTGCCACCCTATAATAGACCACAAAGGTTGTAGGCCTAACTCCTGAAATATGTGAACCCAACATTTCCATTTCCCAAGGTGAGAGTGGCACTAGCTGAACCCCAGGGCCACTGCTTCTGCACTGATGAACACTACTTAAATGGGGTAACATTTACCAGCTGTCTCACTTTATCTAAAGCCAAATAAAGGCGGGAATGGGAATGGGGTTAATCAAGAGATTAAACCACAGGTGACTGTCCATGGTACATGATGTAGGGTGACTGCGAATGCACCTGTAGGCCCAAGTAAAAGAAATAACAACTCAGCCTGTTGCGCTGCCAGAAAATGGGGAGGAATTTTTAATTTCCAAGCTTCGTTTCCTGGGCCAGATTCTCCACTGTCATAAATCTTCAAAGCTCCATTGAAGTCATTACACCAGCTGAGGCTCTGACCTTATGTTCAGACAAGACACAAACAGATTAAGGAAATTGCTTTGGGGATGTTTACATAATCTGGTTTTCTTCTTTTGCTAAGGGGAAAGGAATTTGCCCAGCTTTGTGCCTTCAATTCCCTGTTGGTTATCAGCAAGGACACCTAACTAAAGTTGTGCTCTAGGGGCATTGTTAAGCAAAGATAGCATCTGCCATTTTTTCTTCAACTAGCACTGGTGCCAATATGTACTGACTTGTTGCAGATGGGTTTCTTCTGTTTAGTTCTATGGTTTCTGGGAGACAGCAGTCTGGTTACAAAGAAAGTGGCAGGCATAATGGCTGAGTGCCACGCAATAAGCTGGAAGGATAATGCAGAAGAGGGGACACCTGTGTGAAATGTGCTTTCTCAGTGCTGTCTGCAAAAGGACTTAGGAGAAATAAATCAAAGGAAAAGCTTGAGCTGTTCATCCAGTCCCAACAGTTTGGGGGTGATTAGAATGGGGGCCAAGAGCAGGATGCACCCATGGCAAATGCCTGCAGGCTAAAGTAAGATAAAATTGACTGATGAACTATGCAACAAAGTGTTTTTGGGGGCGGGTTAAATCTCTGTTGTCTTTGTTCCAAATCTCTTTCCTGTTAATGAGGTTTGTCGATCACTAGGAATTAGCTAATGGGGGATAAATACAGTGGGATTTGCTTTCTTGCCATACTGCTTGCAAGAGCACAGCACAGATCAAATTTGGCTCCCCAAAATCCAATTTTCACTCCTACTGATGAATTCGCCCTTGTTCCCATTGAGTGGTGCAGCCGCATTGTGTCATGCTGACTCAGTTACCAAATGTGCTGGAAAGTGGAGACAGACACGAAGGGGACACAACATTTGGGGAAGGGTGGATCTGTTTGTAGGGCTGAACAGCTAAACAGCTGGCTGTAGCCCATCTCTACTACAAAGGGAAAAGAAAGAAAAATGAACGAACCTAAGAGATGAGCTTGTCGCAGCCTTTGCTCAGTCATGCAGGGGCATAAGAAGAAGTAGAGTGCCCTTTGATCCTCCCGTAGCAACCCGCATGGAACCTGGAGGGTTCAGCATGTGAGCACATGGCTAGAATACTAGCTCCATTTGCAGGAGCTCTGCATGGGCCTCTTAATAAAAAGCCAGTTTAGTTTTACAAGCATTGAGTCCTTTCATGTTATTCCCTTGAGCAGGATACACAGAACACAGCTTAGCCTTCTCAGATTGGGAATGCAACCATGAGGGGCAGAGCAGCAGCTGTTCACCCCATACTTCCCCTTCCCAGGCAAGTAGTTGGGGTGGGAGTAGAGAGGGAAGAGGAGCAGAAGATACTAACAGTATTAAAATGTCTCCTCTTCCTTGGCACTGAAGTTCATGTCGTAACTGGTTGTCAAAAGTATCATCTTGGACTGGAAAAAATATTCTCACTTGAGCCCATGAAATGGCTCCAGTCTTAACTCTCTAGTTTGTCTAATGACTTCTACAGTAGCACCTGGAATGCCATTAAATCCAGAAGAATGGTATTCTCTGCTGGGTTAGAGGAAAAAGTAGCAAGTTGAACGTTGTGGGTGGGTGCACACAAATAACCATGTTAGCAAAGAGGTTATTATAAAGAAGATGGTGATCAATTGTCCTCTGAGGGTAGAACAAGAAGAAATCAGTTTAGTTTTCAACAAGGGAGATTTAGATTAGATATTAGGAAAAACATTCTAACTATAAGGATAGTTAAGCTCTGGAACTGCTCATCTAGAGAGGTTGTGGAGTCCCTGTCACTGGAAGTTTTTAAGAACAGGTTAGACAACCACCTGTCAGGGATGGTCTAGGTACACGTTATCCTGCCTCAGCCCAGGGGGATGGACTGGATGACCTCTTGAAGTCCCTTCTAGTCCTACATTTCAATGACTCTATGTTACCAGAGATTTTAGAGAGTGGGTTTGCATTTTGGTCAGAAATGGATAAATGAAGAAAAACTATGTGCCATTGTGATGCTGTATGATTGAAATATGACCACGTATGTCATTGATGTGACTGGCTCATGTGACCTTGGACTCCATCTTCTTCCTGTACGTTTCCACAAACTGTACTGGGGGCTTTGTTTGGGACGGTAAAATTCCGTCCACATGGAAGAGGATATAAAAGACCCTGCTGGAAACATCTCCATTTTGTCTTCATTTCCGGCTTCATTTCTCTGGACAAGATTTCGAACAAGGAAGCTCTAAACAAGGACTAATGACCCCCAGGCTGTTTGGGTAATTTCCAGAGGGACTTTTTGCAGATTAGCAGTTTATTCCATCACTGTTTCAAACCTGACACAAGAACTTTGCAATGTTTCTATGTGTATGAGTGCTTTAGCCTTTTTAACTCTCTATTTCTTTTCTCTTATATTGTAGCTATCAAAGGATTGGCAACAGCATGACCATGGGGTAAGATCTGAGTTATATATTGACCTGGCTATGTGGCTGATCTCTTGAGATCAGAAGAACCCTTTTTTGATTAAATATTTTTCAATAACCGCTCATCATAAAATCTAGTGTCTGGGTGGTAAAATAAGTGCTGGAATGCCCAAGGCAACTGCATTCTTGACTTCTTGTTAACCAGTGTGGTGAGACAGCAGTTTACTTTTGTTACTGGCTTGGTATATCTAATGGTAGAATAACCACCAGTTTAGGGTGAGTCTGCCCTATTTCGCAGCAGTTTGTCCTGAATCTGGTATTCTCAGCTGTGACCCACTGAGGCACAGTGACAACCATGATTCTATAATAATCATTCAGACATTTCTAAATCATGATAATAAATAAATAACAGGCAGCCTAAAATATGTATTGATTTTTTTAAATTGGTGTGTGCCAGTTCATCTGATTTTCTAACCATTTCTCCCCCTCCACAACCTGACAAAAGAAATAGTTCATGTCACTCAGGAAATCAACCAAATCAATTTCAATTATCAGCCCCCACTAGACACATCTATCACTCCTGAGAAGAGAAGGCAGCTGGAATATAACTTCAGGACTGACCAGCAGGCTGCACTTGAGTGACAGTTAAAGTTTGAGGATGACAGTCCTTGTCTGTGTTTGCGATATTCTGTCCAGATTCTAATAACTGAACCCTTCAATGCACAAAATAATTAGAAAACCTCTCTCCTTGTGCAGATGGATTTAGCAGCCCAACTGGGATTTGCTTTAGTGCTGGACTAGAAGCGACGATCAAGGAGCGCTTCTATCATCGAACTTCTCCATGGCTCAGTGATGATAAAGCTTAAATTAGGAAATGAATTCTGAGTTTGGCTTTAGTTTCCACTTGGAATTCAGTACTTCTGAGTTTGCCACAACTATTTTTCTCCCTTCAGAGGCCTAGTGAGCCGCTCATGAACAGCTCATAGGAGGAAACTTGTTTGCAGATGCTGTGTTCATTCATTGAATAACTGTCACTGGTGATTAGACTCATAGAAACTAGTCTCTTTTGTGAATGAACTGTGAGCTGATAAATGGGACTAAATATGCAATGATATTTTTCGCTTGCCCAACTGTAGCTGCCAGACTGTCATTCATACGAGCCCCAAACATGCCCACAATTGTTAAGAGATCCCTTAAAATCACAGCCAAATGTCTGCAAGCTTGAGTATGGTTTACTCTCCAAGTATGGAATCAGTCTCTTTTTGGATGTGAAGCTGTCTGGATCTGAAATCTTGCCATTGGAAATAATGTTGGATTAGATTCCTGCCAAGCTGACACTGCACAGTGCTACAGAGACTCTTGAAGGCCAGGTGCATCCATCAGAGTTGGCCCTTATCATGCTAACTTTCAGCAGAAGACAGTGGCTTTGAACAGCAGTGACTGAATGGGGGTTATAATGGTATGCAATTAGGAGAACCATGGAGTGTATTATTCCAAAAAGCCCAGGTAATTCTGTGAAATGTCAAATCAGGGTCAAGTGATATTTCATTTGATAATGGGAAAGCAAAGACCTGATTGCAAAATTGTGGGTTTTAAAGGAGTTTCAGAGGTTATCTGGGGATTTTAAATCGCCTTTATTCTCCATTCTTCTGAGGTGAGGATCAGCCACTGCAATAAACTCCACGGTCTACTGGGCCCTCTCCTCTTGGAACTCTGTGGCAAAGGATGAAAGGGTGGAACCAGGGCATTCTGGGGGAAAGTAGCAAAATTGCATTGGCAGAAATGACAATGCTTGTTGAGTTAAAATGGTGAAAAGACTATAATAAAAAGTGAGTGGTCTCTGGAAAGTATGAATGAGTTAGATAAGATCCATGACAATCTTGCTTAACCCTCTCCCAAAAGACAAGAATCAGAAGGCTCAGAAAAATATTAAAAGGCAATGTATTTAGGATGGAATATATATATATTTACTGTGTGGAATACGCTTCCTGAGGTACTAGGTCAATTGGCTTAGGGTGTTCTACCCTTACAAAATCGTATCACAATAACTAACTTGGTGTAAAACACTTTAAATCAAATGACACTAAATCAAAATAGGACACTTTCATTTTGCAAGAAGGTTCACACCCAGACTTGCACTGAAAGAACACAAAGTGTGGATTCAAACCAATTCAGTTATTTCCAATGCAAGTTTGTGTGTAGAGTAGCCCTTAGTATTTTCCAGAAAGCGAATAGATATTTATATAAACAAGGATATTGTCTGAAACTATACTATCGAGAAAATAAGAGGATTATTAATCTTCATGCTTCAGGACATTAACTGGAATCAAAGGAGAAATTTCACTGCAAGGTATAATGTTGCGCAATTCGACTCATATGGGAGTTTTACTCCTTTCTGAGATACAGTCTTGGAAGTGTCTAGCATCGATCCCTATCAAAGATAAGACACTAGACAAAATGGACTATTTGTCTGTTTCAATAAGCCAGTTCTTATGCCCCCTTCAACAAAATTCACTGGTTTTGCCTCATGTGTAGGGCCCTACCAAATTCACAGTCCATTCTGGTCAATTTCACGGTCATAGGATTTTTTAAATAGTAAATTTCATTATTTCAGCTATTTAAATCTGAAATGTCACGGTGTTGTAATTGTAGGGGCCTGACCCAAAAAGGAGCTGTGGGGGAGAGGTCGCAAAGTTATTGTGGGGAGGGGTTGCAGTACTGCTATCCTTACTTCTGCGCTGCTGCAGGAGGCGGGCTGCCTTCAGAGCTGGGCAGCTGGAGAGCGGCAGCTGCTGGCCGGGAGCCCAGCTCTGACGGCAGAGCCGCTGCCAGCAGCAGGGCAGAAATAAGGATGGCCTGGTCTGGCATGGCCACCCTTACTGCTGCACTGCTGCTGATGGGGAGCTGCCTTCAGAGCTGGACACCTGGCCAGCAGCCGCCACTCTCCTGCCGCCCAGCTTGGACAGCACCGCAGATGTAAGGGTGGAAATACCATGACCCCCCTAAAATAATCTTGTGACCGCCCCCCCCCACCCCGTGACCTAACTTCCTTTTGAGTCAGGACTCCAATTTGAGAAACGCTGGTTTCCCCTGTGAAATCTGTATCGTATAGGGTAAAAGCACACAAAAGACCAAATTTCACAGGGGGAGACCAATTTTCACAGCCCGTGACATCTTTTTCATGGCTATGAATTTGGTAGGGCCTTACTCGTGTGATAGTATTTTCCCAGGCAACATCCATGGCCCTTTTGCCCTAGAAATTTCAGATTGAGATTATCATAGAAGGTATTGTTGAGTCAGAGATTTGAAGGGAAGAAGGAGCCATTAGATCGTGTAGTCTGACCTCCTGAATAGCACAGCCACAGAATGTTATCCAGTTACTAGTATTTGGGAGCATCACATGGACAGCTCATTAACGAAAGAACTGAGATACAGAAATATAAAAATGAATGTCAATGGGAAGACGGTATCTACCTCCCTTTGGTGCTTTGGAGAACCTTTCCCCTGGAGAATGAAAGCCAGCCTGCTTTTGCCAACAATGCATTCCTGTTTGCTTCCCAAAGCGGGGGTTGCACTCAGAAATTATCCCTATTCATCAAAGGGATTTGACATTGCACTGTGCAAAATTATACAAGCCACGTCCACAAAATAACTCTTTAAAAATACAGTGTTTAAAGTTCTGTACGAAGTCATTTTCCAGACAAATGCTGGAGAGACTTTCAAAGGTTAACAGCCCTCCATCAGCCACTGGCGTCCTGGGTTTGTTGTGCCCCTGGGATGCATGCCCCATTTCAGCAGCTGCGTTTGTATTCACACCAGTGCTGAAAGGCTTGACACACAAGCTTCCCTCCCCACTGGCTTCCTTTCTCGACAACAGAACACGTTGTGCATGGAGACACCAGACAGTGCTCATCCTAAGCTGTAACTGAGACAACTATAGGGCAGAAGCCATCATATGATTTTTAAAAGTCCAGACAGAGGACTATTTGTGGAGAGCAGCAATAAATGTGTAAAGCTACATCATTCAAAGTCTGTTACAACCGATAGCTGTGAGGAGTGCTCAATTAATGTTTGTAATGTGCTATGAACATAACTATATCAAGTCCCAGAAACACAGAACGAGAACCAGGGAAAGATCACGGTCCACCAATGCCCAATGCAAGCAGCTGATGGAACTGAATCATGTGATGTGTGTTCACTTAATCCTAACGGATAAACCCCCACTCCGTGTTCCAGAAATGGAAAGAGCAGGATGTTGACAAATTGGAAAGGAATTAAGAGAATCCAGAAAAGAGCTAAAGACTGATTTGAGGTCTTGAAAACCTGCTTACAATGAAAGATTAAAGAAGCTCCATCTGTTTATCTAAGAGAAGGTTAACAGATGACTTGATCACAGTCTACAAGTATCTGCATGGGGATGAGATTTCTGATAGTGGGCACCTCTCTAATCTAGCAGAAAACATCATGCCAATGGCTGGAAGCTGATGCTAGAGAAATTCAGACTAGGAATAATGGCACAAATCTTTAACAGTGAGGGTAACTGACCATTGGAACAACTCACCCAGGGATGTGATGAATTCTCTATCATTTGAGCTCTTTAGATCAAGACTGGATGTCATTTTAAAGACACACTACAGCTCAGATAGAAGTTACTGGGCTTGATGCAGAAATTATTGAATGAGGTTCTCTGGCCTGTTTATGCAGGCGATCGGACTAGATGATCATAATGGTCCCTTCTGGCCTTAAAATCGATGAATTTATTAATAAAACTCCTCACAGTCCTGGCCTATGTGCTGCAGGACATAATTCTTTCCCAACTTCAATTTGGCAATCAATAAGGCAGCAAGAGCAGCCAAGGTTAAGTGTTTTCTCCAGTGGATACCCACCTTGAGAAGCCATTTGTTGAATGAATACAATGATAATTGGAGGTATTAAGTTGTACTAGTCTGCATGACCTCTACCCTGTTATCGTCCAGCAATTGCACACCCAGCTGTGGTGGCAAAGGCTATTTGGGAATCTACGTACCAATGAAAAGATAAAGGGCTAAGATGCCTTTTGTGTTCCCCCAGCTCTGGGGCTGTCCGGAAGTTGACCCAGCCCACAGAGTAATTAAAACCTCATTGGGTCTGCCCTAAATTCCCCACCACCAACAACCACCTCAGGCCATTCTAGCAGTTGGAGGTCACCGAACTGCAGGGATACCCTGTCACATCTCTTACGATGAGAGCAAGGAGAGTGGTTAGTATAGTACCACTGTGCTGGGTCTAGCCCCTTAACACACCAAGACTCCTCAGGGAGCTGTTGAAGATGGATTTCCAGTTGCTTTGCACTACAGGAGCAGTCTAAAGCAGCTGGAACGGACTCAGGAATCGGGCCCATCACTCAGATGATCAAAAAACACAGAATAAAGAGATTTTCTCCCCTTCCATCTACTTCAGCTTTCAGACTAATAATATATTCCTCATCCAAACTTCTTAATACCATGATAAATTATTATCAGCTGCCCTTCTGTCATTCGGGGACTGCTTGACATCTGGGATGGATTTGACCAGAAACCAAGAATTAAAATACTCGGTATCCCAATTCCTAATCCAATCCTCATGGCTGTCTAAATCACCATTCCCACTCTTCACAATGTTTCATCCAGGTGCTATGAATGACAGATACTGAATGCTCACCTCGTCAGTAATCAGTCTGATTCTTCTGCTCTGGCTCTGGCTGGTTACTTGGATTGATGGCTCTTTTTTGCCGTTCATTTAGGAGGAAGGCTGAGAGTGGTAAAAGGCATCACTCTTTGTTCTGTGAATTCATTCCCTGTCCCATTCTTCTGACTGGTACGGCAAACCATGTGACGCCCGGTGTTCCACTAATTCATTTCATGCTCTAACTTTAGGCAGAGGAGGAGGAAAAGTGGGAGGCAGCGTGCTGCTATGACAGACAAAAATCTACAGGATTTTAAGCAATTGCATTTGCTGGGGGCTGATCCTCAAAAACAAGGGCTGGAGGTTCGAGCTGGTTGGGATTTTTTATTTTATTTTTTATTTTTATCTCATGAACATTTCCATTGAAAACAGACCCATTTTTGACCAGCTCTACTGGAGGTCCATGCATCTTGCCTCCAATGAATGCTTGAGGACTGCTAATGAAGTTCTGCCACCTCTATGGAAACATACCCCACAGAGAGACACCACAGAGTTAAGCAGAGCTGTTGCTAGGTGTAGCACAAAGGGGATGAGGAAAGGGTTGCTATGACCCAGAAGCAGATCTCAGTCCCAGTATCTATAATAGCCGTATCACACAGGGAATGTTCCCATGCTGCCAGGCTATGGAAGCTTGGGAGTGAGACTGGGGAAAACGTATTTATTGCCATGCCAATTCAGATCATGGTCAAATTAATCCAATAGCCAGTCTCAACAGCCCAGCTGCTTCAAAGGAAACCTGCAGAAGGCAATTATGGAATAACCTGCCTATAGGGAAAGTTCTTCCCAACCTTTATTAGTTAGACATCAGCTTATGGCTTCATTAGTGGATATAAATTATCGCCTACCATGAGGGAACTTTCCAAGGTGTAGTGGAATGACCTCTGTCAGGCAATGTATAAAGGAAAAAAAAGGACCTTGAGATGCATTTTAACCTTTCCATGATAATAAATAATGTATCAGTACATTCTGTGAATGTTAATTATATTCATATCTGGAACAGCTTGCATGCAAAGCACTTAATTCCCTTTCAATTATTAGGCAAAGGAGCGAAACAGAAAAGGTCAATTAACTGGGTGTGGCCAAGAATCATTAGGGATCTCTCAAACCTAAGGAAGATCTGAGCCTGGCTGGACATAGACCCATTGACAGTTAGAGTCCCTATTACATAGGACACAGGACTGCCAATGACGTCCTGGGTCATCAAGTCCAGTGCACTGCTATCATAGGCAACCCCGTCATATAATCCTGTTAAAAAATTCATTGAGCTCCACCTTAAAACTAGTATGAAATTGTTTGCCCTTCCTACTCCTACTGGGAGGCTGTTCCAGAACCTCACTCCTCTGATTTCCAGGCTAAATTTATTCATGGCCAGTTTATACCCATTTGTTCTTGTGCCAACATTGTCCTCTAGCTTAAATAGTTCTTCTCCTTCCCTAGTATTTACCCCCCTGGTCAATCATATCCCCTCCCAGCCTGCCCTTTGCTAGGCTAAACAAGCCAACCTCTTTGAGTCTCCTCATGTCAGATAGGTTCTCCATTTCCCTGATCATCCTAGTTGCCATTCTCTGCACCTGTTCCCATTTGAATTCACCTTTCTTGAACATGGGTGACCAGAATTGTGCACCGTATTCCATATAACATACAGGAATGTTTTCTAATAGGTGTTGTCACCACAACAGATGTCTGTTGGTATTGCTCCTGCCTCCAAGAATTTGGCTTGTGTTAATGCTGAGGCTAGAGTGCAGGTCTAGGCTTTGTGGACTGCTGAACTGCTGGACAGAGCTCCACAAGGATAGGGTCCCTTCCACAAGGACCCCTTCTTGAAATGTCCCATATTCCAGGGGTCTGGAGCTGAAAATGTCCCCAAAACTGTGCCCTGGTTTCCAGCACTCCTTTTGCTAGCCCCAGCCAGACTCAGGAAGCTCAGAGGCATAAAAAATAAGCAAAACAATAACAATTGGGGCGGGGGGGAAGTAATCTGAACATTTGCGGTCCTCAGTGGATTTTATTCAGCGTTTTGAGGGAAGGTTCTCGTGCTGAGGCTGGTTTTCATTTCAGTTGCATTAACTTCCCCATTCACGGTGATGAGCACTAAAATTATGTCGCAAACACAGGACATTACTCTCTTAGGTGACAGTGATGGGATTGTTGTGGGAGAAACAGAACCCTGAATCTGGATCTTGTCTCACCAGAAACTTCTTGCTTCACCTTTAACAAAGCTGACCCTATTGTCCCAACATGCAGGGGAGCTAAGGAGCATGAGATAATGGCCAGATTTCTCTACGTGGTCTCTGCACAACTGGTATCCACTACATTGCACCGTAATGCAAGTTGAGATGCTCTGCATACAAGACACTGACATTAACTGAGCCAGTCTGGCACATCCTCCTGGATCACTGACTCTATGGTTCAGGAATGCTCTCTTGCATTGTACCGGAAATCCTTTCGTCTGTGAACATTTGAAGTAACTGACAGTGCTTCTCACAGGAATCTGAGGAATACAAAAGTTATTCCACCCACCCACAATGAAAAAGACAATTCACAAACATGTGTATTTACTGGATAAGAAAGTGATTGGAAAACAGAAGCATTCTTGCATGGACAGGATGAGTCTTCTAACTATGTACCACCCACTCCTATAATCAACAGTGCATCAAAAGCAGGGAGTCTTCAATGCAAGGCAAAAATAGCTCCTATTTATCAACACAGTGTTGTCGGTAGCTGCACTAGTCATGTATCTTTGGGGGAGGTGGACATGGGGACAAGAGCAGCTTTGCGCTCCATGCAACTGCTTAACGGTAATTGCCAAGGTTTCACTTAGTATCTTTGCAGCTCTATCCTCTAACCCTAATTAAAGTTTAAATTCAGATTCCAGGCTGAATTCATCATCTCCTTATGATTCCATTCCATAGAAATGGGCAGTTAGATAGCACAGTTGAATGGCCAGAACCTCCGGACTGGCCCTTTTGTGCCCAGAGCTCACTGGAAACGGCTTGGCTGTGAGGTGGCTTTAAACTACCTCAATGTCCCACACAACTTGCGGGCACTAACTGGGTCCTGAGACACAACTAAGAGCAACCTCAGAGCTACTATAATTTGGGTCAGCTAGCAATGGCTGCTGGGATTGACTGGGTGTAGCAGCTTCTGGCCATTCTCACTTTCCCCCCTCACACATCCCCCAAACGAGGGGGAATCCTCAGGCAGTT
The DNA here is from genome assembly GCF_965140235.1 of Caretta caretta. Lineage (NCBI taxonomy): Eukaryota > Metazoa > Chordata > Testudines > Cheloniidae > Caretta > Caretta caretta. The sequence continues at coordinate 5,532,951 of NC_134218.1, read as the reverse complement.
AGTTAACGCAGCTTTCAGATAACCCACTGCAAAATTTGTCAGGTTCTCCAATTCAGACCTTCTGGGATGAGGAAAAGTGGTTGAGAACTTTGCTTCTCTAGCACAATGGAACTTCCCATTCTAAGGATAAATCTTGTCTGTGCAGGAGACAGAAATTTCTTGGGTGCCAGCCTAAGACTGGGGAATGAACTCCTAGAGGAACTAAGGACTATCACAGTCCTCACCATCTTCCACTCTGAGTGCAAGGTGCATTTCTTTGAACTTGCCTTCTAACATAAGTATCTAGCAATGTGTGCATGTCTCTGTGTGTATGTTTATACATGTATATTATTTGAAAAAATCCCAAACAAAACATTCCCCATCACACATTGCTCCCCCTTTAAGAGAGGAGGAGAGAACAAACATGGGACAAATGTTAGTGAGTGTTTCTTAATGCGCAGTGGAAAGCACTCAGATACTGCACTGACAAGCGTGCTATTAGAACCTGTCTAAAACAGAACCAAATTAAATACAGATCTGGTTCCAAAACCAGATTTTATAAATCACCGCTTACTTTACAGGGACTCAGTTGAAGCCCTGGTCTAAGCACTCTCAAACAACAGGTGTCTGAAATGCAGATTTGGTTATAACATTTGAACCATTCTCTGGTTCTATATTTTCTACCAATCAACGTTAGAAAAGCCTGTCTGGTATATTAAAAACTCTCTCTTTCTACTATTCACAGAAAAAATTGTGACTAAGAGCAGCTATGTCTCTGAAAGAGGCGTGCAGATTCATAGAGATCTTTGGCTTGTCCAAGGCAGTGGTTCTCAACCAGTGGTCCTGGGCCCACTGGGGGGCTGCGAGCAGGTTTCAGGGGGTCCACCAAGCAAGGCTGACATTAGACCTGCTGGGGCCCAGGGCAGAAAGCCAAAGCCTCAACACCTGGGGCTGAAGCCTGAGCACCTTAGCTTTGCAGGGCCCCCTGTGGTTGCTACCCCCTAACACTGGCCCTGGTTTTATATGCAGAAAAACAGTTGTTATGGCACAGGTGGGCCATGGAGTTTATATAGCATGTTGGCGGCGTGGAGGGGGCTCAGAATGAAAAAGTTTGAGAATCCCTGGTCTAAGGTGTCAGTCTAGAGGTAATGCACCGTATCATGTATGTTATAATTCATGCACTAGCATGTTGAACATTGCCTGCAGCGTACATTTATTAGGATTTATACAAATTCTAAATAGATTCTACACAAATGATTGGGGCACCCGAGAAATATATCACAGATAATGCCTCAATATAACTGAAGTTGCAGCAGTACAAATCGATACAACCCACCACCTGCAAGCTATTTTAAAAGCTCCAGCCCCAGTAATTTAATTCAGATACACCCTAAATCTTTGGCTTGTTTGCTTTGTGGGAATCTGATGCACATTGTCAAGGAGCCTTCCCTTGATCTCTGAAAAAAGCAGCACTTTGGCATTAGTGACGGGTGAGTGTGCATCAACACTAATGGCTGGCAGTGCGTCTGTTTCCCTCCACTTCTGATCCTCTCTGAATGGCAACTAAGAGAATTCAGGGTCCCAAAGAGCAGACACCGTTTCATTTCTCCCAATATGTGATCAGAATTCTCCACCTCTGCAGCCGATTTCTTTTTTGCTGCTGTTGTTCTCCTCCTTATTCTTTGGGAAAAGACACAATAAATCTCAGGCCCTGGTCTCGAAAGCAAGTGCACTTTTAAATCTCACATGTTTATTCTTCTCAAATGTTTCCTTGTTCAGACCGCCTCGGCATCCGTGCCCATTTCAACCCATGACCTGCTAACTCCAATACGCAGCTGGATTTTCTAAGGTTTCTAATTGGTTAATTTAGAGCAGGATGTCTCCCACTCCCCTCCTACAGCTGCCCTGTACCTCTCTGGGGTCAGTGATCTGAGCTAGACTGTAGAGAAATGGATAGTCAAACCCACAGTGTGTGGCACTTGTGTAACTCTGGGGACATACACAGGTTCCAAGGGCTGTAATTGCTTGGTGGCAGAGGGAAATGGAGCTGAGTGCAAAGGAAGATTCACTTTTCTTTCTTTGGGGAAAAGAAACTTTGCTATTTTTCCTATTTATCCTGAGGCTTGTTTGGCCATGGAGACAACTACAATGGTTGGAGGTACTGCTCATGCAGAGGGACCTAGACAAATTGGAGGATTGGGCCAAAAGAAATCTGATGAAGTTCAACAAGGACAAGTGCAGAGTCCTGCATTTAGGACGGAAGAATCCAATGCACGCTACAGACTAGGGACCGAATGGCTCGGCAGCAGTTCGGCAGAAAAGGACCCAGGGGTTACAGTGGACAAGAAGCTGGATATGAGTCAACAGTGTGCCCTTGTTGCCAAGAAGGCCAATGGCATTTTGGGATGTATAAGTAGGGGCATTGCCAGCAGATCGAGGGACGTGATCGTTCCCCTCTATTCGACACTGGTGAGGCCTCATTTGGAGTACTGTGTCCAGTTTTGGGCCCCACACTACAAGAAGGATGTGGAAAAATTGGAAAGAGTCCAGCGGAGGGCAACAAAAATGATTAGGGGACTGGAACACATGAGTTATGAGGAGAGGCTGAGGGAACTGGGGATGTTTAGTCTATGGAAGAGAAAATGAGGAGGGATTTGATAGCTGCTTTCAACTACCTGAAAGGGGGTTCCAAAGAGGATGGCTCTAGACTGTTCTCAGTGGTGGAAGAGGACAGGACAAGGAGTAATGGTCTCAAGTTGCAGTGAGGGAGATTTAGGTTGGATATTAGGAAAAACTTTTTCACTAGGAGGGTGGTGAAACACTGGAATGCGTTACCTAGGGAGGTGGTGGAATCTCCTTCCTTAGAAGTTTTTAAGGTCAGGCTTGACAAAGCCCTGGCTGGGATGATTTAATTGGGGATCAGTCCTGCTTTGAGCAGTGGGTTGGACTAGATGACCTCCTGAGGTCCCTTCCGACCTTGATATTCTATGATTCTATGATCTTCAGAAGCACCTGCTCCTTCAACAACTCCTCCTTTGTTTTGAGACCCGACATAACGTACCAAAAATGCAGCATGAAGAGGGATGTCTCGGCTGTAGGAGAAGCACCCTCAATGTTTTAGACCTTTTGTGGGGAAGAGGAATGCTAAAGGAGATGATGATATATGATATCACACCACTCATGGAAGAATATGAATGGTGGTGCATTTCCCACCGTCCATTTTGGATGGTATAACAACTTTCTGGCAATGGTATAAGTAACACCAGTATCAGAAGCTGACATTTTAAACAGGGAGGCTTGGTTACCCAAAGCAACTCGAAGGTGGATCAGTGTAGCACACCTATCTGCAGCATTATGCAGCTCTTAGGGGGCTTTCATATTATGAGACGATTCGAGGTGGAACAATGGATCTTTATGCTCCCACTTACAATTGCCCCCTGGCGATTTATACCTTTGGCATTTCCCTTCCTATCAGGCCTCTGTATGCTTCAGCTATTTCTAAAAAGAGATTGGGCAGAGTCATGAAGATTGGATTCAGATTTGCACTCCTCCAGCTTTTAATGTTAAGACAAACACTACTCCTGTGAATGAGGGGCGATCAACAGGTTATCTCAAGTGCTTATATACAAATGCACAAAGCCTTGGAAACAAGCAGGGAGAACTGGAGGTCCTGGTGATGTCAAGGAACTATGACGTGATTGGAATAACAGAGACTTGGTGGGATAACTCACATGACTGGAGTACTGTCATGGATGGTTATAAACTGTTCAGGAAGGACAGGCAGGGCAGAAAAGGTGGGGGAGTAGCACTGTATGTAAGGGAGCAGTATGACTGCTCAGAGCTCCGGTACGAAACTGCAGAAAAACCTGAGTGTCTCTGGATTAAGTTTAGAAGTGTGTGCAACAAGAGTGATGTAGTGGTGGGAGTCTGCTATAGACCACCAGACCAGGGGGATGAGGTAGATGAGGCTTTCTTCCGGCAGCTCACGGAAGCTACTGGATCGCATGCCCTGATTCTCATGGGTGACTTTAATTTTCCTGATATCTGCTGGGAGAGCAATACAGCGGTGCATAGACAATCCAGGAAGTTTTTGGAAAGCGTAGGGGACAATTTCCTGGCGCAAGTGCTCGAGGAGCCAACTAGGGGGGGCGCTTTTCTTGACCTGCTGCTCACAAACCGGGTAGAATTAGTGGGGGAAGCAAAAGTGGATGGGAATCTGGGGGGCAGTGACCATGAGTTGGTTGAGTTCAGGATCCTGACACAGGGAAGAAAGGTAAGCAGCACGATACGGACCCTGGACTTCAGGAAAGCAGACTTCGACTCCCTCAGGGAACGGATGGCCAGGATCCCCTGGGGGACTAACTTGAAGGGGAAAGGAGTCCAGGAGAGCTGGCTGTATTTCAAGGAATCCCTGTTGAGGTTACAGGGACAAACCATCCCGATGAGTCGAAAGAATAGTAAATATGGCAGGCGACCAGCTTGGCTTAATGGTGAAATCTTAGCGGATCTTAAACATAAAAAAGAAGCTTACAAGAAGTGGAAGGTTGGACATATGACCAGGGAAGAGTATAAAAATATTGCTAGGGCATGTAGGAATGTTATCAGGAGGGCCAAATCGCACCTGGAGCTGCAGCTAGCCAGAGATGTCAAGAGTAACAAGAAGGGTTTCTTCAGGTATGTTGGCAACAAGAAGAAAGCCAAGGAATGTGTGGGCCCCTTACTGAATGAGGGAGGCAAACTAGTGACAGAGGATGTGGAAAAAGCTAATGTACTCAATGCTTTTTTTGCCTCTGTTTTCACTAACAAGGTCAGCTCCCAGACTGCTACGCTGGGCATCACAAAATGGGGAAGAGATGGCCAGCCCTCTGTGGAGATAGAGGTGGTTAGGGACTTTTTAGAAAAGCTGGACGTGCACAAGTCCATGGGGCCGGACGAGTTGCATCTGAGAGTGCTGAAGGAACTGGCGGCTGTGATTGCAGAGCCATTGGCCATTATCTCTGAAAACTCGTGGCGAACCGGGGAAGTCCCGGATGACTGGAAAAAGGCTAATGTAGTGCCAATCTTTAAAAAAGGGAAGAAGGAGGATCCTGGGAACTACAGGCCAGTCAGCCTCACTTCAGTCCCTGGAAAAATCATGGAGCAGGTCCTCAAAGAATCAATCCTGAAGCACTTGCATGAGAGGAAAGTGATCAGGAACAGCCAGCATGGATTCACCAAGGGAAGGTCATGCCTGACTAATCTAATCGCCTTCTATGATGAGATTACTGGTTCTGTGGATGAAGGGAAAGCAGTGGATGTATTGTTTCTTGACTTTAGCAAAGCTTTTGACATGGTCTCCCACAGTATTCTTGTCAGCAAGTTAAGGAAGTATGGGCTGGATGAATGCACTACAAGGTGGGTAGAAAGCTGGCTAGATTGTCGGGCTCAACGGGTAGTGATCAATGGCTCCATGTCTAGTTGGCAGCCGGTATCAAGTGGTGTGCCCCAAGGGTCGGTCCTGGGGCCGGTTTTGTTCAATATCTTCATAAATGATCTGGAGGATGGTGTGGATTGCACTCTCAGCAAATTTGCGGATGATACTAAACTGGGAGGAGTGGTAGATACGCTGGAGGGGAGGGATAGGATACAGAAGGACCTAGACAAATTGGAGGATTGGGCCAAAAGAAATCTGATGAGGTTCAATAAGGATAAGTGCAGGGTCCTGCACTTAGGACGGAAGAACCCAATGCACAGCTACAGACTAGGGACCGAATGGCTAGGCAGCAGTTCTGCGGAAAAGGACCTAGGGGTGACAGTGGACGAGAAGCTGGATATGAGTCAGCAGTGTGCCCTTGTTGCCAAGAAGGCCAATGGCATTTTGGGATGTATAAGTAGGGGCATAGCGAGCAGATCGAGGGACGTGATCGTTCCCCTCTATTCGACATTGGTGAGGCCTCATCTGGAGTACTGTGTCCAGTTTTGGGCCCCACACTTCAAGAAGGATGTGGATAAATTGGAGAGAGTCCAGCGAAGGGCAACAAAAATGATTAGGGGTCTGGAACATATGAGTTATGAGGAGAGGCTGAGGGAGCTGGGATTGTTTAGCCTGCAGAAGAGAAGAATGAGGGGGGATTTGATAGCTGTTTTCAACTACCTGAAAGGGGGTTCCAAAGAGGATGGCTCTAGACTGTTCTCAATGGTATCAGATGACAGAACGAGGAGTAATGGTCTCAAGTTACAGTGGGGGAGGTTTAGATTGGATATTAGGAAAAACTTTTTCACTATGAGGGTGGTGAAACACTGGAATGCGTTACCTAGGGAGGTGGTAGAATCTCCTTCCTTAGAGGTTTTTAAGGTCAGGCTTGACAAAGCCCTGGCTGGGATGATTTAACTGGGAATTGGTCCTGCTTTGAGCAGGGGGTTGGACTAGATGACCTTCTGGGGTCCCTTCCAACCCTTATATTCTATGATTCTATGATTCTATGATTCCTAAGGCACCATATTTATATTTGGAGCCATTTATTCCTTGTTGCCTTCGTTTTTTCTCTTTTAAAGTCTCAGTTGTCTTTAATTAATCTCTTTCTGGGCTCCCACGCTGATGAGATGTGGCCTGGGGAGAGCACTGTGTGTACAAGTGTCTATCCCAAGTCCTTATTGCTCTCCTCAGAAGTCTCTTCGCTTGGGGCTGAGCTTTCATTTCGACTTCTTTTCAGGTGAGAACAAGAATGGAAACAAAAGGTGGTAATCAAGTATGAGTGCAACGGGGAAAGCTGCCAGGCTTCTGCTGTGTGGAATAAGATTATCAATGCACTGAGCACTAAGAGTCCTGGGCTTACAGTATTTTGAAAATGACCCGTTACAAATCTGGTGTTAATTTTTTCTCTCTGGTTCTGAAATACGTTCAACCGCCAGTGCAGAGCTGAAGATTAAAAGCAAAATGGCAGTTGGTTGAAGAGTTGACCTGAACCAAGGTCACCAAACAGTGTCAGAGCCAGGAACACAATTTAGAGCCCCTGGCTCCCAGTCCAATGCCCTAGCTGCCAGGCCATGCTACTTCCCATTCCTTTAACAGTGAAGTTTAATTCATAAAAAGACACTGATGTTCAAAGAAAAATTGAATATTCAGATCCTTTGTAGCCAAACACCAATAGAAGCCCTGGTCATTAAGACACTGTGATCCTTGTGATAATATCAGAGTTTTTTTCAAAATAATTCTGGAGCTTTGACCTCTTTATCTTTTTCCCCTAAGTAACTGCACAATGAATCAAATTACTCTCACTCCTACTAAACAAACTGCCTTTTTAGCCTGGTGTGTAGTTTTATGAAAAGGACAAAGAACAAATTTCAATTTAGCATATGAAAGATCTGAACATTGCACGGACATGACAAAAAGCTTTGGAGAACTGAAATCCTTTGTTTCTTTGTCTCTGACATGTTGTCATTGTGATAGTCAGTGCAATTATTGCCTTTTCTTGCCATTGATGAGTGGCCAGGAGACATTCTTAATTGGATATTTTGCTCCTTTTTTTTTATTTCAAAAGCTTGATTAAACTTTGGAAAACTTTTCTTCTTAAAGCAAAATATTGTATGTTTTCTAAGCCCTACCTAAGGGACTGTCTTTTTGGTTTGTTTTTATACAGCATCTGGCACAATAGAGATGTAGGCACTACCCAATACAAACAACACTAATCTAATAAAGTATCTGAGATATTTTCTCTCTCATCCAGGAGTCAAAATGACCAGAAAGTCTTTATCAGACCTAGGCAAAAAATATAAATAAGCGTTCTGCACTTAGGGCCTGCTCCAAAAGCCATTCAAGTCAATGACACTGATCAGACCCATAATGTAAAAACAACCAGGTGTGACTGGTGGGCTGATTTTCACAAAAGAAGAGCATACAGATGTAAATTATTTCTGGCTGGGGCAAGTTCATCAAGGTTTCCAATCATTGCTGTTTCTATTCGCCAGCAGAAAAGGGAAATGTTGCAAAACACATCCCTGCAAAATGAGGATGAACGGATTTAATTTTACATTGGACCTTTTTGCACCTGATGCTAAAAAGATTCTCACCAAGCCAAAACAAGATAATTTTTCAGCTCCTCCACTGCATAGCAGGCCATCATCATAAGACCAGAACAGTTAGCAGTAGAAAAGACCTATTAGTTCATCTTGTATCTTCTTTCTAGTGCATCATTGTTCCCTATAGCATATGTGGCTGATTGCTTCATTTTGCATACTGCGCACACCCAAAACTAACATTAACATGAGTAACAGTTGAAGTGAGCTGTAGTTCACGAAAGCTTATGCTCTAATGAATTTGTTAGTCTCTAAGGTGCCACAAGTACTCCTTTTCTTTTTAGTTCTCAGTGTGTATGGATATAGGGTGAGATTGCACTGGTGTGCTTGTAAACTTAGATCTGAAGCTGACAGGTTACTCAGTGGGTAACTTGATGAAGATTTCCAAATACGAGCATGAAGAGAATTTGCAGCAATCAAGAACTGTCTCATTCTCTACCTTCTACTGTTTCTGCCCTGTTCTACTTCAGCTAAATGTTTCTAACCCTCTGCTCCTGCAACTAAGCAGACTTCAGCTGCTCTGATGAAGCTCTAGGTTAGCATGCCTGCTGCAGGTTTTGAGGCACAGGGGGGCGGTGTTACTTTTCAGAGTTTATGGCCAACTCAATGGCATTTGTATTTTCCTCCTGAAGAGCAATTAAAAGCGGTTTGTTGAAAACAGGATCAATTAGGATTAAAATAAATAGGCTATAAAATATACCTTAAAAAACTACCTTGCTTGTGGAAAGCTGCTTTGCAGATATAAAAGCCTAGCTTCTCTGAGCCTCTTCATCTAATACAAGGATCAGATAAGTGGGTGCAGCTGTGTTAATTGCCAGTTTCCACTGGAGTCAGTTATAGTGATTAGATCTATTAACCTTTACAGTATTTGTGGCCCAGGCTCTTTTGGGAGACCCAGGGCCAGTGGTCAGCACAGGACCAGAAGAGCGGAAGGAGGCAAGCTGGCTTTATGACAAATTTGCAGTGTCCTAATCTTGGGGACAGTGCAATTTGGAGCAGCTGTCCCAGCACTTCTGTACACCGTCCCTATTGGCTAATGGCCCCAGTGCGTGTTCTGGTGATCCCAGTTTGCTGTAGCTTACCCTTTTTCCAGCACAGCTGTCTACATCAGGATCCGAGGGGGGTGGCTTAGTGCTATGTCAACTTTGCACTACCCAGAGAGTCTCCTAATGCAAGGGAAATCCCCCAGTAGTTGGTTAAACTGGCTTCACAGATGCCTTCCATCACTGATTTGTAGGAGGGAATAAAGGGCCTATATTTTTAGAAGAATAATCGTATTTGTATCTCCTTTAGCATCTCCCTTCAAAGCACGTCGATGAATCAAACCTTACAATCTCCCTCAGATGTATCATGATCCCCTTTTATAACTGGAGAAACTGAGGCACGGAGCAGTCAGTGACTTGCTCAAGGTCATAAAGGAAGTATCTGGTGAATCAGAACTAGGCTGTGCTTTAACCACTATGCCATTCTTCCTCGCCCCTTTGCATCACATAATGTGTATTCCCTGCAAAGGCATGACAGTGAAGCACTGAGAAGTTAGGAAGTGACACAGTTAAGGCTGCCTCTGGAACCTTAACTCTGCTGTGTGCGTAACATGATCACGTACTGGTTTTCCCACAGAACCCTGCCTCACATACGGGCTGAATGGAGCTGAGCAGACAGGGCAGCTGTTCCATGTTTCTTTGCATCTTCATCGCTCGCTATCTGGCCCTCTGCCTCATTGTACTATGCACAATCCAAACACACTGCGAATAAGGATTTATTTTTCATTTCCTTTGTAAACCATCCCCGCAGCGAATGGATGTGTGTCCACGGGAGGTCAAAAGGATTACCAACCTGATCTGGTGATGAGGATACTGAGATACAGAAAAATTAGGGGACTTGCCCAGTGGCTGAATAGGAAGGCGGTGGCCCAGGCATGACAAGTGCTGAAGCCACACCATCATCCTTCCTCTTCCACGTACCCCAGCCTCATTGACTAGAGGCCATAGAGTTCCTGTAGTGCAGGGGAAAGTAGTGCTCACCTAGTCTGACCTCCTGCACGTTCCAGGCCACCGAGCCTCGCCCACCCACTCCTGTATGATGTGACTCAACTTCCCCATCTGTCATCTTTCCTTTCTCCCACGCTTTGTCTGTCTGATCTGTTCAGATGGTCAGCTGTTTGCGGCAGAGACCACCTCTTACTATGTCTGTCTGTACAGCGCCTAGCAGATGGGGGCCCTGATAGCAGCTGGAGCTTCTAGGCACTGCTGCAACACACATAATTAATAATAATAGAATTATCTATTCCCCCTATTTCTGCCCCTCCCACCCCATCCATTTCTGCTTGGATCTTCTTCAAAGTGCTCCTAGCTTTACTCATGTCCGAAGTAGTGTGTGATTTCAAGAGGGAACAGAAGTGTGACAGGTGAAAAAACACCACCAGTGTAAAGGAGCAGAGGTTACATCAATTTGTGTATGCTCATTTGTGTTCCTATATTATTAATTTCTCTCTCGAGTGCCCTGTCCTTGCCTCACAGGCAAACGGGCAGTTCAGTTTATTGGGGGCCCATTTATTTAAGCTATTATTGCCTTCATTTCCATGCGGTGCCCTCTTAGCTATATTTTGGGACCTTGGTTTCCTTGACGAATCATAGAATCATAGAATATCAGGGTTGGAAGGGACCTCAGGAGGTCATCTAGTCCAACCTCCTGCTCAAAGCAGGACCAACCCCCAACTAAATCATCCCAGCCAGGGCTTTGTCAAGCCTGACCTTAAAAATATCTAAGGAAGGAGATTCTAACACTTCCCTAGGTAACGCATTCCAGTGTTTCACCACCCTCCTAGTGAAAAAGTTTTTCCTAATATCCAACCTAAACCTCCCCCACTGCAACTTGAGACCATTACTCCTTGTTCTGTCATCTGCTACCACGGAGAACAGTCTAGATCCATCCTCTTTGGAACCCCCTTTCAGGTAGTTGAAAGCAGCTGTCAAATCCCCCCTCATTCTTCTCTTCTGCAGACTAAACAATCCCAGTTCCCTCAGTGGAGGCAGAAAGTGTACTCAGTATTATTAAGGTTAACAACCCACTCATGTACAAGATGAGATACATTATTAAGGCTCATCCTTTGTATGGTTTACTTTTGCTGAGCATCAGCTGCGTGGATTAGGCTTTTCTTTGCTCTCCCAAGTGGTGTGACTGGCTGCAACCAGCTCTGTTGTCTTTTGGTAATCGGCACTTTGAGAGTTATTTCCTGTACTCGGGCCTGATTGTAAAAGGCAGTTTGTTGATTTAAAATTAAAAACATTTTTAATGAGACAGGCAGGCGAGGTGAAGTGAAATCTCTTATTGGACCAACTTCTGCTGAGGAAGGAGACCGAGTGTTCTAGCTACTCAGAGCTCTTCTTCAGGTCTAGGAAAGGTGCTCCAAGCAACCAAGCATGAGAGCCTGGTGGACAAAGCAATACACACGGAAGACAAAGGAAGGAATTAAGTCTTCTTTCTTTTTTTTCTGGAGACACTGAGAGAAAGAATCCAGGGAAGGAAAGAGAAAAAGGGCCAGACTTAATTTAAGGCCAGAAGGGATGGCCAGCTCATAGTCTGACCTCCTGTGTGTATCACAGGCCACCAGCATCCCCCAGCACCTGCATGCTAACCCCAACAACCAAAATGTTACAGCCTACAGGAGACTAGATATGTGCCACAGGCAGAGAACAGGAGGGACCGAGGTGCACCACTGCCCCAGGCTGCTGCAAGGACAAGGAACTGATTAAGTGAGATATACCCAGCCGATCCAGGCAAGCAGCTCATGCCCCAAACTGCAGAAGAAGGCCAAAAAAAAAAAAAAAAAAAACAACCAAGGTCACTGCCAGACTGATCTGGGGCTACCCAGTGGAGCTATGCAGATTTACAGCAGCTAAGGATCTGGCCTAAAAGGTTTAATAGGAGTAGAGGCCACAGACCATATTTATCCCCACCACTCCGGCAGTGACTCAGCAAAGTTCCACAAGGGATGTATTTGACCCCATCACTTTAAATGCAAGAGATTTTAAATGCAGCTCTCCAATACTGGCCCAGATCTCTGTCTGCAGAGGGGTTTCAGGCTGTAGCTATTTTGTGCTTTGTTGATTGGAGAGACTGCATTTAAAGCGTTTTAAGCAGCTTCACAAGTTCATTCTGATCATCTTGACTAGAATTGGGGAAACTATTTGCAGTGAACGATTAATCCAACAAATTCAGCCCTTTTTCTGTGTGTGAGTTGGCCTGGAGTCAGCTGTGATTTTTGGTGTATTTCTGTGTGTTTCCCAATCGATTGAATACTTTATGCTGCCATGTTTCAGCCCGTGGCCTATTTTCTTTGACTATGCTTTCAGCTCTCTTCTAGTTGGTATCTGTGATGAGTGCTTAGTCTCATATTGCTTTTCCTCTCGGACTTGCTGAAAATTTATAACCAGGAAAGGATCACTTCTGGCCTGATCCTCAATAGTCAACCCTTATGTTTGCACGAGAATGCTCTTGCTCATACGTGAATATAAGAACAGGCATTCCCCTACGTTCAGTTAACCACAAACTCATTCACAGGAATGTGCCTGGAAAAGTATCTGTACTAGGGCATTACTCCAGGGCTCAGGAACAGAGCTGGTTGGGAATTTTTTTCACTAAATGGCCTTTCATTGGAAAATGCTGATATGTCAAAACGGAAACTTTTTGCCGGAACATATCAGTTTAGACAAAACTTTTGAACTCACCTTCAAGTCCCTGCTGTGCATGAGGCAGGTTTTCAGAACAGAGACTTTAAGCTGAGTGTCCTCCATGCCAGGTGAGTGCTCTACCCAGTGGGTTATTGGATATTCTAGGCAGGTGTCTCTCAATCTCTCCTTTCGGAGGTGTTCCACTTTGTATCAATAATCAAGTATGCGTTGGGCCAAAGAGAGAGAGGAATGGTTCTATAGCCTAGTTAAGGCACTCATCTGGGACATAGGAGTCCTTGAACCTGGGTCTCGCACTTCCATGTGAGTGCTCTAAGCATTAGTCTATTGACTATTTGGGGGCGGGTATCTCTTTCTGGTATTTTGTGAAAACTTTCTAGAGGTTTCATCCCAGTGTGGAATGGGAAAAAAACTATTGAAAGCTCAACCGTTTTCCCAGGACAAGATAGCCATTTCCCACCCAGCAGCACTCAGGGGACCTGGATTCAAGTCCCTGCTCCACTGAAGACTTCCCAGGTGGCCTTGGGCAAGTTACTTAGTCTCTCTGCCCCTCAATTCTCTGTCCATAAAATAGAAATCATAGCACTGGCCTCCCTCACAGGGGTGTTGTGAGGATAAATACCGTAAAGATTGTGAAGTGCTCAGGCCCAGTTCCTCAAAGGTATTTAGGCACTTACCTCCCCTTGAAATCAATAGGACCTGAAAAATCAATGGGAGTTAAGTGTCTTCATACTTTGAGGAGCTGGGCCTTAGAAACTACAGTAGTGGGGCCCATAAAAGTACCTAAGAGCGAGGGATAGAAAAGGGGTGTGTACGATGAGGAATTCCTCCTAAAAATATTCCACACGTCTCTTCTTTAATGAAGTTGTTTTTTAAGAGTACATGATTTTCAGCCGCACCCGAGTATATTGGGAACCCAACTGCTGAGATGGGCTTCATGAAAGATATTGATAGTACAAGAGATTCCTCAAATCCCTTTTAATAACCTCTCTGCGTGAAAAGAAATCAAGAGACGGGTCTAAACAGCTGCTGCCAAGGGAGCATGCTTCTTCCGCTGTGCAGGAAATGGTGCAATGATATACATGATGGAATGTTACTATCCAGCCCCCAGAGAAGTGAAGCTTTTTCAGCGGAACTGTGTGCAAAGCACTCCCCTGGAGTTCCCCAGCACTGGATTTTGTCTGCAGTATTTTCCTGACATATGTGTTTTAGCTACCTAAATGTCTACTTGTTTTCATCAGTGAAAAACAAACGAGCAATCAAAACCCTGTAGCCACAATCCCAGCAGACTTCATTAGATCCAGAATTCATCAGAAGTGTATCGTGCCCCATTAGAGCTCATTCCCAAAGGTCGGGGTGTTACATGGCCCCTGGTGAGGGGTGTAGAATGACACCAGTAAATCTCAGTTAAGACTGGTCAGACCTTCATCAAGACAACAGATGAGAAAAAGTGTGTTTAGTCAATTTCTCTGCCTAGAAATATACTACAAAATATTATTTATTCATATTTATATTACAGAATCACCTAAAGGACCCAACTGAGATCAAGATCTCATCACACTAGGCACTGAACAAATGTAGAGACAATCCCTGCTCAAAACAGCTTAAAATCTGAAAGAGAAGGGAGACAAAGAGTAGACGGGGAAACCGAGGCACAGAGAGGTGAAGTGATTTACCAAGGTCGCACAATGGCCACTCAACCAGGCTTCCTTTCCATGTAGTCTCACAACTGTTGACTCTTAGGTGCCCCTGTGATCTCAGAAGGGGTGACTTGCAGATGATAGGCATTGCTGTGATTGTTAGCTTTTGATTATCCTAAACCAGGATTTCTCAGACTTCCCCATAGTACAGGAATGTACTTAGTATGTGGGAGCAGACTACTGGTCTATCAAGTCCAGTATTCAACCTGTATTGGCAATACATACAAGCTTCAGACAGAGGTGAAAATCCCCATAATGCATCTGGCCAATTGTACAATTCTCTTCAAGAAACCATCCTACTTGAGCCCTACCTTTGTCAGCTGATGCCCTGGATGATGGATAGGGACTGCCCTTACCTTAGCTTGCATCCAGTGGGATTTTACAATCCAGACCCTGAAGTACAAAATATTACACAATGGTGTTGTGGGAGGATGTCATCCAGGAAATGAATGACAAAGAAGAATGGTGTAACAGTATCATCATGACAGCTGGGTAAGTCTTCTTCTCTGCTGAGTCATTTCTGCTGGTGATTCAGTATCATCAAATACTGCAGAATGGGTAAATATGGGCCCACGGTCACACTCCTGCAACTCCAGTAAACTAAACTGCAAACTCATTCAGATCCATCCCACCTACTGAAGTCAATGTTCTTATACAGATGCAACTTAGGTCAAAATCTGGCTGAGTATATTCAATATTTGGGAGACAGATTTTCAACACAGCTCAGCACCCGGTGTGCTCCAGGCGAGGATTCTCCAATGTTCTCAATGGAAGCTGTCCGCATTGAGCGTTTTTAAAAACATAGCTAGTATATTTAGGTGCATAAATGGGAGCTGAGCTCTTTTGAAAGCTGACCATTTAGTCACAATTCAGTAGGCTACTGTGCTCTTATGGGCTTGCTATTACTGGATGAATTTCTTGGGCCAGTGTTATGCAGGAGGTCAAATTAGAGCATAATAATTCTGTCCGGGCTTAAAACCTGTGAATCTAAGCATTTTGCAGGGTTTAGGATAAAAGGATCGAGCAAGAAGGAAAGAAAAATTCCACCCCAGAGGTTTTCCTATGGGATTGCTTGAAACTCTTGAAAAGCTGAGTTTCTCCCTTGGAAAGCCAGCCACAGAGCTTTTCAATATACTTTGTTTTTACCTGCCAGGGTGAGAACAGAAAAGGTTTGCTTCTCTATAATATAAAGTGCTGCAGAGCCACTGGAGTGTTGACAAAACCTCTCCCTTTTCTTTGTATTTGAGGCACCATATTTTAACACTGTTAAAAATGTGAATGTTTTTAATTCCTCTCTCTGCCCAGCTCTGGCTGCTGTTCACGTTGCTGGATGTGCTGTGCCCACCAAACATCCATCACTAAAAATTAGCTCTTCTGCTTGCCGTCTGGGCCAGGTTTTAAGGAGAGCAACACAAGTTTCTGGTGACTTCTAACTACAGGGCACAAATAGAATATCAGCCCATGATAGTAAAAGAGTACCTGTTGCTATACATACACTTTCTGCTTAGGATTAGTACAATTGTCTCTCAACTGGGACTCAAAATGCATCAGTCTGTCAGCCCTACTGTATATTTAGAAATTTTGTTCAGTGTTTTTACAGCGCCTAACAAAGTGCAGTCCTGGTCCATAATTAGGGCTCCTGTAATACAAATAATAAATACAAATAATAATAGAGAATTTTTGAACACATTCAGCTCTCTTATAGGGTCTCATTTCTAGGAGCTACCAGTTGTCTCATCGGCATGACAGATGGCTTTCTCCACGCAGATATTTTGCAGACCAAAACCATGTTACTCATATTGTCAAACAACCTTTAGGTTATGCCTGCATCTGTAATTTTCACTCCACGCATCTGAAGTGGGTTTTTTACTCACAAAAGCTTATGCTCAAATAAATCTGTTAGTCTTTAAAGTGCCACCAGACTCCTCATTGTTTTTGTGGATACAGACTAACACGGCTACCCCTCTGATACTTGACAACCTTTAGGAGTAGCAGTCAATGATGATCCTGGAAGTATTTCATAGACGAGTTAGAGTTATCAGAATTCAACACTTCTTCTTGCAGATTGTCACATGTCCCCAAGGAAACAGGTATGTCAACAGGATAAAAAGAGCAATAGTTACTGAGTTAGAGAGACAGTTTAAAACAATGAATTAGAGACAGAATAAATGACCATTGACTCTTAACCTCAGATCTACAAATGATCTTGTTCGGGAGTATTGATTAATACAAAGGATGAGGGTTGTTCTAAAGTCTACCAGAGAAAATGTGTAAGTCACAGTTGCCATCAATTAATAGTGACACAATTGCCTGCATTAAAAAGCTTTACAGCATGGATTTAACACGGATTTAATGTTTATTTCCATGACCCTTGGTTGTGTCTCTTGCAGACCCATTTCTGTACGTCTAAAACTTTACCCCACACTTTGACTCAAGAGAGAAGATAGTTTGCCAAATGCATCTCATGGAAGTTTGGGCATAATTTTTTTAATGCATTCTTTAGTTCCAATCTGTAGAGCCCTGCAAATCTGAGGCTATATAGGCAAGATGCAGATGTGGTTATCCGCAGACCATGTCTGCAGATCGTGGATGAATGCAGATCCAAATTTTGTATCTAGAGCCCTGCAAATCTGCAGATATCCACTTATATCCGCAGATATCTGTGGACCATGTTTGCAGATTGTGGATCGGATGCAGATACAAATTTTGTACCCATGCAAGGTTCTACCAATCTGTAACAGGAGGATGTCTTAACTTCAAATTCATCCTCACACGTCTTTGATGCTAGCACTGCTCACTTCACCAGTGCACATCTCTCACACAGGACCTAATTCTGATCTTTGAGCAGTTTAAGCCAAGAGTAAATCTACTGAGATCAGTGGAGTTACACCATTGTGAAACCAGTCTACTGGATATCAGAATCAGGCCACAGATGCCACTTGCACTTTCAGCACCACAGACAGAGGCTAATAGTAGCATATAAGAGCCCGCTAGTTTGTAGGGCCTCAGCCCAGTCTCCAGTTGTTAATATACTGCACATGCATTAGCACGGCTCACAGCAGAAAGTTTCTAGCACTTGTGTGCGCAAGTGACAGAATTTTCAGGCACAAAATCTAATTATCCAAATGTATTGGCACACATAAACAATCTGTCACTTGCACGAACGAGTGAGAGGGCACGAAAAAGCAGACGCACAAGTATGTTCATTTGTAAAGCTGTAGGCACAGGAGTAATGGCCCAAGTTTGAAAATCAGCCTTTTTAAAACTAAAGGATGGGTGTTTAGAAAGATGTGCAGTGTGCCCCAAACTGCACATGCAAAAATGCCCAGCTGTCTAGGCATGCTCAAAATTACAGCATGATTATATGTGCAATTCTAAGCATGTCACTTAGGACAGTTTGCAGTAATCAAAAAGACCCTGGTTGAACACTTTCACACACACACACACCCCTTGTAAGTGTGTTTCAAAGGACGATTATACTTAAATTAAATAGTTTTAAAAATTAGACCTTTTTGCCTTATTCAGGTAGGGTGGATAGAATTGCATTTTGTTATTGGTAACACAGCTTGCTTTATATTGTCTCAGGGACATGCTAAGCAAGCCTGTCTGACCATCAATTAATGAAAAATGCATCTTAACCACCTATAATTATGCCCCCCTTGTGCATGTGTTCAGATTGCAAGGGATGACAGAGGGAAGGCTGAAACAGCTGGCTTCAGGTGATTTCAACTACTGCCAAACCATGTCTAAGCAAACACTTTACTACCTATTTACACTGTGGTTTAACAGAACTTAGAAATGGGAGCGATGCAAACAACTTCAGCGAGCTGTGCACAGGGCCAGTGATTCAGCATGCCCCCCCACAAAAAACTCAGCCCTAAAGTCACCAGCTCCCATCTGTGGCCTTGACCATCAGACTAACTTGGCATGCCTCATGGGTGACCACCTGTCTTCCACCACTAGGTCTCCGTGTCTCATGTCTTCCACATCTTGCACATCTATCTGACTGGTGATCTTGATGATCACAACAAGTTCAAGACCAGATTTTGCAACAAATTAGGTGCTCAGTTGCACCTGATGGCATTGTTTTAGCAGGGGTTGGTTAAAGCCCTTCTCCCAGTAGTATTTAACCATGGATCTAGCCTTAGCGTTCTTATTCACTTATTTTTTCCTTCTCTCATTTCCTTTCAGTTGTTCTTTCCACTCAGGAACGACTTGATGTCCAATGTGGGTACAATGCATGCATCTGCAAAAGACATACACCCTCTGGGCCTGCAAAAAAATCTTCAACAGTGTGTCCAAATCAGGTAAACGAACGTGCAGACAGAGAGTTAGCCACACAGCTACCTGATTTGCACATGCAAAAGCTATTTTCCAAGTGCAAATAGAAGGAACTATCACAACCAATCTATTTCCACCTCTTGAGATTTCTCCAATTGATGCTCCCTAGACTTCATGTTTCAATCACTGGTTTTCTTGAGGAACAAGCTTGACCCCTTTCCCCCAAGCTTTCACGGTAAATATGTTTGGAACTATAAAAAGTCCATTTTCCTACCTACAGAAAGAGGCAAGTTGAATCACCAATTTATTTTCACATTCTGCCTTGTTTCAGAGCATGAAGAAGAACAGCTAGAAAGTGACTGATTAATAAATCTTCTCCGAATGAAGCCAGTGTGTAGATGAGCCAACTGTGTTCATTTACAATTATCCCTGGCACAGTCATATTTAAAGCAGATCAGATGGAGAAGACACAGCAGGAGCCTAGCTGGCATGATCAGGGTGCCTGGTTTATTAATTGCAGTAAACTGCTTGGAAAATCAGCAAGTGTTAAACCTGGCCACAGGGCATCTTGGCGAACTGATGGAGAGTTCAAAAAAGACATAAGCAGAGGCTAAGTGAGTAGGCCTTCTCCAGCCAAGCTGACTGTAACATCTAATGCACTGCATGGAGCTAAGCCATGGATGACAAACAAGTGTTCCTAAGAGCAGTGAGAGTAAACATTCTCTGACTTGGGTATTAACCTTCGGAAATGATCCACGTGGTTTGGAGCAAAGGAAAGGAATTAGATGGGTTGGGAAGCTGTGTACAGAATTTCATGTTAATGGTCTAGAATTCCACAAGAACTAACAGGCCAGATCCTCAGCTGGCATGCATTTGCGGCGCTCCATTGATGTCAACGAATCAGTAGCTGGTGATCTAGCCCAATATTTTAAGCTCTTTTTCCCTCAGGAGCACCAAGTTATTTCTTCTATAACCAACTTTCATACATGGAAACAGGTTGTTCACCCCTACCCAGTTACATATATTTGCATACATTCATCCTTGTATTACCTGCAGGAGTTAAATCATCCACCGAGCAACATGCTAATGTCTGTTGATTTCTTCCACGCGCTCTCTGTAGCAGCGAAGGAGAGTTCATATACTGCACAGGGGTTTGTGAGCTCAAAGGCTATACACTCCCCCCCTCCCCAGAGGATTGAGATGCCATTTACATATCACTCCATTTACTCAAGCACGCTGTACCATCAATAGCAAACCTAAAGGCCAAACACCCTTTCAGGAAACATCCCTTCACGTGTTTGTCCCCTTATGAAAGCTCCTATATTCTTTCCTGGACTAACTTTTCTAATATGTCTACCTATCTAATATGATACCTCCCATCCCACAGATTTTTCTATCTTGTTGATTGGGCTGCAAGCTCTTTGGGGCCGGGGCTCTCTCACACTGTGTGTATGCACAGCTCCTAGCACAATAGGGCCTCTAGGCCGTGCTGTTATAAAAATAACCAATAACTTCCGTACATCATACTTATGTTCCTTACTGTCACTAGAGGCTAGCACATAAGTGACAAATGTCTCCCAGCACGGGACAGTGTGCCCATTTATTGATCAGCTCTCCAAGATCTGTGACACAAACAAACTTAACGGCCATGGGTTATAGTCTCCAAAGCACTGTGGGTCCTGTCCTATAGTCTATCACAAACTGACAGAGAGAGTCCATGCCTGCCAATCCCCCTGCTGTATTTAGCTATACAGCCCCCACTCTCCCTTCTCAATCACATATAGCATCTTAATGAAAACCCACTTCTTCCTTCTTCTGTGCACTGCCTGGAACAAAGGCAGGATTTGCTCATTCTCTATTTGGAAGGCTGGATTTCTAGGCAGTCTGATCGTAAATGTGTTTGGAAGGCAGCTCTCTCCAATCCATTAGGTGTGAATCAGCATTTATTTTCTTCCTCTCAAGAACATCTAAATTAATCTCTCCATCAGGGTAGCACATGTATATTCATATAACTGTTCACTGGAAGCTTTCTTATTTAACTCCCTCCCTCTGTACATTTGAAACCCGTTAGTGATGGGGAAGGTACAGCTGACATGGCTCAGACTTAGCACTGCAGATGATGTGTACAGTTATGATGGAGCGGAGAGGGATCTATCCCTGAGCTTGAAAGATTCAAAATACTAGAAAACTGCTTGCAGGGAGAGGAAGGGAAAAAAGCAACAGGACACATTTTGAGGTGCTTTCTAAAGTATTATTTTCTTTCTGTGCATCGCATGAGTTAGTTCAGACAATCCTCCCGAGTTACTGAGGCAGCCATAAAAATGAAAATGCTCAGCTTTTCATCCATTCTCTTACCCCATTAGGTCCATCCCATGTTCCTCTAGCTGGATGAGTTACCGGCTAGGTGGGCCTGCTAATATTCTGTCTCTACTGGGTTTGTGTTATTCTTGCTTGAAGCAGGTCAATTGCTTGGACACAAAAATCCTTCTCTCCATAAAGCGCTGAAGGAACAGAGTATGGACACCGTGTAGAATCACGGATGTGGGTTTATTATGCACAGCGCTGGTGGAGTGTCACCTTGCTTATTAGGTTCAGAGACACTGCCAAACAATTGATTACAATGGATTATATGGATTTTCCATGGGAGGAGGCAAATGATGGGATAGGCAGTCCCAAACCCCTGGAGAGGTCTAGCAGCAAGACACGATAAGCACAGTAGCCAATAGTCAAAGATTACATAATGTCTTCACCCACGGTTTCAGGTTAACAAGTAACATACACAGGTGTTTTCCTTTAAACAATGTATAAACTGTGTTAGTATAAAATATATATGTTGAATTCTGATTTGGGGTCCATAGGAATGAAGTAGCTCCTCTGATTGTCCACAGGTACATACCTAGGGGTTAAAGCAAAGAGACAAATGAAAAGTACATGGCAATAAAGATTGCTTTTTAGTTGCTCATCTGTGTTTCTAAGGCAGACCCTGGTAATGGCTTGGAGGATGGGTGTACATCTGTGAGAGGGAGAATGTCATCTATCATACTGACATGTTTGAACCTCTTCCATAAACTCAAGGTTGGTGTATAGGAAGGCACCTCTTGTACAAAAGAAACAGGGCCCCTTTCATTTTTTAGGTCTGTTTGCAACTTTTAGATAAAGCCACCAATTATAATTCTCCATCTGGCATCTTGCTAACCAAGCTTATCTCAGCAATAAGCAAGGTTGTCTTTTGTTTGTTCTGCTTCTTAGCTAATATTGTTCACTATTTGCCTTAGGTCTCTGGCCTCTTGAGCAAACTCTGGACTTTGGGCCTGTAAAAAGAGCTGCCGTGGTCTATGTATCAGGTTGTAACATAAACAGCATATGGATTTTATCCCTTCAGCGCCCCCAAAAATGTAGAATGCGTATGTCAGATAGAAGCCGCTTCACAATGTGGAGAAAGTCAAGTGGGAAATTACAATCCATAAATACAAGGGGTGACCCTCGGGATCACTGAAATCAATGGCAAAACTCCCATTGACTTCAGAGGGGCCAGGACTGCCCCCAGATGTCTGGGATATTTTAAACATCCCTTATTCCCCATTTTTCTGTAGTTGAGTGAATTCCTGAGTACACCTGGAAATTGGCAATCACAATTGTCCAACTAATAAGTATGCAAAAGGTCTCTTGATCTTTTGTGCATGAGACTTCCAAATCATCCGTGCTGGGAGTAGAAATATGCAATGTAGCAGAACCTCATCTTCTAGAAGTTTAAGCCACTAGTGTCTTCACTGCAGAGCTAGCCCAGGTGCTCAGCATCCCTGCTAGCCTAGCCCCAATGTGAGCAGCCACACTGCAAAGCACTACTTAAGTAACTGTGTCCTCACTGGTACTTCACTCCCATGTGTGTGTCACTAGGACTTCTGGAGGCACACCCCCTGCTTCTTAGTCCTGCAGTAAGCTGGGCTGCTCTATGACTGCAGGGAATTGTAGGAGAATTTGTCTGTCCTGCTGGGCACACAGGAGGAATTGCAGGAAGACACTGGAGAACTACCAGCACTTGAGAGATTTGGCCTGACGCCTCACTGTGAGATAGAGCTGGCTGGAATACTTTCAATGAAATTGAGAATGGTTTTTCGGGGCTGGGGTGGGGAAGAGAGATGTGGGAGTCCCAGGTTCGACTCCCTTCTCTGCCTGAATCCAAGTGAACTGGGGCTTGAACCTGGTCTCCCATATTGCAGGCTCGTGGCCTAATCACCACGATGCAAGACATTCTCTTTCGCTGACATTTTGACGACTCTTCCCGAAATGAAAATGGACATTGCCACACAATTCTATTTTGGTGACAGGTTCTGGTTTTGTTCCCGTGCAGACTGAAACATTTTGAACCTTCAAAAGCTATCGCAAAAGGGAATTGTCATCGTGCGGTCAGCCCAACTGCAAAGTGTGTGTGTGTGTGTGGGAGGGAAGGGGGTAACCAGCCCAAGTGAAAATGGAACCCAAGCTCTCATCCACCCACGCTCCCAGCCATGCCAGCTAGCCTAGGCTACAAGCACCGCTTAACTCCGGGGAGAGGGGTTTGTGTGTGGATGGGAGCGGGGCTTAGGGCAGCCCCTGAATAAGAGCTTGGGCTAACTCTGCAATGGAGATGTACCTGTGGGGTCTGTCTACACGTCAAGCTGCAGGTGTAAACTGAAGCCT
This sequence comes from Caretta caretta, assembly GCF_965140235.1. Lineage (NCBI taxonomy): Eukaryota > Metazoa > Chordata > Testudines > Cheloniidae > Caretta > Caretta caretta. The sequence goes on along the minus strand of NC_134218.1, from coordinate 5,509,565 downwards.
GAGGAGACATGCCTTCACTAGCTCTGAGCAAGCTCGTGCCCCCAAATACAGTGTAGCTGCAGCAAAGCAAACAGTGGGAGGGGCTAGCCAACCCAAATCCATGCACTATGTCCATGACTCTTGGTAGAGTTGAGGGTAGGGAGATATATGCTAGTTACCACAGACCAGAAGGTCTCATCTCATCTTGTGTTTTGCCCAAACATCAGGTGACATTTAAGCTCTGAAATACAGCGTCAAGTACCTTGTGTTTCTGCTAGTGCTATGCAAGCTCAGTCCTATGGCTTGCATGTGTTCTGACTGTTCATGTTTAATAATTTGGTTCACTCCTGTCTGACTGTTATCACGCAGTAATGCCTAACTGCAGGGTAAGTAGTTGATTACATCTATCCTTTAAATTACACTGTGATTATTTGTGGATCTATGCGTAATTAATTGCCAAGTAACTTGCAGGGACACGTAACAACACTGCATTTACTTGGTAATTTACAGAGAAAAACTAAAGGGTTATCAACACAGGTAGAGAGTGTTTCTGTGCCATTTATGCTCCTGTAACGTGTGGCATCCAAGGAAGAAAAACCGGTTGCTTAGCACTTACAAGGAGAAAGAAATCATTCCGGTTATAAAAATCAACGTCTTAGCGAGGAGCCTCCAGCAGGCTTTGCAGAGCTCTGTAGAAACAGGCCATTTACAAGAAATGTATTTTCAACCCCCTTCAGGTGAAATTAAAAAGCACGTAGAAATGTAGTCTTCTCAGAGACTCCAAGTGTGTTTCCTACTGATAAAATGGCATTCCATTATATTACTTAGAATCACTGGCAGTAGAGATGGAAAGGAATATTTGATTATAATCCGACCCTTAGAGACAAGTGCAGGCTTTCTCCATGAACTACATTTTCTCCGGCTTTGTCTGTTCCTGTTATAAATTAGGCACCTGATTGGAGCCGCTTGCACAGGTGATTAGTCTCAAGCTTGGGAAATCATTTCCGATATGCCGCCTACAATTTTCTTTTCCTTGGTTCTATACCATTATTTCTACTCTTTTAGACCTTCTCTCCATCCCGATTGATTACACCCTTCAGATATTTACACACAGTGGCTGGGATTTCCAAACAAGTTTACGGTAGTCAGGGACCCAACTCAGTTGACTCCTTTGAAAACAGCAGCCCATGACCCCAACTCCATTAGTTAGTTTCCCGTCAGTTCAGTTCCTCTAGGGTTTGACTGGGCTCCACTGAATGGGAGTTTTGCTACTGACTTCAGTGGAAACAGAATCAGCCTTTCCCAATAAGTCAAGTTCTCCTATCCCTCAATCATTTTCATTGCTCACGTTGAATTCCTTGCATTTTATATATGCCCAGAGCTGAGTATTCCAGCTGTCTCCATTGCCGTATAAAGAGAGATCTGATGACTCAGAGTATGCAGCCTAATGTGCAATAATGATTTTTTGCCACATTGCATTGTATTTAATATTTAAATTTACTTCCATTGCCATGCATTGGTTTGCCCCATCGCTCTATACTGAGAATTTCAACAAGGATTATATGGCTCTATGAGGATTCACTTAACAGAAGTTCTTTGGTCAGGTGAAATAGAGAGCAATGTAAAATAGCTTTGGCAGGCATGGGTTGCAAGCATGAGCTGTAATAAATTATTCTGTTGGAAAGCTACACGGTCAACCTTGGTTAATGCAATATTTGACCTATTCCATTTCTTTTCTTCTGAACAGTACAATTGTCTTAATTAGCAGTCCCTGTTGGCGTGAAGACCATGCCAAGAAGTTGACAATCCCGCTTACTGGTCCTGGAACACACTGTGGCAGGAGACAGATTTTGTGAGTTTCTTTAACAATGAACATTGTAAACATACATAATATAGTTGCGGAAAAGGCTAATATCAATCTGTGGCATATTAACAAAAGAGTCATATGTCAGACACAGGAGGTAATTGTCTCTCTCTACTCAGCACTGACGAGGCCTCAGCGGCAGTCCTGTGTTCAGTCCTGGGCGCCGCACTTTAGGAAAGAAGTGGGCAAACTGGGGAGAGGAGAACAACAAAAATGATAAGTCAGGTTTAGAGAAACCTGGCCTATAGGGAAAGGTTAAAAAATCTGGACATGCTGAGTCTTGAGACAAGAAGGTTGAGGAGGGACCTGATAACACATTTGAAGACTGTTAAGGGCTGTTCTCTAGATCTGCTGAAAGTAGGACAAGAAGTCATGGGCTTACTTGGCAGCAAGGGAGATTTAGGTTCAAATCCCCATCATGGGAGGTTTTTAAGAAAGAGGTTGGACGAACATCTGTTGGGGCTGGTCTAGATTTCCTTGGTCCTGCCTCAGCACAGGGGGCTTGTAGCGGGCTGACGACTCCCCGGCATGGCACCTCCTGCTGGTCATCTTGGGAATTAGCTCTTCCAGCTTGGCACGCCCTCTGCAGGCTGGTGGTTTGCCTGCCGCTGGCCCCATGTCCCTCTCGGACCCCCGTGCCTCCTCCCCCTGGGGTGCTGCCCCCTGGCAGTGTCCCCACTCTCTGGGTCTCCCCTCCCTGGGGAACCCCCAACCCTCTAAACCCACCTTACCTCAGTGGCTACTGCCAGTCATCATCCAGCCCCTGCTCACTGGGGCAGACTGCAGTGTAATGGCCATTCATCATTGGCAAGGGGTTAGGACCTGCTGCCTTTGCCTATCCCCAGGCTGCCCCTCTGCAGCCCCAGTACCTTTCTGTGCCTTTACCAAGGCCTGAAGCCTGGGGGTTTACCAGGCTAGAGCTCCCCAGCTCTCTTTGCCCTTCCCCAGCACTGCTCCACTTAAGGTATCTCACTCCCAGGCAGCTAGCTCTTCCCACTGCAGGGCTATAGTGAGACTCCTTCAGCTCCTGGCCCTCAGCCCTCTTATAAGAGCCAGCTGGGCCCTAATTAAGATGGCCACAGCTGTGGCTGCTATTCCAATCAGCCCAGCTTGGCTGTTTTAATTCCTTTTCCCCACCTGCAGCCCTCTCCAGGGCTGCTTTAACCCCTTCAGGGCTGGAGCGGGGTAACCACCCCGCTACAGGGCTGCACTTGGTGACCACTCGAGATCCCCTCCCACCCTACATTTCTATAATTTTAAGTATTAAGACATTTTCTAAAACATAGTATTAAGGCAAATGTGAGTCATCTGTCTGTCGTAACAGAGCCGGGAAGACTCTGGAGTGAACGAAATGTATCAAAATGGCAAATTCATTAAGCAATTCACACTTACTTTACCCTACCATGATTATTAGGCTTATATACCATTCCGGTTGTGCCACTTAAACAGGTTAGGTGATCCATTTATCTGTTGCTTAGAGACATTAAAGTATATTGCGTTGAATCTGTTCCCTGGCAGTCATCCCAGGAAGTGTGTGTGCTGTTTATCAGGGGGCCTATTTAGTCTATTCCAATGTAGTTGCTTGCAAAGTCTCTATATTTTTCAAAGCAAGTCAGTCAATGCTATAAAAAATGCTTCCTCATGAAAAAAATCCTATTGTACATAACCAGCATGAAAAACCCAGTACTCATTAGCAACAATAGTATAGCCAGGGTGGGCAACCCACCAGCCATGGACAGCCCTTTAATGACAGGTAACATGTGTGCATCCTTGGGGTTATAAGGAAAAATTCAATAAGAAGTTGGTGTGTGAATGGGTGGATGGATAGGGGAAGGTAGAATAGAGAGGAATCCTATTTGTGTTCCATTGATCAAACCTCTCCCCCTCCCATGACAACTCATCCCATTTCACTGTCCTCTCTCTGATATCCCTTCCTGGTGACTACTGAATTCCTTTCGCTCCCCTGTTCCATTTCACTTTCTTCTGTTGGATATGTCCCTTCTGCCTCTTCCTCTGTTTCATCTGTAACTTCATCCAACCACAATGAAGAGGCAGTGAACCAGTTGATATTTGAATTAACATTAGGTTAACACACCACTGAGTTAACACACCACTGAGCTGTTGCTTGAAGCTGATTACAACCTTGAGCAGTAGGTCATCCAGTGAAGAATGTCCAGTGTTGCCAATTTGTGTGATTTTATCTCAAGTCTCACAATATCTGGGGGGGGTTCTTATAATCCCAGCTCCTGGATTCATGTGATTATATGAGAATCTCAACTTTCATTCTTTAAAGTTGCCCTTCTAGCCCTAGTGGTGGCAGGAAAAGGCTTGAAAATGTGAACCATAAAAGTTCAAAAACCAGAAGCCAAATACAAAGAGCCACAAATTTCATTTCATTACATTCATTTATAAAATCTCAAGATTTTGAAGCCAGTCTCAGGATATTCGGAAGCCTGACACATGATTTTTGAATGCTTGGGACTGGCAATATGGTTAGTCATGTCTCATTTATGTCATGTGTACATCAACCTATTCCATGGGTGAGTAATCCAGGCCAAGATTTAAGCAGACCCTGTGTGGCCACACTGTCCAGCACACACTATGTTCCACAGTCTGTGAGCTACAGAACCTGGGTAACTGAGGGGCTGGTGTGTGTGTGTGTGTGTGTGTGTGTGTGTGTGTGCGCCCAGCATGCTAAGTAAAATACCCCGGTTGGGTTCACTGTGCCTGAGTCCTGCCTTTTGTCCGTCACAAGGGGCACGGTCATGTGGAAGATTCACTTCAAAACCGTAAGGGCTAGAAATACAAATTGAGAATGGCTTCATGGTATCACCTAGAATAAGCCTCAATGATTAGGCCCCTGTTGTGTTAGATGCTGTACGGACAGTGAGAGACAGTCCCTGCAATCTAGTCAGACCTGACAGACTAAGGTGAGAAGGGAAACAGAGGCACGGGGTGGTGAAGTGACTTGCTTAAGGTCAAACACCCGGTCAGTGCCAGGAACAGAAACCAGATCTCCAGACGTCCAGCCCAGTGCCTTATCCGTTACACTATACTGCCTTCCTTCTGGTCCATTTCTATTTATGGAGAGCCCTGACTGCAGGGGAGAAAAAACATTGCAGAAAAGAAATGGGGTTTGATTTAACTCTTCGAGGAGGTTGTCTGAAGAACTACGAAAAGTGCATTTCCGACTGCATCCTTTTAATCATAAGCATATTTTTAGACGGTAGCTAGATTGGCAACTTTTTGCAGTAAAGACCATGTCTTTTTATGTAACTTACTGGGTACATTTACAGAGCTCTATTAATTAGCAACAACATTTTCTGCTTAGAGTGAAATGTCTCCGACAACACTCCCTCACTGTTCAGTTGCAGATGGCTGCGTACAGCAACTGAATAAGTGGAAATACCTAGCATTATCTGGAGCCCAGGTTGCTTCTTGACAAATGTTTGAATCGGAGATTAGAAAAATGGCCCAGGATCCCTGGGATTAGCTGGTCATCTTTAGCCACAGAGGTGACCTATAGAATTAAAGGCCCGCCTCTTCGCTGCACATGTTGTCAGCAACCCATTCCAGGTCTTGGACTGATCATGCTGCAGCTCAGTGAAATAGAATGAGTAAAGGAATCACTTTCTGACGATATTAATAAGCACTTAGCTTTCTCAGAAGAGTTACATGGAGGATACTGCCCTGTAGACTGCAAATGGATAGGAGTCTGTCCAGGCTCATACAGGTCATAATATTGGATGCAGACATATTCTCATACCTTATTTGTGTAAAAAGAATAAACAGATCTAGCCAGCCACGTATCTATACTTGTATATATCATTTATTTTCAGGCACTGCTGGTCTGAAATACAGACCTGAAAGAAAGACAGAATTGCTTTTAATTGTTTGTTTGCAGCAGGAAAGATGGGGTCAGCTCTGGCAGAATCAGTTGTCTGGCACATGCAAGGCCATGAGTTGAGCTGCGTGACTCACAAATTTTTCAGTTCAGTGGCTGAAGTGTAAGATCAAATCAAATCCATCATTCTGAGTCAACCGGAAACAAAATAGTTTGAAATATTTTGGCAAACCAAACAAGTTTAAAACGATAGTTTTGGGGCAAACAAAATCTTTTGTTCCACCCGAAACAACAGGTTGCATTTAATTTTTGAGGTCTTTTTACCTTTTTCATTGTATTAAATTCAACCAAAACAAAGTTCAAAATGAAAAGTCATTTCAAATTGAAACGTCAAATCATTTTGTTTTGAAAATGAAACCTTTCCACTTTTACTGATTTTATTTTTAACCAAAACAATTCTGTGAATTTGACACAAATTCATGAAATGTTTCAGTCTACCCGAATCTGCATTTTGGGGGCAAAAAAAGAAGTGTTGTCTGAAAACTTTCACCCAGCTGTAGCCATGACCAAATGGGTATGGCTCCATGACTCTGCTTTTCTTTAAAGTGCCTTCAAACCCAGGCCTTGTCCACTTGGGCTGGTGATTTCAACATAGGATGATTGATTGTGTTACAGGCTGCTGGGTCTATTACAAAATACCTTTTCCATCTGGAAGCATTATTTTACCCATAGGGGATTGTTCATCAATTTCTGGATTAAGCATGAAGCCCAAATCCTCTACTGAAGCAATGTGTGATCTAATGGCGTTTCGTCCTTGCTTGTGCTTCATTCCCAGTGAGCTACAGTGTGGTATTTTATAGCCATCACCCTGTTAGGGGGGTGTAGAAACAGACAGCCCCATGGGAAGCTCTGGGAGGCACCATGCCCCAGGAACACCTATGACTTCCAAGAGCCGCTAGGAAAAGCAACAGCCTTAATGAGAAAAGGAGTACTTGTGGCACCTTAGAGACTAACCAATTTATTTGAGCATGAGCTTTCGTGAGCTACAGCTCACTTCATCAGATGTATGAAGTGAGCTGTAGCTCACGAAAGCTCATGCTCAAATAAATTGGTTAGTCTCTAAGGTGCCACAAGTACTCCTTTTCTTTTTGCGAATACAGACTAACACGGCTGTTCCTCTGAAGCCTTAATGAGGAGCAGCATGCCTCCCCTTGCACCTAGCCATCTTCTTTGGTCAGTAACGGTGGATGGGGTCATGGCCCCACCTCTTTTGGGTAACAACAGCAGCATGGAGCTGGGCATTCACTCTCAAACCACAAGCAGTGCAACTGGGACCAGGCAATGCATGGGGGCAGAGGCACGCACAGGAATAAAAATTTCGCTGTTTTTGGAAGGGCATTTTCTGTGCCCCTCGCAGCTGGGGGGGGCTGGCTCTCCCCTGCCCTCACAGCCCCATGGCTGGGGGAACTGGCTGTCCCCTACCCCACCGCCCTCCAATGGTCAGAGGAGCTGGCTCTTCCCACCACGGCCGTGGGGCCAGTGAAGCTCACTCTCCCACCCCAGCTCCAGAGGAGTTCTCTGCCTCCACTGCTTGGGGGGGGCATGCCCCTGCTTGCCCCCCCCCCCCCGTCACACTCCCCTGCATGGGAGCAGAACAGGGAGGACACGGGCCCACCTAGGGAACAAATCGGGCCCAAAGAAGGTGGTATAAAATCTGCAGAGCATGGTATAAAATCTGTTTTGATCAAACTCATGTATGACAAGCCCCCTCTTGCCCTCCATCTCATCTCTATTCACCTCACCTGGTGTTAATTCTATAGGACAGATCTGTGACTAAATCTGAACAGCTAATCCCTAACCATTTTAAGATATGTCTACACTGTAGAGTGAGTCCTGGTCTGTGAGACCCAGACTTGTGGAGTTGGGTGTTTCCAAGGCCGTGCTGGAGCATCCACACTGTGTTGTAAACCGGACCTTACGGTTGCTCGACCCAGGTCTCACAGTTCTTCTAACATGTTGATAAGTTCACTGTTCCAACCTTCTGACTCAGGTCTGCAGCTTGAGTGGTGTCCACACTGCAGAATGTGAAGCGGTGTCGACACTACTTGGACCTGAGTCCCATTGGGACTGGGGCCTGAGTCACCCCTTGGCAGGGTCCTAGCACCAGGTCTTGAGTGCTTGCTGACCCAAGGCAGATTGCTATGTGTGTGGACAGAAGGGGGCTTGGGCTCAAACCGGAGACAGAGCCCAGGCTTAGTATGCAGGGTAGACATATACTTCAGTATTTATATGGCCCCCGTGACTATAGTATCTGAGCATCTCTCAAACTTTTAATAGATTTATCCTGCTGGAGACAAGGAAGTGCTTTTATTCTCATTATACAGATGAGGAATTGGGGCCCAGCAAGACTAAGTAACTTGTCTAAGTTCCCACAATAAGGCTTTGCCAAAGCAGGGAACCTCCACCCTCCCAAATCCAACTGGATCATCTTTGTCATCTGTACCCAGCATTATAGGTAAGGCAGAGTTCTCCCAGACCCTGGTGAATTGTGGGCACCGAAGCCCAGCCTGACTTGCCCAGGTAACCCACTGCACAACCTAAAGTCTGACTGCCAAATATTCCAATTACAAAACAAACCAACAGGCTGAAAATTTTGGGGTGAAACTTCTGGCCAATGCTTATAAATACACTGGCAGGAATCAGTGCTGGGCTAGGAATAAATCCCTCACTAAGGCAGGGGCTGCATTTCTAATGAATAGTGAATGGCTTGACCAGCCACACTTGGTCCTTTTGTTCTGTTTTTCAGGATGTAACATTTTCAATCCGTTTGCTAGATCAGTTCTAAATATTAAGCACTGCATGTAAAGATGGCTATTGACAAGCCTGGACATCTCCTAGAAATAAATTACCGTGATGGTCTGTGATTGCAAAGTAGCCCTTAGGGTACATTATGTTCAGTGAGAATAGCGTATTGATTGCATGTCTTGAAATGAGCTTGGCTCTTTGATGTCAACAACAGCCAAATAAACTAGGATTCTCCCACCTAGTTCATTACCTGCAGGATGTTTTTGTCTACACTGCACTCGTCAAAGAGCAGCCAGTTACAAATCTCCTTTTCTGATTACCACTTGGACTTCCAAATCGTGGATTGCATCAGTGACATAGACTTATTTTGGGCTGGTGCTGGTTAGATTGGCTGATAGAGTGACATTGACTCCCTTGTCTAGGGAAGCTGCATATACCTTCCTCCAAGACTGGGGAAACAAAGCAGTGGGGACCAGCAGTGGGGGGGGGGGGAAATCCCATAATGAATCAGGTGGACAAGGAGCATAATCCAAGAAAGCAGGAAACAGTCATAGAATGAAGGGCATTGGGAGGTCTCTGACATACGGAGTATGTGCGATTGCACAGGACATTACCACAAGCCATGCCTTACTGTCATGCACACCTGATTAGTGGCTGCTTTCCTGTCAAGCTGGCCCTCCCACTAGGTTGTTTTTTTCAGACCTTCTCATAAACAGAAGCACTGCTCTGATGAAGAGCTGAGCAGTGCTAACACACATGGACCGAGGAGCGAAACCTAATGTGGAAAAGTGGGGAGGGAGACAAATTATGATCGATGAATCCTTTGGCTGAAAGCCAGTCTGCTCATCTCTCCATAGCCAGAACCAAAGTGAGACAGGTGCTCTGGTTCCGACCCCTTAAACAGAGAGGGAGCAACATCCATTTTGTTTTATTTGATGCTCTTCTTGGCATCTCGTTGGTCCCTGGAGGAAGGCAAAAAGACACAAATCTCTTTCAAATGGGGAGAAAACTCCCTGATGAGCAGAGTCTGTCGGCACTGTCTAGCCTGCAAGTCATTATTTTCCCTGTCAGAGAATGGCCTTCAAATGCTAAATTATTTCATTGATATAGAAAACTGTGATGAGCTCTGTAATGATGAGCCACTTAGGGGGAACCAGAGGACAGCCTGTTACTACTTGAAAGGGGAATTATGGGGAGGAGCTATAAATTTCCCACTCGCCTCCTGGAGCTCAGTGCTGGTACTTCCTTGGTACATTTCCGAGTAGAGTGGAGCTATTTTATTACTTATTCATTTATTTTTCTGTTTTCTTTTAATGACCTGATTTATTGTAATTGGTGAGCTTCTCACAGCATCTGGCGGCTTTTGCTTACTAGCAGCTTCGTCAAAGTAAAGTGCCCCCCCCCCTTTATGGTAAATGCACATTGTGGCAGGATCTACATCCTGTGAGCCATTCTATTGTCTGTAGATACTCTGCATTAGAGAAAGATGCCACACACTGCATGCTTTTGGTGTCAGAGGTGTCAGGTGTCAGCACCTATTTACTATCCTGCATCACTGGGCATGGCCTCTCCAGGTGAAAGTGACAAGTAATGCTGGCAGTAGATGGTAAACCCTGGGATACAGCACATCATGCCAACCCCAAAATCACACCAGGCATTGCCACGGATGTAGGTTTGTTTTGCCTTTAGGTCCTGGTGAACGGTGTGAAACTGATACTTCTTGTCAATCACAGGACAGGTACAGACCAGTCAGCAGCACCCATGCAAGCTTCCCCAATCCACCTTGCCAATGGTCCCTAGACCCTTGATTTGGCAGAACCACGACAGTTTGGTCTCCATGTCCCATTCAATTCTTGGCCTCTCTTCTGAGCTTGCCAATAAGGGTACAGATTAGTGCCGATGGTTCCGGGAGCCATCATCCAAGTGCATTTGTATCAAGGAAGACTTTGGTTCCTTTGCTAACAATTGATGTCTCATCACAGAAGATAGTTTCATGGAATGAAGCCAATCATCTCACAGGCTTAAAAAAGCCACACACCTGGAATTTCTCTCAAGCGGTCTTCAACCCTTTGACACCACTCAGTGCATCACATCCCCCTTCACATCTTTAGAGAGAAAAGGGAGTGAAAATAGACATGAAAGGGGAAAAAAGGTTGCTTAGAGTGAAGAGAGTGGAGATGAAGAGAGAAAACAAGGAATGAAAAATGCATGAATACAGAGTTCAATGGGTGATTTAATGAGCTATCAATTGAGGAAGCAGATGGCAAGATGACCCTCTGGCCCAAAGGTCAAATTTCTGAAATAGATGTTGGGTTTTCTCTGGCTCACCAGCAGTGAAGCTTCAGAAATGAATAGGATCCATCGATCTGCTTACTCCTGCCTCCAGTGAACATCCAAGAGGATTGGAATAAATTGGGTAATCTGGACGTTTAACACAATGATTCTTTCAAAATCTCATTAAGATGATTGAAAGGTCCTTCATGAGACAGCCCCACAGCTAGCACAATGGCACGTTATGGTCTGGATTCTCTTAGCACCGGTCACAACATGCAAAAAGGGTGAAGGAACTGGACACCATCACTGGCATGAGAGAACATTCTGGTTTAGATGTGCTGCTTGCATGCAGGCGGAGTATCAGGGTAGACAGAGAGTGAGGAGCTGACATGCTAAGGGTCTGCTCAGTTACACCTTCCCTCCAGTGTCATAGGCCCATTAAAGACCTGAAGCCAGCATTGGAATTTAAAGCTGCCTGTCGTGTCTTACTTTGAAAATTTGGCTTTGAACGTTCAACTAAAAGCAACAAAATGCCAGTTTCCCTCCTTCTCTTGCTGCATAGGCCCTCCCCTATTGTGTCAAGGTATTGCAAGGCTCTCGGAACACGGCTGATACCACACTGTTTACCCAACATGGGGTCAGACACGGTCACAGTGGGCTGAGCAGAAGTAGCACTTTCCGCCTTCCATTTGACAGCCTGAATTTCAGAAACTGAACTCCACTTTTGCCTGCACTGTTGTGTGCACCCATCTGAGGCACCTGCATGCTCCATTGACAGGCAACCCATCTGCTGAAAGAAAGAGAGAGAGAAAAAGCGAAGATTGAAAGGAAAGGAAAATGGAGAGTGGGAGAGAGAGAGTAAAAGGAGGGTAAAAAAGGAGAAGTGAACTGAGTTCCAATTTTCAACTGGCACATGCTGCCTGTTTTGAATGCAATTTTAAATGCAGGCACACAGCTTAAATGCAGGCACCAATCAGATGAATTATGCCTCTGCCAACTTAACTGCAAGCACAAGTCAGAGAATTATTTTTATTCACAATCAATTTTGCAAGAATAAAACCCTTCCATCATTTTGCAGGTGCGGATTGTTCCCAACTGGAGTCTTTGGAAATTGTAGCCCTTGAAAATCCATCCCTTCATGAGCTGTTGGCTGGAGGGCTAGAGGGGAAGCTGGCAGATGCTTGTGGTTTCAGTTCACAGGGGGGCTTGCAAACTTTTTCTTTGTTTTTGACCTGTGCTAAATTTGCACCTCCTAATATGGCACTGAGTTTTGGCTTTGAAAGAACCTGAAATTTACAGCACACCACCATCAGAACTGGTCAGTTTTTCACCCCTTCAGTGGGAAGGATAAATCAGTTAATTAGTTCCCTCAAAACTGGGCGGAAGTCCGCTGGGAAAGTTTGCAACTCTCAGCTGACCTTTCAGTGATGTTGAACTATGGTTTACATTTGTAATGAAACCCTAACCCTCCCTGTGCACATTTCACAATGCTCTCCGAATCTAAGCTGTCCCAAGGCAGCTATTGTCACCACCATCTTAACCCTTGTCTCTGCTCTGACGATGTCTGTCCTATTGCTGTGGAACTCGAGTCTGGCCATCTGTCTTGGTTTCAGACTGTCTCCCCGTCAGCCAGCACTGCAAGCAGAACATTTTGTGTTTGTCTGTCTGGACAAGAGAGCTAGATGGGAGTTGATAGCACATGCCAGGCTTATGAAGGTGATAAAATGCAATTGATTTGGGCATCACAACAGCTTTCCCCTTCCTTAAACAAATGAATTTTGTTTCTTAATCTGAATAAAGCTGAGCTGTACTAGTGTGGGTTGCAGGAAGCAAAACCTGGCTCTGACAAAGGATGTGCCAGGGATAAAACGTGTGTCAAACCTTTATTTTAACTTGTATCATAATAGTAACATAGGGTATTCAAAAGAATGGGTCAGAACAGTTTTAAATAGTTTTAAATCAAAAAGAGTCTGTAGGTTTTGTCGTATCCAAGTATCAGACCATCCTTTCTCCTCCTTCAGTCCCTTCCGTCACTCACTACACACCTTCCAGCTTCTGCAACAAATGAGGCCAGGGTCTTACAGACAAAGTCTCCTTCGCTAGGCACCGCTGATTCATCTCTGGAGCAGGTCCACCTTCTACACTGAATGAAGTCTGTGCTCTGTGGGAAAAATAATCTGTAGTCAGATAATCAATGACCGTGTCATAATGCGTACACACAAGAGGGCCAAATTAAAGTTGCACAGGATTTAGTCTAGACTTAGTCATTCAATTTCAATGACATCCAATCTGTCTGTATGTCAGTCTCAGCAGAAGGGTAGCTAGAGGGCAATGGAAAACAGGTGCATTAAGTTTATATACCTGGTATCAGCTTGGCCACGCATACAGGATAGGTTGGAGGGTTTTTCAGTGCACACCTGTAGGGACCATTTTGCCTCGGGAGCATTGCCACTCTGGGGGCAATGAGCAGGGGCAATGAGCAGCATCTGTTGTCCCGATACCTCTCCATGTCACTACAAAGCAAATGCCTCGTTAGGAAAGAGAGGTTTTCTTTCAATGCAGAGGTCTTTAGTGATGGGGGAGGAGAAGTGCAGAAGGCAAACGGTATAAGCATCTGCCTCTAAAGTTCTTCTGCACGCTGCCTGCCTGCCTGCCTTTACAGAAATGCAATGAGAAAGAACAACTAACCAGATCACACAGAAAGACTTAGACAGTCCTTATTTGGTAAAACAGCAGGGCTTAGAACATTCAGGTGTCTCTTCATCATGTTCTTTTCCTCTATGATGAACACACCAACACCACAGGACACCAATTCAAAATGACCATGCACGGCTCACACTGTGGATAAGCTCCCACAGGGATAGCTCAGTGGTTTGAGCATTGGCCTGCTAAACCCAGGGATGTGAGTTCAAACCTTGAGGGGGCCATTTAGGGGATCTGGGGCTAAAATTGGGGATTGGTCCTGCTTTGAGCAGTGGGCTGGATTACATGGCCTCCTGAGGTACCTTCCAGCCCTGATATTCTATGACCCAGTGAACTGGCTACCTGTCAGCCTACAAACTCTCCTCTGACTTTCAGCAACAGCTAATTGGGCTCTCTTCTGCCTCCACTGACAGGCCAAATATGTTCAGAGAGCAGACAGTGATGTGAGCAAAAGCCAGGCTGGAGACACTTGAAGTATTTTCAGACTTTCACTTTTGTGCATAGCACACAGAAAATAAAATAACCCCTTTGTATAAACCAAGTCAGAGAACTAATTCCAAGGGCACAAAGTAAACTCTTATGATGAGATAGAGAGTTATGTAATTTCTATGGACATGGATGCAAATTCATCCTTTGTGTATTTCTATTCCTGCTGATGAAGTGACACTAAGGATAAATACAGTCAAATTGATTAATTTTCTAAGTGTGTGAGTCTAAATTGCTGCTGATAAGTTGGTGTGCAAATCTGTTCCACCTGCAATCAGGAAGCTGCATGCACAAGTACTGGTGGGCACTACTGTTGTCCATTTGCATTAACAGTTGTCTATTTGGATGTGCAAAATTGGGATTTGGAGGTTTATCTTGGCTAGTCACATTTCATCCCTCCTTAGATATGTTTTCCATCTGTGACTGACCCTTTGAACAGTAAATTCAGTGGTACGTATCTCTGAAATACGCCTTATACTCCATTTCTGTTTCTCTGCGCCAGATCTAGAAAGTAGTTTCCAAACACTGCATTTTCACTGAGCAGTTTAAATCGCATAATACATTGCCTGAATCCAAGCCCATGCCTCTAACTGGATCTTGGATTTAAGGTCTGTTGCCTAAAATGAACACTATTGCAGACAGTGAATGCTATAGCTAATAGAAATTATTATAATTGTTTAGCTAGTAACTGTTATACATTTTTGTCTGGACTTTAATTGGGGAAGGGGGAAAGAAAGCGGACATCATATAAATGGAAGAAGAGGAGACAGAAGAGGAGGAGCATTGTGACACCTGATTCTGATCTCTCATCTTGTAAATAAGGAGTGACTCCACTGAGGTGAATGGAATCACACCAGTGTGAAAAGAGTGTGAGTGAGGTCTTGTCTACACAGGAACATCCAGGAAAGTTAATTGAAATTAACCAAATGAAGTGGATCAGTTAAACTACATTAAACCCATGTGTGAATACCCTCATTCAGAATTAAAGTGGCATTAATTCAGTTCACTTTAATTCAATTCAAAAGTGAATTAAGCTAAACCTAATAAGGCAACTTTAATTCTGAATAACAGCTGTCCACAGAGGGATTTAATGTGATCTAACTAATATACTACAAATTTGCATCTTTGGTTAATTCATATTATCTTTCCTAGATATCCCTGTGTAGACAAGGCCCCAAGGCTCCCTTTCTCTTCCTTTTTCTACCACTTGAAAACCCCAAGATGGTTCAGTTCCTTGTAGGATTGCCAACCCTCCAGGACTGGTCTGGAGTCTCCAAGAATTAAAGATTAATCTTTAATTAAAGATTATGTCATGTGATGAAATCTCAAGGAATACATCCAACCAAAATTGGCAACCCTAGTTCCTTGGGGGCAGGGATCAATATTTTATTCTATGTTTGTACCATGCGTAGCACAATAGGGTCCTGGTCCATGATGTGCTATCCTAAAACAAAAAAATAATCAATCATCTTCTTCTTGCCCACTTTTCATCTCTTCTCCTCTTCCTCAGGACTGGGATGGTCAAGTTCTTATGATGTTTTTTCAGGGAATTCTGATGATCTTCCTAACCCTAGGAAATTTTTCCAGGAAGTTTAATTGCCCACTGAATACTCAACCTTGTGACTTAGACTGGGCACTCGTTTGCATGTAAACATTTTATGTGGCACCTCCATGCTTGTCTATGCTAAGCACTTTTGCATCACAGTAGATAAATCAGTTTATCCCCATTGGCGTAAGCCCCAAATTTCCAAATTAAAGTAACATTGTAAATCTTTGTAGCAGGATAACGCATCTATATTAGGGGGCTGCAGAGGTGTAACTACAGCAAGCAATAGTTATACCAGAGTATATTTTTTAACATAGGCAAAGCCCTTGCTAGTTTTCATAGATTACATAGTTTATAAAGCCAGAAGCAAGTATTGTGAGCTTCTAGTCTAAGCTCCTGCATAACACAGGCCAAAAGACTTCCCCAAATTAATTCCTGTTGACTAGAGCAAATTCTTTAGGAAAAAAAATCCAATTGTCATTCAAAAATTGTGAGTAATGGAGAATCTATTATAGCTCTTGATGAGTTCTTCCAATGATTAATTACACTCACTATTCAACATTTGTGCTTTTTTTTTCTAGTCTAAAATTATCTAGCTTCAACTGCCAGCCATTGGATCTTTCTAAACTTTTGTTTCCAAGACTGAAGAGCTCGCTGTTATCAAATTTCTCTTCCCCAAGAAGGCTCTTATAGACTGTGATCCAGTCATCCTTTAGCCTTCTCTTCAAGAAGCTAAATAGATTGAGTTCCTTAAGTCTTTTACTAGAAGGCATGTTTTCCAGTCTGTTAATCATAGAATCATAGAATCATAGAATATAAGGGTTGGAAGGGACCCCAGAAGGTCATCTAGTCCAACCCCCTGCTCAAAGCAGGACCAATTCCCAGTTAAATCATCCCAGCCAGGGCTTTGTCAAGCCTGACCTTAAAAACCTCCAAGGAAGGAGATTCTACCACCTCCCTAGGTAACGCATTCCAGTGTTTCACCACCCTCATAGTGAAAAAGTTTTTCCTAATATCCAATCTAAACCTCCCCCACTGCAGCTTGAGACCATTACTCCTCGTTCTGTCATCTGATACCATTGAGAACAGTCTAGAGCCATCCTCTTTGGAACCCCCTTTCAGGTAGTTGAAAACAGCTATCAAATCCCCCCTCATTCTTCTCTTCTGCAGGCTAAACAATCCCAGCTCCCTCAGCCTCTCCTCATAACTCATGTGTTCCAGACCCCTAATCATTTTTGTTGCCCTTCGCTGGACTCTCTCCAATTTATCCACATCCTTCTTGAAGTGTGGGGCCCAAAACTGGACACAGTACTCCAGATGAGGCCTCACCAATGTCGAATAGAGGGGAACGATCACGTCCCTCGATCTGCTCGCTATGCCCCTACTTATACATCCCAAAATGCCATTGGCCTTCTTGGCAACAAGGGCACACTGCTGACTCATATCCAGCTTCTCGTCCACTGTCACCCCTAGGTCCTTTTCCGCAGAACTGCTGCCTAGCCATTCGGTCCCTAGTCTGTAGCTGTGCATTGGGTTCTTCCGTCCTAAGTGCAGGACCCTGCACTTATCCTTATTGAACCTCATCAGATTTCTTTTGGCCCAATCCTCCAATCATTCTCACGACTCTTCTCTGAACCCTCTCCAATTTAAGTTCAGTTTAGTTCAGTCTCAATGGCTGCCTAGATTGCTGCCAGGAAATGAATCTTCTTTTCCCCAAGTGTACTCTTTATTTGTTTCTTCATGACCTTGAGCTTCTGTGTTCAGCAGAGAAATAAAAAGTTGCCTTCAGGATTTCTACATGGTGCATCGAACTTCAATATCTGCCACAAAGACAATTACCCCAGATGGCTTTAAGGCGTTACCTTCATGTCTACAATATAACACTGCAGTGCACATTCGTGATGCCATTCGTGCTCAGTTACTGGAATGCACTCGAACTTTGTCACGTCAGGAAAGTGCAAATATAAGAAACATGCACAAAAACAGGTGCCCGACTGGAGTTAAACCTGCTCTCTGATATGTGGGGGCAATTCCTGGCTCATGTAAACATGCACGACATTTGTCTGAGCCCAAGTCTGCAAGAAATGGTGGCATCATCCCACTGCCCACAGGTGTTAGCAGACACCTTGCCTCGGAGATTCACATGATTAAAACACTTTTTGAACTGGCATCAGAAAAAAGGACAGGCAATTTGGGTCTGGCTGGTCCATTTTTATTACATTAAAGGCCTTTTTCATTCACAGGGGTGTAAATCAGCGGCAACACCATGCACATCAATGGTGTTACACCAGAATAAAATCAATTGAAGAAGAATGAGTTATTGCTTTTACACAGACATGCAAGTAAAGGGAATTAATATTTTTACATTGAGGGGCAGTTATGATGCGTTCTACCCCCCAGAAGGGACCCTCCTTCATGTTGCATGGGCTTCTCTCTCTGATGAAGGCTTTTGCTGTGTTTCCATGCCAGGGCCAGATCACTAGGTGGTGTGAATCAGCTGAGATTCACTGTAGTCAATTTATAGCAGCTGAACATCGGGCAGAGCGTCTCACTGAGAGAGCTGTAATGTGTCTATTGCCCTCACATCTGGACACCTTAGACCAGAGAGAACTGCCAAGTGACTGCTTCCGAGTGAGACATAGTTAAAATCTCCCACATTAGAACAGTCGCAGCCTGACAGCTCTGGTGCTGCTTGTGCATTTCAACATCCCTTTCATTCCTAAAAAGAAGTGCCCTGTTGTATCGTCTGGGGTTTTGGGGGGGGGGTGGATTTTTTTTTTTTGGTCTTTTTCCCCAGCATCAAGGTTGTTTGTTATTTAAATAGCCCAGTGCAGATATAATCATTTTTTTTCCAATGTGATAAATGTTATTGATCAAACACCACCACCACCAAATAGATCTGATTGCAAGGACCGGTAACGTCAGCATAGCTTAGAAACCCTCCTCCAACTCAGCTTAAAGAGAGAAAAGACTCAACGGTGGAAGGCAGCAGGTGCTGGAGAAAACAGCAAGATCCCCTGTCTTATGCAGGTAAGAGGAGCATACAGCTTTAGCTTTGTATGTTAAAGATTCTAGCTTGGGCATGTCTTTTATTATTGTTGTGTACTGGCAAAATGCAGTTGGCGTCTGGCACTTGTTTTGGCAAAGCCTGCAGGCTAGTTGGTGAACCTTTGCTCTTAGTGGATTTGTTTCTCTGCAGAGGAATTTTTGAAAGTGCCTAGGACAAATCATAGCAACAGAGACAGCGCCGGATAGAAACATGTAAATAGAAGGAACTGTTCCTGCTGTGACTATAAGCTGTTCATTTGTTTGCAGGTGCTTCTTTTTCTTTCTTCTGTATAAATATTGAACTTTGGGGACCAGAAGTTTCAGGCATCTCTCTGTGTGCTGAGTCTCACATATTATAATATTGCTATTTTTCATAGGGATGTTCTTGCAATTGAATAAGGTCCTAAATGACTCTGGGGCTAAAATTAGCCACACTTGAGGTCTTTTCCTTTTCAAAAATGCCCATTCAATCACACTGGTCTTTTTTTCTTTTTTCAGGGGCTTTAGGAAGTGACAGGGATGCATGCAGTGGCCAGACTCCAGCTGGACTGGGCTAGAAAGCAGACTTCTCATTATCGGTGAATTCGCTGGTGGTGAAAAGATTCTGGAAGCCCCTTGACCTGGAGGAACATACTAACTAAAAACTAAAATGCTCCTGCTCTCTGGTGTCGAAAAGCAAGCGGCTGCCAGTGTGAGTAAAGACAGCAGAACTTCCCATGAATCCTCAGCCTGTTGTAAATAGTTTGCTGGGCACAAAGCTCGCCCCACCTGCAGTGTTTTGCTCCCGTCTAACCGAAGAGGGATCTTTGCTCCAGCCAATTCATCTGGAGCTGCCCTGACTTTTCTAGCACCGCAAAGCTACTACTCAGACTGATGTGCATAAGATTGCAGAGCTCTTGTGTGTTTTATTTCCCTCTCTCATTTTGTCTGAGGAACCCCAGATTTCACCAGCGGGGGGGGGGGGTTTAATGGCATCTTTTTGCCACTGCTGAGCTAAAAATTTGAACTTTTACAAGGGAACTAGACATCCAATTCCAGCCACGGTTCCTACCTTCCTTCAGAAAATAACCAGTGTCCAACTGAAATGTGAGCCTCTTTTCACCATCAATGTGGAGCTCTCCCTGTCAAGCTGTAAAGATCTGCAATGAAATCTGAATACAGTTCATTATCCCTGAAAGCAGGCATGGAAAATAATTTCAGGGTAAGCAATCTGAACACCACCTGCAATGATACAAGTGATGGCAGGTACTTGGACAATGGCACAAGGTCCAACTTCACCTTCCATGAACAGTCTCCTGACTTCTACGTGGTCCTCCCAGTGATTTACTCTGCGATCTGTGCAGTGGGGCTCACAGGCAATACCGCTGTCATCTATGTGATCCTCAAGGCCCCTAAGATGAAGACAGTGACCAACATGTTCATCCTGAACCTAGCAATAGCTGATGACTTGTTCACTTTGGTCCTACCCATTAACATTGCTGAGCATCTCTTGCACTACTGGCCCTTTGGAGAAATCCTCTGCAAGATCATCCTGTCCATAGACCACTACAACATCTTCTCTAGCATCTATTTCCTCACAGTGATGAGTATAGACAGGTACCTGGTTGTCCTGGCCACTGTCCGGTCCAAGAGGATGCCCCATCGTACCTATCGAGCAGCCAGAATTGTCAGTCTGTGCATCTGGGCCCTGGTCACCATCATAGTTCTCCCTTTCATCATCTTTGCCAACGTCTATGTAGATGGCCTGGAGATCAAGAGCTGTGGTCTCAATTTCCCCAAACCTGAGAGGTTTTGGTTCAAGGCCAGCAGGATCTATACCCTAATCCTTGGCTTTGCCATTCCTGTATCCACCATCTGCATTCTCTATACCATGATGCTGTATAAACTGAGGAACATGCACTTGAATTCAAATGCTAAAGCCCTGGACAAAGCCAAGAAGAAGGTTACCATTATGGTCTTCATCGTCCTGGCTGTGTGCCTCTTCTGCTGGACCCCCTTCCACCTGGCCACCATCGTGGCTTTGACCACTGACTTAGCACAGACCTCTGTAGTCATAGGTATCTCCTACTTCATCACCAGTTTGAGCTATGCCAATTCATGCTTGAATCCTTTCTTGTATGCTTTCTTGGATGACAGTTTTCGGAAAAGTTTCAGAAAGATGCTGGAATGCAGAGCTGCTTAAAAGATGGACCATGCCTCTCTGTTCCCTTCCCTCTCATGGCTTTGCAGGGGCAACCTTACAAACTTTTCAGTGTATGACTGAGGA